>NW_024080849.1:2130327-2365710 GCF_003009895.1 Hyaena hyaena
TTGAGGGCAAATGTGGGGGGGGGGGGCGGGGCGGAGGGAAGAGTGGGATGGGAAATGCCTGCTGGAAGCACTGACATCAAGGAGGGAGGCCAGGGACCCCAGTTCCCGAGCTCCCATCGCTGGGCCTGTGGGTGGTCTCTCTCCCACCCTAACCAGGTGAAGCAGAGCACCAGGGCAAGAGCGGCAAAAGCAAAGGGTGGCTGCCAGGACAATAGAGCCTTGGCCTTGTGGCACGTGGTGGCAGAGAAGGTTGTCCTGGGGGAGGGGCATTCTCAAGTCCTTTCAATTAGAAATCCCAAGAAATCGGCCAGCACCATCACCTCCCCCCACCCCTGACCGGGGCCACAGCTCCGGTGCAAAGTGAAAGAACTGAAGGGATTCTCCCACCTCCAAGGAACCCTCACCCCAGGTTCCGAGTCAAGGTTAAGTGTCCCTCTGGTCCCTCCTCCACGTTCCCAAATGCCAGATCATGCAGACCACACCTCAGGGCGCAGAGAGCGAGGGGCTGGAATCAGACATTAGATTTGAAATCCCACTCACTAGCCAGGACACTTCAGACCGGTGCCTCCCTCTCTGATGGTCCTCCTCAGCTGCCAAATGGAGATCCCGCTGCCTCCAAGGAGTTCATGTTCTAGAACAGCACCCGACACAACGCCTGATGGTGCCGGCACCCTTCTTTTCCTTGTCTGACCAAAATACGTTTTGTCAAAAACCTGACCTGAAATTGAATCTTCTGGGCATCAACTTGGTTAAAGTGCAACCCGGCAACTTCTGCCTAGAGTCTAAATTACCTCGATTCACTACTGCCCTGAATACCATTCAAGAACTATGCTATGGGCTTGAGAACAACTCATATTTTATTATCAATAGAATATGACCACAAGGTTACATAGTAAACTCACAGTAGTGATTTATTGTTTTACTTTTTTTTTTTTTTTTGTAACAAGATTTGTAAAGCATCATGGCTACCCAGAAATACTTCCATCCCTTTACAGTTGCAGGACCTCTGCTGGACCATTTAAATATGATGTGAACATTTCTGTGCTACTTTTGGCAATCAGCCTTATCTTTTTTTTATGAAGCTCAGCTTTTAAGTTATATTGAGAAACAAGAGGAAGGCCTCCAAGGTAGTGAAGTTGGAGCAGTAATTATCACAAGAGCTTGACCTTTCTTTCTCTGCGTCTTGCTGTTTTTAGGTTATAGGGTCCTGAGGTAAGAGAGAGAGAGAAAGAGAGAGAGAGAGGCTAATGGACTGCCTGCAGGGCATCAAGCTTTCCAGAAGACATTCTACGCTAAAGCCATTTACTCCTGGGGAGAAGCCAGTGTAACAGAGGGCAAGGAATATAGGAGCCAAGGGAGAAATGACTCGGTGTTAGAGAAGTCTTCCAAAAGATGGGTGCTATCAGGAGACCTCTCTGCCATCAGGCATAGGGAGAAACAGACGCTCTCGGGCCAGAACAAACCCATCTACAGAGAGCACAGATGTTGAGACAGCTAACCTATAAAGCAGATGCCGCCCATCTGGTAATGACTCTAAGAGAAATGTACACATACATGGAAACACACACCCACAAACAAGCATGGGTCCCCGTGTAGGGAGCCTTCCATCACACAGCACAACCAGAGGGGGTGCGAACCAAGGACCCAATTCCCTTGCTTTTGTGGAGAGACTAATACTCACTTCCCCAGATGCAGGGGGAGGGGGCGGGGGTGAGGAGGGGCAGGGTAATCACTTCTTACCATCCCGAGTGTCTGAATACATGCAGAGGCAAAATGAAGAGGAGGCCGTAAGTAGGGGGAGAGGAGAGGGGGGACACCTCATCCCACCGCCCTCCCCCCACACCAGCCCAGCCACACCCCTGCACACATTGAAAAGGAGTTCCAACTCTTACAATGAGCCGCCCCACGCGCGCACGTGCACACACACCCCACCCCCACCCCCAGGGTCACCTACCTCCCCCCCACTTCTGCACAGAATTTCTCCTGGCCGTAGATGTGAAAGGGAAGGGCAGACGGGGAAGATGCTGCTGGCTGGGCAAGAACCTGCTCAAGCATTTCCTCAAGGGCTTTGTGAACTTCAGTATTCTGGCGTTTGAACTTAACCGGTAACACAAAGGATGAATCAATTACGACAACTTAAGAGTCCCTTCCCCCTCCAAGAAGGCCGACTTTTTTCATTGTACCATTTAGTTCACGGATGACTGAAAATTATCGTCACCTTCAGAAGTCTGCACTGAAGAGCAAAAGTGACCCGCTGGTTGAGACAGCAGCAGAGAACAGAGAGATCTCAGGCACGCGCTCCTCATCGGGGCCCTCCCTTCCTCACATTTGACATTCATGTTTTAATACCTTGGGTTGAAAGTTATAGAAAATCTATAAACATTTAAGGCAAATGCAATCCTGTCCCCTTTAATGTGAAGTCTCCTATATTTTACTAGCCCTAGGGCAGTTTACCCTCTTTTAAAAAGAATAGCCCAATGGTTCCAAGGCCTGAAACATAAACGCATCGTTTTCGATTGTGTGATGCAGCTTTCTGGAGCCTTCCATCTTTTTACTGCCATTTACATTGTTCCCACTGCACCAGCAAGTCGAGTTATTAAGGTTTTGAAGGTGCAAAGGCTTTATACACAGATCCTGCATTTTATTTTGTTATTCTTTCAAAAGGGACTCAATCCGGAGCCAGCGTCAAAAATCGATATCCAATTTCAAACCGAAACAATAATTTCAGAAAGGCTTGACATTCTCCTATGCAAAGACTGGGGGGTGGGAGGGAGAGAGAGAAAATAAATTCCTTAATAAACCCTTTTTCACTCTGCTTGGAGTATGTGCACCAAAGCAGTGACTCCAACTTAACTCCTTCCAGGCTGGTAACTTAAGATCGGGTTGGGGGCACTGTATTTTAGCCACAGTATTCCGACCGCTGTGCTCCTGATGCAGAAGCCTCGGACACACTTAGCCTGGGACAAAAGAACCTCTGCATGGCCAGAGTCTCACCCACTTAGCCCTTCCCTTGCTTCATCTCCCAAAATAAATTTCCTGAGAAAGACATCGTAAGGAATGTCCAGTTTGAAGGGACCTAAAGGCAACAACTACGAACAAAAGCACCATGGTTACATGGTATGTGCTTTGCATCAACAGAACCATGTAGTCACATGGTACATCTTGGCTCGAGGCCACAAGAGCTGGTTTCTCCCTTCTTCTTTTCCACCTTTTTGAGCCGAAGGCCGTTGATTCAAGAATGCTGTTTACTTTTTCAGGTACAGGTGGTATTAGCAATATCCAAGGCCAATTTTGATTTTAAAACATGATACACAAATACTGCACAACCCAGGAAGGGTACGTGCCAACACACACACACACACACACACACACAGACACAAAGGGCATTCTGACAGCGTCTTCCTTGTCGAAAGCAAGGTGACTGACACCCCCAAATACTTCGCAAGGGTTTGTCATGATACAAGAAGGCAGACAGAGGCACAGACAGGGGTTCCCTGCAGCAGGGCTCTGAGGGTTGGCTTGCCACTCCCCACCCCACCACCAACTGCGGCTGTTCCTCCCTCCCTGAGCTCTGCTCCTTGCCCATTCCCTCTCCCCACTTCCCCAAAGGCTATAAGGAATTCCAGCACCAGGGTCAAAGCAGCTCCTTCCCTGGTAGTGAGGGGCGGAGGTCACGTGGCGCACAGTGATGGTGGTCAGGAAGCAGGGACCGGACGGCAGCAGCTGCCACTGCGCCAGGCACTGTTTGGTCTCCCTTGGCAGGGCAGCTTACTCTGGAGCTTTGGTGAGGACTTATCTCCCCGGGGAAATGAGACGCCCCGAGCTGCACCTGCCAGTCCCTGAGTCCCGGGGTCGGCCACCCCCTGGTCCCTGCGAGCCGTGGGGAGGCGGACCGGCAGGGGAGGAGCTACCAATGCAGCCTAAGAGGGCCAGCCTGGCGGGCTCGCTCGCCCCGTGTTCTAGCTGAGAGGCATTCTATGCCTCCCTGTGCAACCAAATCCCTGCAACCCACTGGAGGCGGCGCCCGGAGCCTGCGAGCACACGTGAGGAGCCAGGTCCGGGTCGGCAGCTCTGAAGGCTCGGCCTGCCTGGCCAGTGTGTGGTGTGTGCAGGGGAGGGTGGATGGAGAGAGATGGGCGGGCGGGCGATCATGGGGTCAGGAATGGTCTACCTGCTCCACACCAGGGAAGGACAGGCAGGTTTTCCCTTTGCGGGGAGAAGAAAACAACCCAAGATCGTTCAGAGCTGTAAACGGATAGTGCACATTTTCTGTTGTGACCTCCCTCTGCAGAACTTAAGGCAACAGAGAACAAAGATGAAGGCAGGCATTTCCTGAAGGGCCCGTGGCTCCTGTGGGGACGCTGACACACACAAACATACAGGCGGACGGGCCGTGTCTGGTACCCACCCTCCCGGACAGAGTAAAGATGCGTCCCCCCAGAGCTCTGCCCAGGGGGGTGGACCAGAAGCAAGAGGAGGAAGTGGTCCCGACGAGAGGCAGGGACTGGCTGCCCCTGGCCGCAAGGCGAGGCTCCCGGGAGAGCCACCTGCTCCGCTTTGGTTTACAGCTGTCGCAGAAGCACCAGGGAACAGCTTCGTGAGAAGTCCCATCCACAAAGGTCAGATGTCGTCAGTCACTGTTCTCCAGGGCGGACATTCCCTGCTTCCTTCCAAATAAAGTGCAGATGGTCGAAGGGTACTTCTTGGTCTATCATCTGCCGGTTTCAGTCAGCAATGAAGAAGAAGAATAAAAAAAGACGCCCCTCTGGTCTACATATATATATATATATATTCTCTTTTTTTGTAATAAAGCCACAAATATAAAACTTTTAGACGGAGGTCTCAGACTGTAAGCGAAGGACAAATTTGTGAGACTTGGGGTCTATGAACTCTTCAGAGAGTACAATGAACGGGATTTTCTTCACATTGACCACGAGGCTGAAGTCCAAGCATTTGAGGACGAAAACGATTCCATCCCGTAATCCGTTCGTGACGGCCTCCTCGCTGACCAGCCTCCACTGCGTAGAGAGCCAGCGCTCCTTGTCATACTGCAGCATGGGGCCCGCGCTGAGGTAACGTTCCAGAAAGGCCTGAAAAAGAGGGGGAATGGCCATCAGGGAAGACTCCCCCAGGCCCACGGCAGTGCCGCCAGGGGCCTGTCCACCTTGCAGCCATGACAGTGTGTCCCAGAAAACCAAGATGGCACCCAGCCTATCGCACTGTAACCCCATAGGGAGACGCTGCTGGGTAGGGAAGCCTCCTTGGACATCCTCATTGCCCTCTGCACACCAGAGGCGGGGCAGGCGGGGGGGGGGGGGCAGCTGGCATTCGCATCTGCCAAGGCTCGGCCCCACCACACATGCCGCCGCACGTCCCTGGGCTAGGTCTGCCCCCCTGCGCACTGACAGCTCCTCAGTGCAAAGGCCAGCCCAAGGGACACTGGGAAGTGTAAGCTGAACACAGAAGAGGATACACTCGCACGCTGGAAACTGCAATACTACTCATAGGTCGTGCAACTGTGGACAAGATACTTTCCTTCCCTGGAAGTGGAGACGAAACCCAACCAGTGTGGACAGTGATCTCCCGTGGGGACCAATGTGCCCTGCCCCTCTCAGGAGCCCCTTGCTCCAACAGCGCTTAGCTGCTTAGCTCCTCAGTTCTTGGACAGCAACTCCCCTCCCCACCCCGGCCCCAAGTGGGGTCCACATGCACTGTTCCTCCAAGGCCTTTTAATCTCCTCAGACCACCGCCTGCACCTCCGGACAGAAGAACACACCCTCCTCCAAGTGCTTATAATCGCTGGCCTGACTCCCGTGTGACATTTTACTTTGCTAACAATCACTTGGACTCGTGTGTCTGTCCCCCACACTGGACTTTACCCTCCTGGAGGAGGGAGCTATTGTTTAAATGTGAATTTTTCCAATGTACCTGGACACACTAGAAGTTCAAGGGTGCATTAAATCAATACATACACTGATTAAGCTGCAAGAAAAGAATGAGCCAGTAACTGCGGCAGGATATACTGGGATATAGCACTTTGGTCCTAGACACAGAATGGTTTCTGTACCTTTCCCTTCCGTCTGTAGCTCACTCCTGCTGCTAAGTACATTATTTCTGATCTGTAAGCCTATATTCTAAGGCGGGAAGGAACAGGCCTACCTAAACACCCTTCTAATATAAAAATAGCTCTTAAGGGGGCATCTGGGTGGCTCCGTTGGTTCAGCATCTGACTCATGATTTCAGCTCAGGTCATGATCTTATAGTTCATGAGATAGAGTCCCTGCTAAAGATTCTCTCTCTCCTTTGGGGCACCTGGCTCAGTCAATTAAGCACCCAAGTTTGGCTCAGGTCATGATCTCACAGTTCATGTGTTCAAGCCCTGCATCAGGCTCTGTGCTGACAGCTCAGAGCCTGGAGCCTGCTTCATATTCTGTGTCTCCCTCTCTCTCTGCCCCTCTCCTGCTCACACTCTGCCTCTCTCTCTTAAAAATAAACAAATGTTAAAAAAAGTTTTTTGAAGATTTTCTCCTTCTCTCTCTGCCCCTCCCCTGCTCGCTTGCTCTCTCTCTCTCTCTCTCTCTCGCTCATAAAAAAGAAACACCTCTTGTGAATCATAAGAAAAAGAAACAACTCAGCAATTAGAGACATGAAATTAATAAGATAGTTTATAGAATATTCATAGAAATTAATCGAATAAAAAGATGTTCTACCACATTAATAATTCAAGAAAAAGGAATTAAAATGAAAAATATTTTTTTTCCTCTTATGTGGGCTATGATTAAAAAGAATGGTAACACCCAATAGGCCAGTTGTGTGGAAGAAATAAATAATCCTATCCTGGAGGCAAAAGTGAAACATAGCAACATCGCTAGGAAGGACAATTTGGCAAGATCTGTATCTTCCTTCTAGCTGTTCTTCTCCCAGAAATTTATCTTTCAGAAACAGTTGCACAGATGCACAAAGACTCTGTAAAAAAGATATTTGCTGCAACCCTGTTTAGACCAGGGGTTGGCAACATTTTCTCTAATGTAAATATTTTCAGCTTCACCAGCCACCCGCTGTCACAACTGCCCGGCTCAGCCTGTGAAGAGAGAAAGCCGCCAGCAATGATAGGGAAATACAGGGCGTGGCCGTGTTCCAATAAAACCTGATGAACGAAAATAGCCGAGCCCTGGTTTAAACCAGTGGAAGATCTTCATCCAAATGTGCATCGTAAGCTAGTCAGTGGAATAAGACGCAGCCATTAAAGAGAAGGAGTCAGAGCTGCAGGGAAGAGGTCTGCGAGTGCGGGCATGGGAAAAGAGCCAAGAGGTCGTTTTAAGTGAAAAACTCAAGATTCCAAACTGCATGTGTGTGTGCGCGCGTGTGTGCGTGTATAAGCCCCCATTTGTGGTTTGCTTTTATTTTTCCACTTCTACTTTAGACACACACACACCCAGACACACAGACACACACACACCTCTGAAAGCATACATACTGACTCCTTATCACTATGAACCATTTAGGGAGATAGAATGGAAAGTTCCCTTTGCACATTATATTTTTCTTTAATGCCTGGACTTCTACACAAAGAAAGAGTGTGAAATGATTTTTTTTTTATCAGAAAAAGTATACATCTTTGTTTCCAACGTTTGTTTATTTTTAAGAGAGAGAGAGAGAGAGACAGAGCATGAGCAGGGGACAGGCAGAGAGAGAGAGAGAGAGAGAGAGAGAGAGAGAGAGAGAGAGAGACAGAATCCGAAGCNAGAGAGAGAGAGAGAGAGAGAGAGAGAGACAGAATCCGAAGCAGGATCCAGGCTTTGAGCTGTCGGCACAGAGCCCGAAGCGGGGCTTGGACCCATGAACTGTGAGATCATGACCTGAGCCGAAGTTGGACACTTAACCAACCGAGCCACCCAGGCACCCCAAAAGTATACATTTTTAAAGTGAAAATGAAAGCAACCAGGGAAGTAAAAAATCTTGAAAAAAAGGAAAGTCTTCTCTTCTACATGGTATGAACCTTCACTTTGCCTGTGCAGACGTACTACACTCACTGCAACATCCTGTTCATACTTTCTTGCATTCCATATTTTATAACTTAACGTTCTAACAAAGATTCTTCTATTTCTAACAGGTGATATACTATAATTTATAAGCCACTGTTCTACTTTTACATTATGGCCAGTTTGGAGTTATTCCAGATTATTTTGCAAGAATCACCTTCATGTACATCTGTGTGTCTATCTGCGTGTACTGACTACTCTTTCTAGGAGAGGAATTAGTGAGTCAAAGGAAATGGAAACCCTTACAGAGCTCACTGAAGACTTCTGTATCGCTTTCATGCCGGTCCCTACTGGTGAGGGACAACACAGTCATGTGCTGCACACATGTAAGGCGACGCGTGCACACGGCCCCTGATAACAAACGCCACCGAACCTCTCATGCACGCTATATGCCAAGCTCACTTACTCCCTCCCTTGTGATTTACACGTCATGTTGTCGTATTTCACATAACTTTCACACAACGACCCAATCGGGTGGATGCTACCACTGTCCCCATTTTATGAAAGAGGGAACAAATGGACAGTGACTTCTACAAAGTCCGAAACCAATCAGTTGGTGGCACCAGGATCTGAGCTCCCCTCCGTCTGATGCCAGGTCCATTGCGAGCCCTCACTCTGTTCTGTTCCCCTGACTACACCCCTTCTCTTAGATACACAGCCGTTTCCTCCAATATCCCTAAGAGGATGGTCACATCATAATTCAAAAGGCCATTCAAGTAAAACTAACTCCACGACACCCCAAATGCCTAACAGGGTGCCGGCACTCTTCCCTCCACTGACAGTCATGTAGTCAGTCCTCACCACACGACGGGCTCTGTTTTAAACACTTCCTACAAACGAGCTCTTTGCATTCCCAAAACGACCCAACGAGGTAGGTATGGACTCTCAGCCCCAACTGAGGAGAGTAGGAACATGAGGCAAAGGGCCGTTAAACTATTGGCCCAAGGTGACTGGCTCACTGGCGGAGAACCCCCAGGTGAGGAGGAGTCAGCTCGGCTCCGGAACTCATGGAGTGCCTTTAATGACTACCTACGCTGGTTCTAAGTAAGAGTTTTTCCTCTGCTTGAATCTAGAGGCTGTCAAAGGGGCTATAAAAAACCAGTCGCACCAAAATAATATGAAGGGAGAGGGAGAGTTCTCGGGAGTGGGTGTTTGAGAGAAGGCTTGGGCTGTACCCTTCCTGGGCACAGCCGACAGTGGGACTGCCCGGGCTCAGGGACGGGTGGCACCTTGGGGGTCATGCTGTTGGTGATGCAGAAGGCCAGGTGCTGCAGGATGCTCTCCATGCTGTGGTAGTGCTGCTGCCGAGTGGTGCGCAGGTACTTCTGCAGCGCCCGGGCCATAGAGGGGAAGATGGCCTGGGCGGCTTCCCGGGGATCCATCACCTCCCCTGGGGCCTTCTGCTGCTCTTCGGCCTGGAGGCGCTGGATGTGGATGAAGGCCTCCTCCACAGCCACCACCAGCCTGGGGGGGCAACGGACAGTCGTCAGGACGGGCCCCGAGCAAAGCGGCACGGAAGGGCCCGCCTCCGCGGCCCAGCCTGCCGCCAGCTC
Organism: Hyaena hyaena; assembly: GCF_003009895.1. Lineage (NCBI taxonomy): Eukaryota > Metazoa > Chordata > Mammalia > Carnivora > Hyaenidae > Hyaena > Hyaena hyaena. Next base: position 2,139,923 of record NW_024080849.1, read on the forward strand.
TCCCAAGGCTCACCTCCTCTGCTGTCCCCCAGATGGCGGGGAGGGGGAGAGAGGGGAGAGAGGAAAGCAGGGGGCACAGGGGTGAGGAGGAAGGAGCCCTGGAACTGGGGGACGACCTCTGTTCTCAATTCTGCCCCTGATTTGCTTAGGGGCCTCGCTTCAACCCTTCCATCGCCACCACGAAGGGTTAGAGGAAAAGACCTCTGAGATCCCTCAAACTGGCCACACGAGGCTCTGCACACACTGACAGGTGGCTGGAGGTACAGGAGCAGCCTTGCAAGAAGAACCAGAGCTGTGTCCCCCTTGATCCAGCCACCCACACCAGCAGCCCCAAAGGAGGGGGGGGCGCGGGGAAAGGACGGAAAAGGCCCAGCATCCATGATGGAAACCAGTTTTGCCCACTTCCATTCACACGATCAGAACTTGAACACCAGCAAGGGCCTGGGGGTGGGGGAGGGGGCCCAGCAAAGCGTGGGCCGTGGCCCAACAGCTTTGGCGTCAGCTGGGAATCTGTAAGACGTATGGCTTCTTGGAATAGGGGCTTCTCCGGCCCCATGGAATAGTAAGTCAGTCACTTGTGCAGGTGGACCCCGGAACCTCAGATCTGCGCTTTAATGAGCCCTCCTGACGGTGCTGAATTACGAGAAGCACTGGGATGGGATACGCGCCTAAGGCTTGAACGTGTCACATTTATACATTGAGATTTCATTCTGGTGGTAAAAAAGTAAATTAAAAAATAGAAAGTCTACTATGACAGGTCTCAGGGTCGAGGGGAGGACAGACCTTGCTCTCCGCTTCTTCACCCGCCGCTCGTGCTCGGCCTCTTCATAATACAACTCGTTGTGGCTGGAGTCTCTGCGCCGCGCGGCGGCAGCAATCATGGCCCGGGACTGACCAGTGGCATTGTTACTGGGGCCTTTGGGGAAGGACAGTGGAGGGGGAAGAAGGGTTTTAATGTCATGGGGCTGCAAAGTAGAGCAGAGAGCCAGAACCATGGTCAGTCAATGCCGCCCACCCATCCAACCGCACATACACGAATCTCAGAGGAAACTTCCCAGGAGGGTGGCCAGGACTCCTGTAGTCATGTTCAGGGCGCTCCTCGGGGGAAGGAAACCTCCCCCAAGCCCCGTGTGATCCGTGGAAATGGAAAAAGAACTCAGAAGGAGATGAAGAACACTCGCCAATTAAAATGTTGGCCAGGGGAGCCTGGGGGGCTCAGTTGGTTAAGCGTTCGACTTTGGCTTAGGTCATGATCTCACGGTTAGTGGGTTCGAGCCCCACGTCAGGCTCTGTGCTGACAGCCAGCTCAGAGCCTGGAGCCTGTTTCGGATTCTGTGTCTCCCTCTCTCTCTGACCCTCCCCTGCTCACTCTATCTCTCTCTCTCTCAGAAATAAATAAAAAACATTAAAAAAAAAAAAAAGTTGGCCAAAAACCACACACAGAGTATGCTCAGGATACTACTCACCATCAGTTACATAAAGTTTCAGTTTGGCCATAAAGCATCGCTGGAACATCATGTTTCAGCAACAAGGCAATGAGAGAGAATGAGACACACGGGGAGAGCAAGGACAGAGAAAAAAAGAAAGTCAAGGGACATGGAGACGCGGATTATGTACAAGACAAGCCATGCTGGAATGTCACAGTGGTCACAGTATTTAAAAAAAAAAAAAAAAAAAAAGAAAAGAAAGACTTGAGGACTGGCGTATGGCCCGTCTGTTAATACAGACTTAGAACTCGAGCCTGTTCCCACCTGGCCACAGATCACCTTAGCTTTTCAGAAGGACAACGCAGATCACACGCTTTCTTCTGTATCGACTACTCGGTTAATGACTTGGTTTTCACTCGTGGGAATTTATGCTAAGCTTTCAGATCACAGGTGAAATTTACCAACCCTCTGGGATCCCACCAGAGTGTGTATCTCACGAAACTACTTTCTCCCGCCAAGATGGGGAGGGTATCGCCACTAAAAACCGACACCATCCATAAACCACTCGGCTTGCTAACAATATGACCCTCTTCCGGGGTCTGCAAAGCTCTTGCCCTGACCCAGGGCACCGAGCAAGAAAATGACACTGTGTCCTGTTTCTTGCACTTAACCATCTGATAGCTCTGACGTCCCCAGGCTGGCTTCTGGCCTCTCGCCACCCGCTTGGCCCCAGCTCCTGGCCAGGACTGAGAAATCCCTGTAAGTGTCTCACCAGATGCCTCAACTACTTACTGAGAGTTACTGACTTCATGGATCTAGGGAACTGAGTCTTTGGGTAACTTATCCAAAATCTCAAAAGCAGCTTTCCATAGGTGTTCCCAGCAGGAGGCAGGAAACACACATCACTATTGTTTTCAACCAGAAAATCCCAAAATGAATGGACCTCCCACATGTGTAGACTGTAAATCAACATTCCTTTGAAAATATGTCTGCCTGCAGAAAGAAGAGAGAGAGAGATGGGAAGGAAGGGAGGGAGGGAGAGGAAGGGAGGAAGGAAGGAAAGAAGAAAGGAGGGGAAGGGGGAAGAAAAGAAAAGGGAAAAAAGCAAAACAAAGCAAAAAAATTGTTCTGAACGGAGAATGTACCACAAAGACAGACACTGAGGGGAGTGACAGCCAAATGGATCCTAAAGTTTAAGCGCAAGAGTTGCCCAAATGTGCTCCCAGGATCCCCCAATCAGACACCATTTCAAGGCACGTACCATCTACATTGTAGACTTTCAGCCCGGCCATGTGCTTGGCTGCTCGGAATTTGGAGGCTGTTAGGAGATTGGGGTTATAGATGGTGAAATCTTTATAGTAATTTTCCAGAACCACCAGTGCTGCTCGCTGGATACTGAGAAAAGAGGGCAAAATTAATGCGATGCTTCTTTATTGAATAAGCAGGTCCTGAGTGGGGGAAAAAAAAAAAAAAAGAAAAAGCCCTCTCCTGGAGTCAGGTAAAACAGCAGGACACCAAGGGTAAGGTGCAGGAGTCGTAGGCTCCCCATTTGTCTCCAGGAGGAGAATTTAAATGTGAGACTGAGTTCCGTCATCAAGGGGCTTCTGTGCCTTCTCCCACATCCCACTGCAGCAGCAGCTGAGAAAGGAAATCAGTTATAACTTAGATCTGTTTAGGCTACACGGAACTTTCCCGTTTTTCTCAGTTTACAAAAGAGCAAAGTGAGGAACCCACTGTGGTCAAGAGCCTTACCAACGGTGGCAGGGCTAACGGGTGACGGAGCCCAGGGTAGATTCAGGTTCTCGGGTCTCTGTGCAGGGTCTGCCCCCATAAGCCCCATCGCCCCTGTTGTGAGGAAGGCTAGGTGTTCGTTTTTCTAGAGATCAGAGCCAAGTACAACCACCCGGGGCAGGGGGCGTGTGCAAGACGCGGGCGCAGGAGGGCATGTGGGTGGCTCAGCTCGCAGTGCAGACCCTGCTTGGGATTCTCTCTCTTTCCCTCTCTCTGCCCCTCCCTCATTCACGCTCTCATAAAATAAATATACATACGTATAAATACATAAATAAATACGTGCCTGCTGGCCGCAGACACTAGTTAATCCCGTCCCTCCTCTGGGTTCCATCCTCTCTGCCCCGGGTCAGCGGGAGCTCCTGGTTTCAGAGGAAGCAAGACCCCTTCCTGAAGCCTCAGCTGAGACCTTGATCTTTCTTGCTCTACGAGGCCTCCTGCCCGTGGCAGAGGCGTACGGAGCAGACTCTCCCTGCGCAAGGTCAGGTCCCCCGGAGAGCAGCAGAGAAGGGGTAAGGCCAACATGTACAGGGTTGAGGAGGGACAGCATCCACACTCCCTCGTGGTGGCATCCTGGTCATAGAAGCAGGACACTCACCACCTCCAAGAGAACCCTGGGCAAATACGGCACAGATTGTCACACACACTGTCTGACTTCCACAATCATCCAAGGTAAGAAAACTGGCCTTCAAAACTCTCTGCCCAGGGACACCCGGGTGGCTGTCAGTTAAGCATCTGACTCTGGATTTCAGCTCACACCATGGTCTTGCAGTTTGTGAGTTCTAACCCCATGTTGGGCTCTGTGCTGACCGTGCAGAACCTACTTGGAATTCTCTCTCTCGCTCTCTCTCTCTGCTCCATGGCTGCTCATGTGCAAACGCACTCTTTCTCTTAAAATAAATAAATAAACTTAAAAAAATAAATAATCTCAGGCCAGCACACAGCAGAGCGGAACTCCAATCCGGGTTTACAAACCTCCAAACTATGTTCTTTCCTTGTGACACGTGGCACCGGTGGGACAGTGCACCTATGGACACCAACTCTACAAGTTTGTTTTATCTTGCCCAGCTTATTTGCCTTCCTAGCTCCCCGCTAAGTGGCTGAGATGACAAGGGTCACTTACAAGAGTCCAGGAGCCAGGACAGGGCTGCCCTCCATTCCTGGACAGCCACCGTGACCCTTGGAGCGGCTGGGGGCTTGTGCATCCCACAGTGAGACAACACAGCCCCCCTAACCTGTCTCTCCACTGGACGCTCTGTCAGACCCTGGCTTGGGTCCCCTTGCTTAGCACAGAGTCTAAAAACGATCCAGCAGTCAATCAGCTAACCTCCTTGAGAGCAGAGCCATGGCAAAGCTCTCTCACTTATACCTGGACGGTGCCTCCATCAATGGTCTGCACTTAGTCACTGCTTCGTATCAGCCTCGCCAGGCATGCTCACAGGGGGCCGTGAGAAGCTGGCGAGACGAACCCTGTATAACAGAAGGAAGAGTCCTACGAGCAAAGGCACATTCTGAAGGCCCTAGTCATTCAGTTACACGGATGGCCGGTATCACTTCCACATCTGAGTGCCTATGTCTCCCCGGCCCTGGGAATGTAAGACAGGACGCGAGGAGCTGCGCCCTAGTGAGCCATGCAGGGAGCCCAAGCCCTGGGACAGCTGATGGGGACACATGTGGGTGGAGGGAGCGCAGGGGCTGGCTTGGGAACGCCCAGCCTCCCCAAGCAAGCCAGTGTCCCCGAGCTGAGGTTTTATGTCCTAGGACTTAAGTCTGCTCGGTGGTTCTCCGGCTCGGTACAGCCCAGGATCCTCCTGTCTCTGGTATTTTCCGAAGCGGGGTAAGCACTTCTTCTTCACCCCCACCCCTCCATCCAGACACTCTCCAGGGACTGATCACATGCATGCACGCGCTCGCGCGCGCGCGCGCGCACACACACACACACTCACAAACACGCCCTCGCACCCACGCATCCCACCTCCTGCCCCGTGCATTGCCTCTCTGGAGGCTCTGGGCTTGGTGCAGCCAGAAGTCCCTCCACACAGAAATAACGTCCCAGCTGCCGCACACCGACATGCCACGTGCAAATATTCCCTCCCCCATCACCACGGTGCGTGAAAAGTGAAAACATCTCTAGGCTCTAGGGTTCTGGCTGAGAATCAATTCCCTGATCAAGATGTAAAATGTCTGAGGCGATGCACAGGTTTATTCTCAGACCCATCTTCAAAGCGAACTCTCTGCTAGTTGCCGGGTTTGGCTTCAGACAGGGGCCTGGGGGATCCCGCTAACCCAGTCCGGGCCCGCGAGGCAGGGAAGGCTGGAGGGGAGCCTGGTGGCCCGACCTACCGACCTCTGCACCCCGAAGCCACAGACAACGCGCTGTGCTGCCTGGAGAAAGGGGTCCACCCGTGCCAGGCTCTGGCTTCCTCGCCGGGGCATGCACACCGCACCCTGCCTCCTTCTGTCCAAGCGGGGCAAACCCACAGCCTCCCTCGAAGCCCACTTCAGCCGAAGCCCAGGGGGCCCTGGGGGGTGCTCTGGGCTGGGGCGGGGAACATGGGACGGGAGCTGCTGATGCTCCCTGTGTGGGTCTCAGAGTCCTCGAGGACCTTTGCTCGGGAAAACCGTTCAAAACAAGGGGGAAAGCCAGGCGGTGCTCGCTTTCCCCCAGGACCATCACCTCCACAGAGGCCCCAGAGGTTTCTAGAAGCAGCCACGGACCCGGCCAGCCCCCACCTGCCCCTGGCTGACAAACTGACACAGGAGCTGAGGAACCCCACCGGGAAGCCTAGAAGTGGCTCTAAGAGGATGCGTGCCCTCATCTACAGAAAATGGTCTGAGCAGCACCCGACAGATCTAGCAACGCTGGGGTACAGGCAGGTCCACGTAACTAAAAGTAACACATAACTCAAGTGCCCAACTTCAAAAACATGCTTGTGGGGTGCCTGGGGGGCTCAGTTAAGCGTCCAACTTCGGCTCAGGTCATGATCTTGTTGTTTGTGGGTTCGAGCCCCGCGTTGGGCTCTGTGCTGATAGCTCAGAGCCTGGAGCCTGCTTCACATTCTGTGTCTCCCTCTCTCTCTGACCCTCCCCCGGTCACGCTCTGTCTCTGTCTCTCTCAAAAATAAATACACATTAAAAAAATTTTTTTTAAATGCTTGTGAAATCTGGATTAAAATCTGGGGCAACTGGGTGGCTCAGTCAATCGATGAAGCATCCAACTCTTGATTTTGGCTCAGGTTGTGATCTCCCAGTTCATGAGATCAAGCCCCCTGTTGGGCTCTGTGCTCAGCGCAGAGCTTACTTGGGGTTCTCCCTTTCTCCTCCTCTCTCCACCCCTTCCCTACTCATGTGCACAAAATAAACAAACTTAAAAAAAAAAATCCAATATGCCTTTTTTCCACCTTGTTCAAGAGAGTAAGCTACACATGACTTAAGCCTTGTTGGTGACTCAGGCTGAATGTTTCATGCATTAGTTATGAGCTGTGCCACATACATAGCCCAGTGAAAATGTCCTGTCCCCATAGGACACAGAGGCCACCTGTCCCCATGCCACATGTTGCAGGGATGTCTGGGTACAGAAGGCTGTTTCTTCAAGTCTTTTCTGTATCTCCCTGCCCCCCCCACCCCCACCCCCCGCCACTGTGGCTATCAGATTCCTTCCTAAGGGACATCAACTTACCTGCCTCTGGCAATCATCTTTCTGTTCTCATACACCCTCAGCCTGGGTGTAAATAGAGAAAAGGGCTTTGATAGACCCAAGTGAGGAACTCTGCTCCAGTTAAGTGATACCCACGATGGGCACATGAGTCTGTGGTCTATTTCAATGTGAAGTCTAAGGTCTTTTTCATTTCTATCCTGTAGACTGAGTGAGTTTGTCAGATAACTGACTGCAGGTTAAAAGTAACATGTTGCTAATGTAGCATTTGGCTTCCAGTAAAGGGGCAATTCGGCACCCACCGAGGGGACACCCTGCAAGGCACCCAGCACTGGCCTCAGCCATGGCCCACAATGCCAGGACGCGGGAGCATCCTTGTCCTCACCAGCATTAAGGTTCAGGATCTTTCCGCCACTGTTCTTCACCATCTTCAAACGTGGGGGCCTTCTAAGGTCAAAGCGGGCCCAATTTCCTTGAGGACACCTTTCCTGGTGCTCTGGTCCCACGGATCTGTCCCTGAGTGCGCAGCATCAACAGCCACCACACAGGACCTGCGAGGTTTTCAGGCATGCTACCCTCCCTCCTCGGCAAGGCCATCAAAGTCCCCAGTGCGCTAGGGACACCTCCTAAGACCTTCCCCAAGTACATAGTCGTACTCACTGGCTCAACGGCTCCTGGAGGAATCCTCAGAATTCCAACAGGCATAGGGTTGGTCCAAAGTATTCATTTTGTGAAACCGTGGGGTTCCCTAGGCAACAAGGGCCTCGGAGATGGAGAGAAGCAAATCCTGCAACTAGTCCCAGGCGCCAGACCAGACCGTCTCTGGGGAAGGGCGGGGGTGGGGAGGGAGGGTGTGGGCAGGAACAACCAAGTTGGCGAGAAGCCCGCCATCTCTCCTATCCCCGCCTTAGTCCAAGAACCAGTAATCTGATCAGAGAGCCCCTGTGCGGAAACCCCGTATCACAGGCAGGTGGAGCCCGATGTACAGGTTGCAGACACGGCCCCACCAAAAGCCCATGGCAAGGGCCTCCCTCCCCCACCCCCGAGGTAGACAAGGCAGAGCTCAGTTCATACCGTGTCCCAGCACAGTCCCCTACACTATGCATCACAATCCAGAGAAATGCCCCTTCGCAGCACACACGGATCTGTGGGAAACAGCGTGGAGACAGGCAGAGCTATAACAGAACTTCCCTCAAACCTGTGTATAAAACACGGGTAGGAACGCCAGATGCACGTGTGATAGACCACACAGATGATGGGATATTTAGGACCAGAAGAACTGACAGGCCAGCAATAGATCAGCACACGCATCTGAGGCAATTCAACAGCCACTTTTATTTATCTTTTTAAACATTTTTTATTTCTATTTTGAAAGAGAGAGGCGGGGAGAGAGAGAGAAAGAGCGCTAGCAGCAGAGGGGCAGAGAGAAGGAGAGACAGAATCCCAAGCAGGCTCCGTGCTCTCAGCGCAGAGTCTGACACGGGGCTCGAACTCACGAATTGTGAGATCACGACCTGAGCCGAGATCAAGAGTCGGACCTTAACCCACCAAGCCACCTGGGTACGCCTTGCCTTCCTGGCCTATTTCCTTTTCAGGACAAAGCCATGGAACGAGACGTGTTGTACCCTCTGGTCTCACCAGCCTCGAAAACATTTCCAGTGTCGCTGACGAATGTCACGACTGCCAGGGGAACAGAGACAAGGGGCTCACCTGCACTGCAGCAGACACAAACTCCTCTGTACAGCGTTCACAGTTTAGCTCGTAAGAACCTGGAAGACGTTTCTGAAAGATGAATTCCGAAAACCCAAACCCAAACCAAAGTATTGTCTTGCACGGCCGTTCTGTGCACATCTACAGGGGGAATCTGTATGCACAGAGCAACTGGCACCGGGCTCTGACCCCAGCCAATGTGGCCCATGGCTCTATCGTCTATTCTTGGACCTTGAACAAATTACTTCATTCCTCCAAACTGCTGATTCTTTGTCTGCAGGATGGGAAGCGCAATACAGAAAGCCCTGCTAGGTCCAGAAGTGGGCTCCCAAATCTTAACGTCTATGAAATGTGTCACTGAAAGGTCAATGGAATGATGGGGGCAAGCCTGGTGTGGGCGCCAGTCAGAAATTCCAGGGTTGGGGTGCCCAGGTGGCTCAGGTCATGATCTCACAGCTCAGGAGTCTGAGCCCCACATCGGGCTCTCTGCTGGCAGCGCAGAGCCCGCTGTGGATCCTCTGTCTCCACCTCTGCCCCTCCCCTGCTCTCTCCCTCTCTCTCAAAAATAATAAACACTAAAAAACAAAAAATCTGAAAAAAAAATTCCAGGGGCACCTCGGTGGCTTAGTTAGTTAAGTGTCTGATTTCAGCTCAGGTCATGATCTCACGGTTCGTGGGTTTGAGCCCCGCGTCAGGCTCTGACAGCTCGGAGCCTGGAGCTTGCTTCAGATTCTGTGTCTTTCTCTCCGCCCCTCCCCTGTTCATGCTTTCTCTCTTTTTCTCAAAAATAAATAAACATTAAAAAATTTTCTTAAAAATTCCAGGGACAGAGAGCAAGATCCAAATATGCTAGGATCTGGCTGAAGACTGGTATCACCTGCACTTAACTCCTGGGCTTATATATCAATGAGGACAAATATAAATTCTATGGCTTTCCAAGACTTCAGAGTCAGTTGGCATTTAGGTTGGAAAATATACCAGAGACTCGGGAGCCTACCCTCTACTTTCTTACCCCCGAGGAGTTACTTGCCTGGTTTACGTGTTTTGTTTTTTTAAGTATATTTATTAAGGGGTATCTGGGTGGCTCAGTCAGTTGAGCATCTGACTCTTGATTTCAGCTCAGGTCATGATCCCAGGGTCATGGGATTGAGCCTCGCATCAGGCTCTGCACCGAGCATGGTGCCTGCTTAAGTCTCTCTCTCTCTCTCTCTCTCTCTCTCTCTCCTCCCCCCCAGATTGCGTGCTCTCTAAAATAAATGAAAAAAAATCTTTATAGTTTATTTATTTTGCGAAAGAGAGGGTGTGCCCATGCATGAGTGGGGGAGGGGCAGAGAGAGCGTATCCCAAGGAGGCTCTGAGCCCAGCGTGGGGCTCAGACTCACACACCGTGAGCTCATGACTGGGGTCAAAATTAACAGTTGGATGCTGAACTGACTGGGCCATCTGGGCACCCCTTCAGGTATGCTTCCAAGATTAAATGAGATACTGTATTCCAAAGTACCTGGCCCAAAGTCAATGGCTCAGATAAGGCAGTCCCATGAACTTACATGTCCGTGTGGGCTGGGGAGGCCCATCTGTCCCCATGTGCCCTTGCACTGTCCTCCCCACCATGAGGGCACTGCCACAGGAAATAAGCAAGGACAGACCCCTCTGCACAGCTTTCCTTAGTGATTTAGGCCCTAGAGCTGTGCTACTATTTTGTTTTTAATGTTTTTATTTTATTCTTGAGAGAGAGAGAGAGAGACAGTGCGAGCAGGGAGGGGCAGAGTGAGAGGGAGACACAGAATCTGAAACAGGCTCCAAGCTGTCAGTACAGAGCCCGATGCGGGGCTCGAACCCATGAACCATGAGATCATGACCTGAGCCAAAGTCAGACGCCCAACCGACTGAGCCCCCTAGGCACCCCCACTACTGTCTGTTTTTCTGTGGCATTTCCTGCCACTTCTGGCCTCCTGCAAACCAGGCCCTGCTACCGGGAGGCACCCCAGGCACATGCTGTGAACGAGGAGCAGCCTCGGACTCAGGAGGCCCAGATCTCAAACCTGCTCCCACTGCCCTGTGGCTCCGCACAGCCCCTTCCCTTCCTGGGCCCATTTCTCGGTCCCCAGAACCAAGATGGGCCGAGTACCTAGTGCTGCATGCAGATCTCGGGAAGGGCGGATGAAAGAACCACAGGAAAAGCATCCACACGTCACCAGGGAAACACAAACGGTCCCCTTCCTTTTTTTCTTTTTAATTTTTTTAATGTTTATTTTGAGAGAGACAGAGACAGAGAGCAAGCAGGAGAGGCTCAGAGAAAGGGAGACACAGAACCTGAAGCAGGCTCCAGGCTCTGAGCTGTAAGCACAGAGCCCGACGCAGGGTCGAACCCATGAACTGCAAGATCATGACCTGAGCCAAAGTCAGACACTTAACTGACTTAGTCACCCAGGCGCCCCAGATGGTCCCATGCCTAAGGAATCTGGGCATCAGCAGCAAGGGCTGAGGCCAGCTGGGGCCCGGTTCTTCACCCAGGGTCTGGCACTCAGGCATACCTACCCTCCCCGCCCCGGGTCACAGAACATCACCCTTCACAGAAGGAAGAGAACCTTAATGCTCACCCAAGCAGAGACACAAGCAGCAGAGAAACCAGAACCCAGGTAGCCAACCCCCCAGTCCACACACTAATTCTCTTCATGACACCCCACACGGCACCAGCCTCTCCAGGAACACACAGCTCACTCTCACTTGGCCTTGAAATGATCTTTCTCTAAGTTCTACCCAGTGGGCCTGCCACTGCTTTCTTCTGGACCCCAACCTCCCCCCCTTTCATGTGAAAGCCCATCAAGTACGTGAAGGAAACAATTTCGGCCATAAACATCCCCCTTTAACTCTCTTCCTGGGCAAATAAGGGCTCTGAGGCCTAGGAAAACATGTGTACAAGCGTGCAGACACACGCATGCACACGTGTGCACACTCATGTGCTCCATTTTGTTCGCTTTTCCTTGGATTTGGTTGTGGCCTCTGTAGTTAAACTAAGACCCACTTTGAAAATCAGAAATATTCAGGCTTTGGAGCTTGGCCAGTCTGAGATCCTCATGCTTTATGCCTCGCTGTCCAGAGCCACGTGAAAGGCCCTCCCCTGACGGGGCCAGTTGCGGAAGCCTCAGTCAGGTTTTAGCCACTTCTTTTTAAATATTTTTTAGATATTTTTTAATGTTTATTTATTTTTGAGAGAAAGAAAGAGACAAAGCGTGAGCAGGGGAGGGTCAGAGAGAGAGGGAGACATAGAATTGGAAGCAGCTCCAGGCTCTGAGCTGTCAGCACAGAGCCCGACGCGGGGCTCAAACTCACGAACCCTGAGATCATGACCTGAGCCGACCACCTGAGCCCCCAGGCACTCCAGACACTTCTTTTTAAACGTTCATTTGCTCCCTTTAGTTCTGTCAACACAGCTTTCTTCATGCGTGAAAAACGTGGAAGCATTTCCTACATGTTAACACCCCACATACATGCCAGCCGCCATTACCCTGGTGACTGCGGTGTGTGCCGACAGGAAGGCACTGAGGAGGCCATGCTCCAGTCACAGCAAAATCCGCAAAGGCTTGCTTTCAGGGCAAGTACTCATTACTCTACAAGCCAACTAAGGATGCTGACGCTCAAAAAAATCCTAACAACCAGTCTCTCCAGCACCATTCACAGGCTAGTATGAATTAGGAGCACCCACTAGATCCCAAAGACCCGGATACAGATGTAAAGAGAACCTCAGGAGGGTTAAGCTCCTGTTGGCAGTGACCTATGGACTGTGACAGACCACGTGGCCAGGGGATGGGTGGAGGGTTTCAGGTGAAGATCTGCAGAGGAGGCCAAGTGGGATTTCTGAGTTAAGTCCTAAATGATGGATGGCAGCCATGCCGTGCAGATGATGGGCTGTAAAGTGAATTCCCGGCAGAGGAAGCAGTGTGGGTAAAGCAGGCTCGTGTGAAACAGTAACAGCAACAGGGCCACCCTACTGGGTCCCAGGGCAGCTCTGAGGCTCCGCTATAGTCGGGTAGAGGGTGTCGCCTCCCCAAGACCACGTGTACACCCGGGACCCCGGAATGGGATCTCCACGGATGTACCTGCAGTGAGTTCAGGGCATACTGGACTCTATGAAGAAAAGGGGATGCACACAGAGAACGCCGCGTGAGGACAGAGCGGAGACCGTGCTGTTGCGGGTGCAAACCCAGGAGCCGAGGCTAGCCAGCCACCAGACGCTGGGAAGACCGGGAAGGGTTCAGAGGTAGCACGGACCTGCCAGGACCTAGATCTGAGACTCCGGTCTCCAGAGGGAGGAAGGTGATGAAGCCACCCAGTCTGTGTCCTATGGCAGCTTTAGGAAGCGAATGCACTGTATTTAGGGCAAAAGGGATGGAGGCAGGTAGCAAGCAGGACCAGGCTGAGATGGTGGTGAAGGTCAGAGTGGGGGACAGGGGATGGCGAGGCAGAGAGGGTGTGTGGGGAGGCGAGGGGAGGGTGAGCCGGCCGGGAAGACCAGAGGGTGTTAACCTGGGGACCAAGGCCTCCCTCTCTCCTATTTACTACCCTTAAAGGCATGTCTGATCCGGGGCCTGAACCCGGGGTCTTGGAGAAAACTCTAAACAGTTCGACATTCTGTGAAAACTCTCAAAATGTGGGCGAGCTGGTGGATGCGACTCGGTTTTATCTGCCTGACTCTTCCCCACGAGAGCCAGCAAGACTGCAGCCCGGTGCGTGGGCACCGCTGCAGCCCGGACGTGGCAGTAACGCGCCTCTGGTGTGACCCAGAGTTGGGACGGTCTGCCGCCGAGCCCCAGAGACGCGAGATAATTAGCCCCCGAACGCCGCTGCCGCCTCCCCTGGGAGCCAGGCCCAAGAGCGTTTGCATCTCTGGGGCCTCCTGCCTTTTAATTAAAATGTTCGTCCTGCGATCGCCCTTGGGGATGTGGCTCCCACGAATCCCACACAGGGAACAGGCAGCAGTTGGTGTGGAAGGGCGGGGCGGGGGGTGAACATGGGAAACAGCCTGTGCTTACTGACAGATCCAGACTGGACGGCAGGAAGATCTGGGCGGAAGCGGGAACTGTCACCACAGGCTGGTGGGACACACACTGCTGCCCGAGGTCTTGGGGTGGGAGGCAGATCACCGACCGTGACGGAGGCCCCGCAGTGGCAGCCCTGTCCTGCTGCCGAGGTCCCGGGAAGTTCCCTTCTGGGCCGCGTGGATTCCCGGGCGGACCCCGGCCTGTGGGCCCCCCAGCCAGACGGAAGCTGTAGAAACCTAGTTCTCCGAATCAATACTTACGGGCTGGAAAGTGTCGCTGGCCTAGGCACCAAGTACAGGGCTGCCCACAAGCCCTGCACTGCCCCCCGCCAGGAGGTGGACACTGGAGGCCAGGAACAGCTCTAATCGGGTTGGTCACCAAGGAATGGCCTCTAAGTACAGTCTGGAGAAGCAGCAGAGCCCTTCTCGTTGGAACTGACCATCCCCACTGCTGACAGAACCATCACTCTGGAAAATGCCCTCCCGTGTACCAGTCAGACCACCCTGCGAACATGGCCAGAGGAGGGACTGCGCTGTGGCCTCGGCAGGCGTCTGGAGGACCAGAGGTAGCTCACAGCTGAATGCACCGGCCTGGTTCTTCCGGTCCAGGGGACCAGACAACAAACAAGGGTCCAACATGTCACCCTTCCCGGCCGCAATGCCACGATCCCCGGGGCGGTTCTGAGAGTGGCGTCAGAGCAGGTGACTCCGTCATGGCTGCTGACCCCCTGGAGGCCTTCCTGCAGTGGAGATGCTGGTGAACTTGAGATATGCCTCCCCGTACATGGCAGGGTTGGCTATTGCCAAGGTCATCAGCCTGGAGAGTCCACGGCCCTGCTTCCGGGCTAGGGCTCAGACCCCACCACACCGCCACCTCCCTGCCCCATCCAGTTTGGGCTGCACCTGCCTGTCCTGCCTGGGATGGAAATTTGGCTTTCTCACCACTTCAAATTACTGAGCTGAATCATACCAGATAAACATCAAAGCCTGCTTAAGGATCTCTACGACAGAGATCTAGATAGGAACTAAGGTACCTCCAGCCCCACCCAGGATGCTTGACTGGTATTCTTTTTTAATTTTTTTAAATGTTTATTTATTTCTGAGAAAGAGACAGAGACAGAATGTGAATAGGAGAGGGGCACAAAGAGAGGGAGACACAGAACTGGAAGCAGGCTCCAGGCTCTCAGCTGTCAGCCCAGAGCCCAATGCGGGACTCAAACCCAAAAACCGTGAGATCATGACCTGAGCTGAATGAAGTCAGATGCTCAACCGACTGAGCCTCCCAGGCGCCCCTGGCATTCTCTCATCCAGCCTCCTATGTCTCAGCATAGGTATCTCTGGCCTTGGGAAGAACCGCGGGAGCAGAGCATGAAAAGTCTGGAATTCTGAGGGCAGTCAGCCTGGCAAACTGGACCTGTGTCGGCAGAGACGGAGCCAGAACAGGCACAGAGCAGAGCTGGGCAGCAGCTCTACAGGACAGAAAAGGCGGGCCCGGGTCCGTCTGCCTTCTTGCGTGCTGGCACAGCCTAGCCACCTGCGGCCCCGCGCGAAGGCCATCTACACCAGCTCTGTGTCCACGGGCTCCGTGGCCCTCGGTGCCTGCGCCGCATGAGGCTTGGCCCCTCTCGGGCTCGGAGCAGGGCTTATGGGCAGACACTGTGCGAGGGAAGGCTTCCCAGCTGCGGCCAGGAGGCAGCTGTCCAACCACAGGGCTGCAGTGTCCAGTGCCTCACACCCTCATTACAGCCACTTCTAACAGGCGCCCCCAGGCCAAACCACGAACAGCAGCCCTCACAATTCTCCCACAGCAACGCTGATCTGAGCAAAACCCTTTCCACTCTACTCATCAGCTTTTATTCATTTTTATCCTCTGCTTTTTCAGGGGGTGGGAGTGGAGGCCGGCAAACGTCTTTGCTGAAAAGCAGTTACACAAAACACACCTTTCTAAAAATGAAATTGTGCACGAAACCGTGATCATAAACGACATGGGCCAAAACCTCTGGTGGTCATTTAAAAAACACTCCCGAACTTTGCAGCCAATTGTCCTGGGTCCTCCCCAAACCGTTGATGCTCGTCTTTTTTTTTTTTTAATGTTTATTTTTGAGAGAGACACAGAGCACGAGCAGGGGAGGGGCAGAGAGAGAGGATGCAAAGCAGGCTCCAGGCTCTGAGCTGTCAGCACAGAGCCCAACGTGGGGTTCAAACTCATGAGCCATGAGATCATGACCTGAAGCGAAGTCAGAGGCATAACTGACCGCCCCCCCGCCAAGGTGCCCCCGTTGATGCCAGTCTTAAGTGTGGGTGAAAGGGCCGGCAGCTCAGTGTGACAGTCAAATATGATCAATGATGTAATTACCAGCTTGGATGTCAGTTGACCCAGAATCACAGACAGAAGATTTCAAGGGGAGGTGGCTCTATCCTGGAATTACTGGAGTAACCTTAATCCGCCTAGGAGACTCTCCCTTTCTCGCTGCTGACTAGAAAACTGAAGCACATTCGAGAGAAGCAAGGCTCCCACTCAAGCTGGGAGGACGCAGGTGTGAGCTGGACAAGGGACAGTATGAGCTGTCTCATCAGGGCTAAACTGCGTTCACTGAGCCCACCATTTCCCGGGGCTCTGTGCTGGGGAGTCACCAGGGTGTAATGTGCTTGACTTAGCTTGGGGCTGCCGTAACCAAGGACTATAGACTGAGTGCCTTCAACAGCGCAAACTTATGTCCTTAGAGTTCAGAAGCCCACAAGTCCAAGATCAAGGTTCGGCTGATTCGGTTTCTGGTGAGAGCCGTCTTCCAGGCTTGCTGATGACAAACTTCTCATGATTTCCACACGTGGCCTTTCCTCATGAGCACAGGGGTGAGAGAGAGTGTGCAAGCTCTCTCTGGTGTCTCTTCTTCTAAGGGCCTGAGTTTTATCAGATCTATGCCCTCACTGAACCTTAATGACTTCTTCAGATACCCCACTGCTGAATAAAGCCACACGGGGTTTAGAGCCTATCAATTTTGGGTGACACAACTCAGTCCGTAACATTCCACCCCGGGCCCCTAAAATTCATGTTCTTCTCCCACGCCACATTATACCCATTCCATCACAACAGCCCAGAATGTCTTGACTCCTGCCAGCACCAGCTCTACGTGCGAAGTCTCATCAAAGTACCGAGACTCGAGGTATAACCCACGCTGAGGCCAGATTCCACTCCAGCTGTGAACCTGTGGAACTGGACAACCTAGCTGCTTCCAGTATATTCACGAGACAGGGAGAGGCTAGGCATTCCCATTCCAGAAGGGAGAAACTGGAGGAAAGGGTTGATGGGTCCCAAATAAGTCCAAAACCTAGCAAGGCCAAGTCCGTTAGGTCTTAAGATCTTGATCTTAAGGGTCATCCTCTTTGGTTCCACACTATACCCTTGGGGTCAGGGCTGGCCCTGCCCAGGCAGCTCTTGGCAGTAGCTCCAAGGTTGGGGACCCAACCTCTGAAGCCAATGAGGAAGCAACCTGACCCCTGGGCCTGTAGCGGGAGCAGCAGCCTAATGATCTCTGGACCATCTCTGGGGTCATTCTTCCCTATTCTTGTGGATAATAATGCATGTTTGCAGCCTTCTTTCAAGCTACACCCCTTCTCTGTATCCGTTAGACCCAGGTGACAATGTTTCTGCTGGGATAAACCCACCTTCCCATCTTTATTCTTGGCTTCTGATGGAAAGGCTGATCATATCCTGATTAAATCAGTTAGCGCATGGCTGGCTCAGTTGGTAGAACACGCAACTCTTGATCTTGGGGCAGTGAAGTCGAGCCCCACGTCGGGTGTAGAGATTTCATAGATAGACAAACACGAAGAATTAAACTTTAGAAAACACCTTTGGTGTTGTTCTCTTCAGGGTCATTTTTTTTGAGATATTGGAGAGGCTGGGAATTTTCCAAAATCTTCAAGTCTGGATCGCCTTTTGCTTAACAGCCTTCCCTTCTGCACCGTGTCACCCTCTTGTCACATTTTACTGTAAGCAGTGAAGGAGGACCAGAGGTGCATCTTTAATGCCTTGCATAGAAATTCCTCAGCTGAGCATCGGGGCTCCTGGGTGGCTCAGTCGAAGCAACGGACTCTTCATCTCTGCTCAGGTCATGGTCTCACAGTTCATGAGATCAAGCCCCAGGTCGGGCTCTGCGCTGATGGCGCGGAGTCTGCTTGGGATCCTCTCTCTCCCTCTCTCGCTGCCCCTCCCCTGCTCCTGTGCTTGTGTGCACGCTAAGTAAATAAATATTAAAAAAAAAAAAAGTATTAAAAAAATTCCTCGGCTAACGATCCAATTCCATGACTCCCAAGTTCTCCCTGCCACAGAACACTGGAACATGCTGGAACATGGACACAGCCCAGCCAAGTTCCTTGCCACTTGATAACAAAGATGATCTCTGCATCATTCTCCAATGACACATTTCTTGTTTCTGTCTATGAACGTTGGGGGTTGACACAACGGCTCCTTTCAACAAAGCGACGCTACGACCACGCATGACCATAAACTTACACTGTTTGAAAAGCAACCTGCGAATCCTTTCTTCTTTTTTTTTTTTTTTATTTTTTTAAATGTCTTTATTTTTTTATTTTGAGAGACCAAGACAGAGAGTGAGCAGGGGCAGAGAGAGAGGGAGACACAGAATCTGAAGCAGGCTCCAGGCCCTGAGCTGTCAGCACAGAGCCCAATGCAGGGCTCGAACCCACAAACCGTGAAATCATGAACTGAGCCAAAGTTGGACAGTTAACCGACTGAGCCACCCAGGCGCCCCGAGAATCCTTTCTTTTAAAGCACAGGCGGTTCAATGGTCTGTAACCATACCCTTGATAAAACGGTGCAGGGTCGGCATCAATTTATATAAGGTACTCTCCATGCCAATGAAGGATGCATGCCTAGAAGCCCAAACAGTTCCAGCCTGGTGGCTGAATCAGATGAGGATCTCACGGAACCCCGGGTCAATGTCACCAGGCAAGGGCTCTGCCTGCTTCTGCAGCTCCAGTCTCTCTGCTGCTGACTCCCGGCTCCCACTTTTCCTCGATGTTCACACGCCTCCCTAGAGCAGCTCTCACCTGAAACATGTTACTTGTGGACTCGTTTGAAGTGCCGACGTTGGCACTTAAGTATTAGAACCATATGCAAAGAACAGGCAGACTCTGGGAATGAGAGCCCTCAGTGAACCAACCCTCTTATCTCCCTGCCTTGTGCCCAAGGAAGCCAGGCCTGGGGCTCAGACAGGCTTTAACAGGAGAATGCAGGGCAGGGGGCCCTGGGCTAGTCCCAGACCTGAGCCTTAGGACGCTTCTGTGACCCTGGGAATGCGGATGACGCTAGCTACCCCGATGAAGAAACTACTCCCCCTAAAGGGCTCTCTGGGGAGGAGAGGATGGCAGACTATCTAGGCAGAGAAAAGCCCAGCTCCGGCTGATTCACCACGTGACCACAATCACACAGAAAACTCTGTTCAGAGCAGCCAAAGAACCTCCCAGCTGAGACCGGCCCATAGAACTGTGACAAATAATCGTGAGATAACACAAGGTTGCTCTAGACAACTACATTCTGGGGTGGCTTTGGAATTGGGGGGGGGGGTCTTTGGGACATGTGACCTACAGAAAAGTTAGAGTTTTGACCGAAGGCTAAAACCTACCGCTACGGTTTTAAGGTCCGGGTTCTGTGTGCTGACTGACTGAACAGAAGAACCAATGCACTATGGAATGGCTGCAGAGAGCCAGCTGGACATCTGTGACGATCCTCTCTGCACTCTCCCCTTTCCAGCCCTGAAGCTGAGAGTTCAACAGAATCACATCTTTAAAAAAAATAGCTAGCACCCAGGCCGGCCCATGGTGAGCAACTGAAAAATGCTTAGGCGTCCGTTCCCGTGTTCTCAAAGCAGCAGTGTGAACATGGACACATCTATCCAGATGCACTGCAGGGCAAAGTTAAGGATGTTCTGGCACCAGAGAGCCTGGTCTCAAACTCTGGCTCCCACAATCACAAGTAGCCTCTTCTTCTGTGCCTCTGTCCCTTCCTCTGAAGATGCAGATGACAGTGCCTGCCCCTCAGGACTATTCCGATTAAATGAGTTCTATGTTAGGAGCACAGAGGGAGCCTGGTACCCGGGAAGGACCGGGTAATTGTTACCTTCAGGCTTCATCGTAACTGCTGTCCTACATCCCAGATTCAGGACAATTCAGCTGACTTCCGTGCTCCAACAGTCACAGTATTTGGCTTTGAAGATCTCAAAACTGAGGAGTTATTAATTACGACAGCCAAATGCCATGTGTCTCCCTCTTCTGGATTTCTCACCAAATATGGTCAGATCAAAACTTCCTAGTATTTGGTGAAATCCTAGAAAAGTCAGCAACTCATTGTGAGAGTGAGGTCAAAATAAGTGACCAGGGAGGTGTGTGTGCAGAATTGCAAAGCAGATGTGCGGGGAACCGGGGTGCTGCAGAGGAGGGGTGGAACCCCCAGGAAGGCACAAGCATCTCTGATCCTGCAGCTCAGGCTCTCCTCTAAACTTTTTTTTAATGTTTATTCATTTTTGAGAGGGCGAGGGAGTGAGCATAAGCAGCGGAGGGGCAAAGAGAGAGAGGGAGACACAGAATTGAAGCAGCTCCAGGCTCTGAGCTGTCAGCACAGAGCCCGATGTGGGGCTCGAACCCACGAACCATGAGATCATGACCTCAGTCAGATGCCTAACTGACTGAGCCATCCAGGCGCCCCTGGGCTCTCCTCTACAAAGGGCAGCAGCCCCATACTACCCGCAACCCCTCCCCCAACAGGGCAAGAGAGGGAATTGACAGCAGACATCTAACTCCCAGCCCCCCGCCCATCATTCCCAAGGCACTGGGCAAAGGTTTGTATGCATCTTAGTTCTATACCACAATAATCTTTTATTTTTCTGGAAGTTTTCCAGAAAACTCCACTCCTGCCAGCAAGCAAGGCCACTGTACCTCTTAGGGGAGCTAAAAAGAAGCCTACTTGCTTCAAGAAACGTAAAAATAGGTGTTCTTTCGACAACTCTCAAAAATAGCTCGGTCGAATCAAGAAAATCATCTTTGAGGACAAAGCAAAATCGACAAACTCACCGTGGCCCTGCACCTCAGCCCATCAGGTCACTGCCACGGGGAAGGCTTTACATAAAGGGAAGGTGGAATGGACCGCATATCCACTGAGGAACACCTACAATCCTGACCCCCGGACTCGCTCTTTGTCTCTCTGCTTCCCCCATCCCCCCTGCTCCCACACTTCACAAAAGGGCTTAGAAGTTCTATTTATGGCCCCGTGACTCTTCCAGGCACTGCTGGGTTCAGACCAGATTTAGCCCAGGAGTCGGCGGGTGACTGAGCCCACATGGTGCCAGCAGAGAGAGGTGCCAAGCCCGCTGGCCCAGCCTGGCTGGTGCAGGGGCGGCTGTCACAGCCTGAGGGCTCCAGTTGTGGAGATAGGCATCTCCCCCTACCCAGCCACCCCTCCCCCCCTGCCCCAATGAGCAGGGTCTCCACGTGAGGGTCAAGAGGGCCTAACTGAAGGCTGGCAGAGGAGGAGGGCAAGGGCCGTGGAGTGAAGCCGAGAGGAAGACCAGGGCATCACCTCGGTGCTCTCTGCCCCAGGGCTGTGGGCAAGGGGCTCCCCTTGGGTTCCTGGGGGGCTGGGGGCAGCAGCTTTGGGGTGGGCAGGGAATGGCTGGGTAGCTGTCGCTCAGGTGAGGACCACCCAGAAGGGCACGGGCGGCCCTGCCCTCCCACCTGGGTCCACCCTGGGCCGCCCAGCCAGGTGGTGAGGTCCCCGGGCTGCTGCCCATTTCCTGGACATGGCACAGGCATACCATCCGGTGTGCAGGGCGACCAGCCTCACAGGGACGGGTGAGGTGGGGGCTGTGGAGGGGAAGCCAGCCCCACCGCCGGGGCAACCAGAGGAGAGACCGCTTCCTTGGTTCTTCCACCACCACCCCCGACTCCCCAGATGGGGTTCGCACCAATGAGGGCTGAGGCTAGCGCCGTGCCACTTGCATTCGGAGTCCCAAAGATCACTTGTCTCTCCTGTAGCCAGAGCTAGACTGCCCTCCACCCCTAAACCTTGGGCCCAACCCATCCTGTCCCGGGACATGCTGCCCCCTCCGGGCTCTGTCACTGCCATGGCCTTGCCCCCATGTGGTCCCCACACCTGCACCTGGGCCGGGGTCAGCAGCGGTCCAAGTGCAGTGGCGTGCTGGCCTCATTCCCAGGGACCGCATGCCCCAGGAGCACCGCAACAGAGCCCTGTGTGTCAGGAGCCCCCGCACGGGGCTGCACACGCACACACACACACACACGCACACACGTGCGCACACACACACACACACACACACAGCAGGTGTCCAACTCAAGCCTGCCATCACTCCCCACCGTAAAACGGGGGAAGCAAGCAAAGCTGAAGGAGCAGCAGCAGCTTACCTGCTTTCCAAGCCCCACGGGCATCCGCGAAGGACTCGGAACACAGGGTGGTGCTGGGCAGAGCGTGGCTCTGACGCCGATGCCCTCCCAGGACCCGTCAGGATGGCAGCAGCTCGCCCCCTGGTCTGGGGGTGGCACAGGTGAAGCCAGAGGCCCCAAACAGGCTGTGTGCCAGCACCAAGCCTGTTTGGCGGTGAGAGCGAGCCCCTACCAGGGCAGGGCCACCTTCCCGTGTCCCAGCCAAGATGATGACAAAGTCAACTGCTCCAAGACCCGCCGAGCTGCACCTGCCCACGCTAGCTGCTTCGCCTGCTACATGACCATGGGCCCTAAGGGCCACAAGGGACTGGGTGCTCGCCACGGGCCGGGCAGGTTACACGCATCACCTGGGGAGGCAGAAGAGCTCGGCGGGACAGCGAAGTCCATCGTCACAGGCTATTGGCTCCCCAGTTGCCCTGTGAGTGCCGGCTGTATGCCGCGCTCCATGCCAGGCACTGTGGACGCACTGAGAGGGGACACGGCCTCCGTGCTCAGCCCCTTGCTCTACAGGTGGGAGGAAACACACAGAAAAATGGTCCCGTACACACAGGGCAAGGCGTTAACTGAGGCCTGCGCGTGACGACGGGGTGACTCCTACCCAAGGCCAGCCCTCGCTAGTCTCTACAAATCCCCCACTTCCTCATCGGTAAAGTGGGGTGCACACTGCCCATGTCGAAGGGTTCTGTGAGGCCTAAACATGACAAAGTGCTTACTTCAAGATAAATGAAAATAAAACAATGCACAATATGACCATCACCTGTTTAAGTTCACCACCGAGTAGATTACGCACACAGATCTAAAGTAGGACACCTCAGTGTCATTCTCACTTCATCCCACGTATTTACATCCTCAAAACACTCAACTCTCCAAGTTCAGGGTCTCTCTCGCCTGCCCCTGATTCCCCACTAAAGGTTCACTTAGTGGCTATACAGTTTAGTGCCTGGACCAGGATGCCCCTGAGGGTGGAAAACAAAGGAAAGATGAGCCATTCCACCGGGACAGGGAGGTTAACCAAATGGAGCATTCCAGGCAGACTGGAGGCACTGGCCAATCCGTCCACAGCCCATGGGCCAATTCCAGGGTCAAGGCCAGCCACCAACCCTCGGCATCCTGCCTCCAATACTGTTGGGTGCTGCCATGTTTGAGAGCTCGCCCAACAGAAGTTCAGCCTGGAGGACAGCTAGCACGTGGCCCCCCCCCCAGTCAGGAGAGTCAACAGACATGGACGCATGGACGCACCTGCCCCCCCCCTGCATGGGTCTTCCCAGAACCTCAGGGAAGGAGTCAGACGGTCTGGTCCTGGCACCCATCCTCATCCCCTGCCCCCCACCCCATGCTGTCTCCTGGCAAGAGGTGAGTCAGCAGCCCTTACCTCAGGTGTCCCAGGCTGTAGAAACGGGACTCGCCGTCGGTGGAGCGGACCACCTGCAGCGTGAACATGGGCTGCAGCTGCCTGAGCTCGAGCAGGACGATGGCCAGGTAATGGATGAAGAGGAGGGCATCCACGAGGGACACTGCGTACTGCACGATGCCCTGGTAATTTCGGTCCCGAGAATCCAAAATGCGGACCCCATAAAACAGCCAATAGGAAACCACGAAAAAGAAGATGAGGACCGCCAGGAGGGCACGGAACACAAGCACCCGCGGCACGTCGGCTCTCTGCTTGCGGAAGAAGAGCGCCCAGGTCCCGATGAGCAGAATGAGGAGTTTGAATGCCACGGAGATGAAGAGCCCCTCACAGATTGTGCCACAGGGCTCCAGCTCGTCCCTCCACAGGATGGGGGGCAGCAGGATGAAGGCAATGGGGGTGAGGAACACTAGCAGTCCGAGAACTGAGGCCACGGTGAGGCCCAGGTAGCGTCTGCAATCCAGCCCCACACTGTCCTCCATGTCCTTGCTGATCCTGGCAATGTCCTCCTGCGAGATGCTGTGCTCTGAGGTGCCCGTGATGGCCGTGGTGGTCTCTCCCCAGTTGTCATCCTGGTGGGGAAGACACAGGGAACATGAAGAGCCACGGCAATAGGTCACTGGTAAAAGCCATGAAACCAGCATCTGGAGGCATGGTGCCCACAGAAGGCCCTCCTCCTGGAACCAGCCCATGCCCACGGGCATCCTAGAAAATGGAAGCTAACCCTTTAAATACAGGAATTTTTTTTTAATGTTTATTTATTTTTGAGAGAGGCAGAGACAATGTAAGCAGGGGAGAGAGAGGGGACACAGAATCCGAAGCAGGCACCAGGCTCTGAGCTGTCAGCACAGGGCCCAATGCGGGGCTTGAACTCACGAACTGCAAAATCATGACCTGAGCCGAAGTCGGAAACTTAACCAACTGAGCCACTGAAGTGCCCCAAAATATAGGGATTTTTCACTTTCGCTGTTTTCATCAGAATTTTTTCCAAGTATATCACATATCGACCTTTTCAAACGGAGGAAACGGAGTCTAACCTTTTGGTGGGTTTGTTGGGTGATCCTTTCCTATAATGCTGATTATCATTCCCCGTGCCAGAATCTCCCAATTGCGCTGTGAGACTAACATAGGCGGGCTCACCTACAGCATAAGAAAACTCTGTGTTCTCTCACCAATTAGCGGCTGGGTTAAAAGTCTGACGGAGTCCAGCTTCTGGAAGAGTGAGGTCTTATAACGCTGTCCGTCCAGCAGCTCTGAAGAGCCTTTGCTGCTATGCACAAATCACAGCTGACCTGTAGCTATTTTTTTTCATCAGTGCCAAGCACTCCCTGACAATGTTTCTCCATGAGCAAGCAAGGCAAATTCAAGCACGGATGGACAGACGGCCAGGACAGCTTGAAATGTCCTCCCCAAACACACATGCTCACTGACACAGGGAATCTCCAGGGCACAGAACTACTAGACTATAGCAGGATGGCTTTGACTTTCTCGCCTTCTCTCTCTCCTTAAACTCTGAGATAGTTTCCAGTTGGAGCAACCATTCTCTGCGGTTACCAAGATCCAGTGGTTAAGATTTTCAAACAATTCTACTCTTTCTCCGGCAAGCCTAACTTCACTACAAAGGCAATGAGAAGCCACAGGGGGTCCAAAGAGGTTTCTGGCTCAGAGATTTGTGTGCATGATTTAACTTGGAAAGGAAGGAAGGAAGGAAGGAAGGAAGGAAGGAAGGAAGGAAGGAAGGAAGGAAGGAGAAGGAAGGGAAGGGAAGGGAAGGGAAGGGAAGGAAAGAGAACAAACGAACTAACAGTCGGGTGTAGGGACAAGCTGGGTGAAATTCGTGGGTAAGACACCAACTTCAAAAAATCTAGTGTAAGTTGACAGCTGAATCAGCAAGATGGGGCTCATGACTGAACCACCTTAGATCTAGGAATGATCAGAAACCTGTCATCTATGAGTGGACAGGCTATGACAAGGACTGGTGGGCAGTGGCAATGGTCTTGACCTGGGAACAAACAGGTCTTCAACTTGGAAGGTTACAAGTATCCCATTCCATGAAAGAAACAATTCCCTAGAATCCACTAAGCCACTCTGTCTATCTCTCTCTCTTTCCTCTCTTACACACACACACACACACACACACACACACACACACACACGCACACGGCTGAGGTAAGTATCAAATGGTCCAAGCACTCTTGAAGAAGGGTCTGGTAGCATTATACAAATTTCACTATATGCTTAACTGTATGATCCAACAATGCTAACCCAAGGTTTTATCCAAAATAAGTGAAAACACACATCGGCAAGAAAACCTGTGTAAGAATGTTCTTAACTGCATTATGCACAGTAGCCCCAAATGGCACACCTCAAATGTCTAGAATGTTATCAGGAGAATGGATAACAACCAGTAGTATATTCAGACAACAGAATATGACTCAGTGAAAATTTGAAAAGGATGAATTGCTAAAACACACCAGAACACTCATAAATCTCAAAATCATTATGCTGACTGAAAAAAGTCTGAAACAGAAGAGTAAGATCCCAATTTACATTAAATTCTAAAGCAGGCAAAACTAATCTACGGCCATAGAGATCAAAACAGGGTCTGTCTCGGAAAGGTGGGTGGGGACAAGAGCTGACTAGGAAGAACATGAGAGAACTTTGTAGAGGAACAAAAACATATGTATTAATAGTGTGAGTTCTATGGGTTTATTCAGCTGTTTGAAATTCTCAAACTGTACACTTCAGAGCTGTTCATTTCTGTGGGTAAATTTACTTCAATTAAAAACAATCACCAAGAGGAGCGAAAAAATATCCATAAATTCAAAAATCAACAACTTGTGGGGCACCTGGTTGGCTCAGTCAGTTAAGCATCCGACTTCAGCTCAGGTCATGATCTCGCCGATCATGAGTTGGAGCCCCGCATCGGGCTCTGCACTGACAGCTCGGAGCCTGAAGCCTGCTTCGGATTCTGTGTCTCCCTCTCTTTCTGCCCTTCCCCTGCTCCAGCTCTGTCTCTCTTTCTCAAAAATAAACATTAAAAAAAACAACAACAACCTGTAACATAAGGTGAGTTCACAGCTGACATAAAATAACTTACTGTAACACTCTCAAAGAGTGAAGTATAAATATTCCATGTTCTGTCCTGGGCCCAATATTCAACTGACAATCAGTGTGGAAGTACCTATTCCTAGTATCTTGTGGTCATTTTGTTGACGGCCACACTGCTACGGTTTATCCAGTCACCCCTTTTCCTGCCAGCGTTGCTAACTCAATCCCCTGTACGTTTTGAGAACGGATGCACATCTGTGCCTAAAGAGCGTAGATGTCTGAGGGTCCGCTGAAGCTTGGGGTTCTTACAACAGAAAGGATCTAAGATCCTCTAATCTGATACCTAAAGAGCCCAAGGCCCACAAAGGTCACGAGTGCCCCTGGTCACAGAGCTACTGAGAAGTACAGCCTCCAAAACCGATGTCAAGGCCTTTCCCATCACATCAACTTGGTGTAAACACCAACAGCTGCCCAGTGGGCTCCAAGGCACAAAGAAGCTGCAAAGCGGAAACGTCTTCACAGTGGGCGGCCAGCGCCTCGGAATCCACACGCAGGGGGAAACTGATGCCCGGCAGCACTTCAAGGGGGTCCAACCTTGGGATCCGCCCCAGGCATGCCGCCCTCCCTCTAGGAACCACGGCAGCGGGTGCGAGAGTACGTGATGATGGCTGGGACTCATCACTGGACAGATGCCACACTCCTCCACGGCTGAGCTGTGGGTTCTGAAAGGACCTCGTGGGCCCCGCGGGCTCTTCCAGTTCCAGTCCGTCTGCCTGCTTAAAGATGCACGTATGTGCGCGCCTGCAGGGCGAGCCCACACCGGTGTACCTGGGGCCACGGCTGTACGCGCATTTATTTCAAGAGCACTGGAGGGTATGCCAACGTGTTTCTGAGTGGCGCTCAGTTGTTGATTTAAATCAGGCGGGCAGACAGTCGGGGCCAGAGAGAAGCGCCCACGCAGCGGCTCTGAATAAACTGGCAATATTTAAGAACTGGGCGATTTCGCAGGAGATCCGGATTTCCAGCTCTTCTTAAACACCAGTCCACCCACATCTGCCGAACTCCTGTACTCCGGGCAGTAAGAGGTGTCCAGAGCTGGGGAGCCACCGTTCCTTGTGATGGAGGAAACGCATTCTCCAGTTTGCCACACGCCTCCGCCCGGACACTAGGGTGCCCCATGGGTTGCTGCTCGCCCCCCAGTCTGCTTGATACATGTGCGCCCCTGCTCCGTGACTCAGGGCCTCTCTCATTCTTCCAGGGTTGTTTTGCCTACCTGGCATCTAAGTGCCCAGCCCCTGATTTATTTCATATACCTTGTAGCGGTGCGTCTGGGCTCTCCTAACCTCTTCTTCCCCACACCGCTCAGCGCTGCAGAGGCGGCATTTCCTCCGCTCTCAACCTGCTCCACTTAGGACCGAGTCTCCGGAGAGGAAAGCCTGTAACTTTCCCTGTCTCTGCCCCGTCATCAGCCCCGCGGCTGCTTTTCAACACCGTACTCAAAGCAGGCCATCCAACCAGCTTCAGACCGGTCCCCAAGGCAGCCAATGGCAGGAAGGCCATCCTCAGACCAGCAAGAAACCAGCAGACACAGATAAACTAATTACCATGCTAGGAAAATAAAGATAAAACCCCAAGAGAACCTACCTGTGACATGACTTAGGGAAACACTGACTGAAAAGAGTCTTGATCAAGTGGCCGTATGTGCTTACAGACGGCCTCCAATCCTCACCTGAACTTCCTCCGTCCGGGTAGAATCGTTTGCCAGCAGGGGCTCTCCGGTGGGAGCTTGAATGGTGACAGATTTTTCTGACCCTCTGCCATCTTTATTCCGGGGTGACTTGTGTCTCTCTCGGTTTCTCTCCCTGAAAAAACAAAAATGACTGGTCAGCAGCTAGCGCGCTTATATCTACCACATGAATCACCTCTCATCCAAACATATTACGGATTTGATTTTGACCTTAGGAAAATTCTACACGTACACGGAGCCACTACTCACCCAAGCCACCCCCTGCAAGAATAAGCTCATTTTTATTCCCTACTTAGTACTTTTTTCTTGCCATTTGAAGACCCTAAAGAAAGACTGTCACTCCACCCTCAATAGTGGAGTTGAAAATATACTTTTTGGGGCACCTGGGAGCTCAGCCGGTTGAGTATCTAACTTCAGCTCAGGTCATGATCTCGCAGTTTGTGAGTTCGAGCCCCTTGTCAGGCTCTGTGCTGACAGCTCAGAGCCTGAAGCCTGCTTCAGATTTTGTGTCTCCCTCTCTCTCTGCCCTTCCTCAGCTTGTGCGCTCTCTCTCTCTCAAAAATAAACATTAAAAAAAATTTAATATTTTTTAAAAAAGAAAAGAAAATATCACACTCTTTCAAAGCCTAAAATTGTGAATTTGAGAACTTCTGTAGCTGAGGCCCGTTTTACTCTAAAACTGCTGACGTGACTTGTTGCTTACAATCTGCCTAAATTTATTCTCTAGGACTTTCTTGTGGGGACAATACTACAAAATGTTTACACTTTGGTCTATCCAAAAAAATCTGGGGCACACTGTCACCCTATACCTTTGCATGAGATGAGAAGAAAGGAAATTCGAACCCAGCACGAAGAAGCACTTACGTCTCATTCCTACAAATTCACACTGAAAGTCATTCTCGTAGGCTCTGGTTGAATCTGAAGGCGCCCAGAGGAACCAAGAGCCAGGACAAATGACACCAGGGGGATGCAACTGTCTGTGTGTGTATGGTGAGGCCTCCTACGGAAAACAGGCTGCTGCCTCATTTTACCCCAGATGCACCTCCTGGGTGGTTTCTTCCAGGGCAACTGTGAGATTTCAGTTTCAGTGTTGAAATTACAACAGGGATCAGCCACCGTGTGAAGCTCAGTGTGGTCACAACCCGGCATTAACCACCTGTGGAAACTGGGACTCCCGCCCCCATCTGTGAACAGTCCGACCAGGAGACCCTCGCCCCGCCCCCTGCAAAGGAGCCCCTCGGGGGCCAAAAGTAAGCTCCCTCAACCTCCTGTCTATAGGGCCGCCTTGACATCAGTCCTCCCTCAAATACCTGTTCTCATTCCTGAGGCTCCCCAGGCAGGACAGAGCACACACAGACTCCGGGGACAACAGTCAGATCCCAGGTCTGCCCCTATTTGGTGTGTGACCTTGTACAAATTATTTAACTTCTGAAAACCTCAGTTACCTCATCTGTGAAATGGGGATAATAATACCACACAGATAATGGATGCAGAGCTCCGTACCAGGGCCTCGGAGAGGGAGATGTAAAAGGAGCCATTAACACAGAACCCAAGCCCTTTCCCTCCACAGCTGTCCTGTTAACCTACTATTTACCAAACACAATCACATGCACACTTACTGTGGGCCAACGCCTACCTTATCAGTACTGCCCTAGGATAAGCTTTGGTTATTTCCTTCAAAGAGCTCAGTGGGGCTTTCTTGGTCTCAGAAATTCTCAGGGACAGTATCTCCAATTTTTAGAGTGTAACTTACCATCCCAATCTATTGCTAAATTAGAGTCTAGAAATACATGTATTCTGGCCAACTTGGGTGTTTTATTTTAACCAGGTAACGAGGGGAACAGCAGAGAATCTGTTTACCTAGACATCTATCAATGCCAACGATTCACTCCCACTGCAATTTAGAGAGCACTTTACTGTGTGCTTTAATTTCATTCGATCCTAACACTAAGTATATGAGGCTGGTAGTCTTGCCACATTTTACAGATGAGGGAACGGAGGTTCACAGAGGTTCTGACTTCCCAGTCATAGTCAGTGGTGGAGCAGAATGTGAACCCAGGTCTGCTCCCACCATGGCAATTCACACCCGCTATGCTGCGCTGATCTGAAGGTCTGGTAGCATGAATATGCCTAATGCTCAGCCGGACCCCCTCTACTGGATGATCTACCGGGGCCATGAAATCCGGCCGTGGAGCACAAATGCGCTGTGAACTTGGCTAGCACAAGGCAACGGGTCTGACACTCTGGGCAGCCAAAGACAATCGCTTCAAAAGGACCCCGTGTGAGGACAATAAACAATTTGGGAGAGGCTTCCCGCGCCTGCGCGGTCTTCATCTGAAGCATTTGGACCAAGTCTAGAACCCGTGCTCCTCTGGGCCTCCATCAGCCGGATCCAGGTTCCATCCTGTGTTTCCACCATCCCCGACCGCTCTCCTGTCCGTCACTCTTTCTGCCGTCCGCCAAGTCACATGCTCCCCTCACCGGTCTGTCTATTCACTAGTCCCAGGGGTCAAATCCTCTGACAGCACAAATTCCGCTGGAAATCAAATTCTTTCACAGAGTGCCAAGTGCTGGGGCCTGAACGCTGCCAAGGCAGAAAGCAAGTGGGTGGCACCCAGGGATGGAAACAGCCTCTCTAGGGCCAGCCAGCAGCCCTTCCCCCAGACCTCCCCCCAGCTGGCTCTTAAAGGGCCCCACAGCACCCAAAGGAGAAGCGACAGCCTGACCACGCCCCTGGTAAACCAGGGAGGTAAACCAGATAGGAGCCTACTGTCTGACAACCCAGGAGCGTTTCTCATCCGCTGGAGCCAGAAGCCCTGACCTAGTGCCCCTCACACCTGAGTGTGCAGAGAAACAGGAATGCTGGCGGGGAGCCCAGAGGAACCTGCCTTTTCCCCCAGCACCCGGGTGATCAGGGTGGACCAGGAAACCTTCCCCAAGGTTCTTCCACCCAAATGCTCCTGGGTCGAGGGTTGTTGGGGGTGACTGCTCAGCAGTCTGGCTGTTTGTGACATGCCTGTATACAACAGGGGCTCAATAGCGGGAGCCGTGAGTGCGATGCTCAGCTGCATGAAGCTGAGGTGTAGTGTGGCTTCTTTATTAAAGGGGTATTGCGTGGATGAGGGAAAAAGCTCAGGCCAGCATGCGTCAGGATGGAGCATCAGCAGCGCCGTGTGCCCGACACCGTGCTGGTCCCTGTTGTTAAGAAGTAACACCTGCCGCACAGGCTTTTACGAAAATCACCGGCTGTGCGTTACTGCTCCAGGAGGGTGTCTGAGCCAGTCCTGCAGGGAATGCTGTGCAGGGTGCAGGGCTCTGAGCCACAGGACGGCTGCCTCTCCAGCAGGTGTCCACATGTTCTTCTCTCTAGCTCCAAATGCTGTGTCAAGGGCACTCTGGGAGAGGGCTCCCCGGTGCTTGTGGGACCGAAGGGTGGAAACAGGAGAGTGGGGCAGGGAGGGCGGGTAAGGCCACCAGACCACAAGGGGGCTGTGACCAAGCCAGGCACACGAGGGGCGTCTCTGGCTCTGCCTCCGTGATACGGATCACCGGGGGGCTGGGCAGCTGTATTGGCAGCAGGAGCCTGTCCCTTTACCCGGGTCGGTCCCTGTGAAGCATGTGCCCAGCAGAGTCCGGTCAGCATATCTGTTCTGCATGTGCAGGCAAGAGGGTGGAAGAGCCAGCGAAGGCACGCAGGACGCCCCAGCACACTGTACCTGCAGGGGTGTGTGTGTGTGTGTGCGTGCGTGTGTGTGTGTGTGCGCGTGCGCAAACGCACCTACCTAGGCTATTCTGGAGCCGAGCCCTTGGGGGGCGGCTGTAAAACGCCCTTGCTCCAGCCACAACCCCCAGCGATTCCCATTCCATTCCCACGACAGCCAGCATTTCCTGGGAAGACTATTTAGCTCTCTGTGTGTTGTTTGCCCATTTCTATTTGGGGAAAGCCGGCCTCGCCATTCAGTTACTCCTCCCTTTCCTTCTCTACCACCACCCAGCACCTGCCCTTTCTCTGCCGACCGCGGGGCAGGCTGGCTGCTTCCGTCTGGCACAGACGCGGGTGGGAGGGCCGGGCACAGGGCAAACTGACTCTCGGGCCGCCCGGGAACAAAAGTGGCAATTCCATCACTGCTCAGGCAGCCCTTTTCTGGACAATGCATTTCAGCACAGGAGTCACATGAGTGACCCCGCGTTCCCCCTACCAGTTACTTGTGCCGCTCGCTGGCTCTCCACCCAGCACAGCCCAGTGAGGGGAACGCCTGGGCTCCCAAAGCACCAACAGGTCAGGCCTGAAACCTGCCAAGGGCACCTGCTAATAACCTTGTAACATCAAATAACACTGCCTCTCTGCACCCCGGTTTTATCATCTGCTGAATGGGGGCCCCCTGCCTCCCAAGGCTCTAGGACTGCTATGAGGAAGGGGGACAGTGGCTGAGGGTACTAGCAGGCACCCGCTGAGGGCTCATTAGCATCACTAATTTACAGCTGTTGGGAGCTGAGGCTCTGAACTCAAAAGGTAAGGCAAGGTCAGCTGAGGTCCGCACCATTTTCCCAGCAAGTTAACTGGACACCCCCTGGAGAAAGGAAACATCACAAAACCAGACCACTGACCTGTTTGTTAGAAAGGAGTCACTTGTCATCTGTTTGGAGCCCAGCCAGTCTCCCAGAGATGATCATCGAGTCACTGGGCATATCAAGTTCGGTACGCTTCATTATTCCGGAGTTAGGTGCCTACTAAAATGACCAAAAGGCAAGGTCCCTCCCCTTTCCTACTTTTCCATGCAAATTCCTGACAAATCCCTGAACAGAGCAGCCTTCGCAGGCGACACAGCACCCTTGACTGGGTCT
This sequence comes from Hyaena hyaena, assembly GCF_003009895.1. Lineage (NCBI taxonomy): Eukaryota > Metazoa > Chordata > Mammalia > Carnivora > Hyaenidae > Hyaena > Hyaena hyaena. The sequence continues at coordinate 2,173,073 of NW_024080849.1, forward strand.
CAGGCCTGCTTATGCACCGGTGAGGGGTGTTATTACCATGTAACATTCTTTACACCTGGGCAAAGAACTCCCTGGCATCCATCTTTCACAGAGTATAGGTTCAGTCCCATCGTCAGTTACTAAGCCCTACAGGGCTCTCAGAGAGTGCACCGCAGGGTGCCTGGGTGGCTCAGTCGGTTAAGCGTCTGACTTCGGTTCAGGTTATGATCTCACGGATCGTGGGTTCAAGCCCGGTGTTGGGCTCTGTACTGACAGCCAATTCAGAGCCTGGAGGCTGCTGCTTCAGATTCTGTATTTCCCTCTCTCTCTGACCCTCCCCTGCTCACACTCTCTCTCTCTCTCTCTCTCCTAGAAATAAAAAACATTAAAATAAATAAATAAATAAATAAAATGTTAAAAAAGAGAGAGAGAGAGAGAGAGCGCACCACATGTGGGTGCTGTTTGTTCCCATGGAATCTCTAAAGGCCATCCCTTCACCCAGCGCTTTTCTGAGCATTCAGGAACATTCCTTGATTGTTTATTAAAGTCTCAGCTTGTCCTATCATGCACCAAGTACCTTCCACATGGGTCCAAGAAGGAGCTAAGAGTTCCGTAGGCTGTTTTAATCGAAGGTTATCGCCTCTTGAAGTCAACACGAGGGCACTGCTGTATCGATTTCTGGGGGCCCCGAAAGGCCGGAGAAAACAGTGGAGAACAGCCTGGGGGCTGAGGTGTGACCATCGGGACGCAGCGCAGGCAGGGGAGGCCAGAGATAGCTCCTGCTCAGAACACCGGGATGCGTCCTCCTGAGTTGTCTCCAAGCACCAAGGGCACCCCAAATTCCTACTTCTTTCACCACCAAGTAGAACGGGGAAGCTTGGTGCACTGACAAGGGACGGCTTTCTCGGGTCAGAGCCAAAGATCTGATGTTTCAAAACAGCTGTTTCCGGCCTTTTAGAACCCATCTGGCACATGGGCCCAGCGGTTGAAATTTGCGGTGAATCTCTCATTACCAGAGGGTTTCTGACTTTCTCGGGATCGGGGCTCTGCTGCGGGGACCTGAGGCCTCACTCAGCAAGCTTCTGTTCCACCTGCCTCCAGAAATCACCCAGGGTCTGGGGCAAGCTCCTTCACATCCCTGCCCCACATTTTTAGGCTTATAAGTCCAATACATGAGCATTTAGAAAATAATGGAGGTTAAAAAAAACAAACACCAAAATCTTAATAACCTTATATTCAGAAACAATATGAGCATCATGAATAATGTTACGATTCATCTTAAGAATATAGAACTACTGTAACGCACAAAGTTCTGCCTCCTTTTATTTTTTTTATCACATGGAGTCATAAACGTGATCTCGTGTCATTAAACAATCTTTGGAAATTTTTGTTTCATCTTCTTTCATTCCATTCATATTCTTAATTACAAAACACACCCTTGGGGAAGACTGAATGGGGGCAGAAAGATAAAGCGTACACAGAACTCCCATCCGTCACCATCTTGCGTCTGGACCCTTTCCTGTGGGTGACCACGGCTGCCGGCGCCTTAGAGAATGTCCTTCCAGACCCCCCCCCCCCCACTGCCTGTGTGAATCCAGACGGGCTCCCAATAAATAAGTCAATTAGATGCATCTTATTGCTGCTTCACAAAACAAAGTCCTGCTCTACATTCAGCTGCTTGCATGAGGAACTGCTTGGTCAGGGAAACACTACCCCAACCAATGTTCCCAGGCCACACTGGGCTGTAACCACAGCTGGACCTCTGGGCTGTGGCCAGCTGGGACCTTTGAATGTAATGCTGACAGGCCCAGGCCATTAAGAGCATTAATACAATCACTGGATAATGACCTCCTATCATGTGCTGTGTTAAATGCTTTACACGCGCAATCTAATTCAATCCTCTCAAAAGCCCTGTAAGGAGGGGATTGCTGTACCCACTTCACGGGTGAGGAGTAAGAGGCAGCACTAGGCACTACAACTTTACCAACTGTATTCTTTTTTTTTAATGTTTTATTTATTTCTAGCAGAGAGAGAGAGACAGCGTGAGCAGGGGAAGGTCAGAGAGAGAGGGAGACACAGACTCTGAAACAGGCTCCAGGCTCTGAGCTGGCAGTCAGCACAGAGCCCGACGCGGGAATCGAACCCACGATCTGCGAGATCATGACCTGAGCGAAAGTCGGACGCTTAACTGACTAAGCCACCCGGGCGCCCCAACCAACTGTATTCTTAACCAGTTAAAGTGGCCCCTTCATTCATTCATTCCCTTGTTCCTTTACTCACCAAACAGTCTGCAGGTCTGTAACACAGCAGGCTCTGCAAATGCCAGCGCGGACGTGCGCTTTGCCCAGAGGAAGGCCACGGGGCCCCATCACCCCGGAAGGCAGTTTTCATAACCCAGGCATGTTCACTGGGAAAACCAGTCATAGAGAAATATGGCACCGGGCCAATCCCACCACCTAGTGTATTAACCTCACAGCGACTGCCTAATGGACAATGAGTCAGCAGCTTTAGGGAAAAAGCAACAAATTGACACTTTTTTTTTTTTTTTTGAACTTTCATTTGCATTCTCCGTAAAGCTTTGGGAGAACGGTCCCCTATGAGAAGCACTTAGAAATGAAAAACATTTCCACTGCAGGGAGAAAACTTTAATTTAAAATCAATTGTGAAAAATCAAGGTCATCGACTGTAATGGCAGCTATAAAATATAAACTGGCGGTTTAGTCACCCCCAAGACATGTTAAGTGCTCTTAACGTCCAGCTTCTCACATACTGCAGACTGAAGGGACCTCCAGCCACCAGCAGCGCTGCGAGCTGGCTTTACCATTTGAGAAGTGACTCTCGAGACCGGACCCACGTGCCGGTTTCCCCAAAAGGAAACGTGGAACAGCCAGAGCTTACATACCCTTGTCTGTGAGACTTTTTCGAATGACTTGAATAGTAAGAATATCCAGAGTATGTGGACTCGGTATCCATAGCAGTGGGGAGCTTGCGCTTGATGAGGGAGCAGGCAGTGTCTCTCCGTAGAGGCAGAGAATTTCACCTACTAGACTCCTAACACTGCACAGCGTCTGGAAATCCAGGAGCCGCTCTTCAACGGGAACAAAGTCTGGGAAAAGTGGAAAGAGGGGGGGGGAACAAAAGAGATCTACTTTCAAAGGCAACCCAAAGACCGTGGAAGAGAAATGACAGCAGGCATCTCCTCTGGGGTCTCTGTTATGGAACGGGTGTGCAAGGAAGAAGTGTCTGCACGTTGAATGCACCACTCACGCAGTGACAAGCTTCCCCGGGGATCCGGGAGGCAGACGGGGAGGTGCTGAGCAGGCCAACCCCCTACACCATGGCAGCGGGCAAACCAGAGAGGGGACAGGCCTGGCCCTTGGCCGTTTCTTGGACACAGCCTAGACAGTGCCCAGCCACCCACGGCCACTTTGCTGGTTGCACAAACAATACACAGGGAAGCAGCTTTTAAGGGATTTTGCTCACAGTTTCTGAAAGCTGAGGAAGGGGAGGGGAGAGGAGGGGAGGGAAGGGAAGGAAGGAAGGCAAAGAGGAAAGGAAAGGAAAGGAAAGGGAAGGGAGGAGAGGGGAGGGGAGGGGAGGGGAGGGGAGAAGAGAAGAGAAGAGAAAGAAGAAAGCAAGCAAGAAACAAAGAGTAATGCCTCTTTAACCCAGGAATCCAAACACCTGAGACTTTATCTTAGGAACTAATTTTTTTTTTCAAGAAAAACTATTAGCACGTTGTTTATAAGAGTAGAAAGTGGGAAATAATCTAAATGCCCTCAAAATAGAGGAATGAGTAAGGAAAACATGATTCAGCCACCCAAATAAATATCATAGAACTGTTTAAAATAATTACGAAAAATGGAAAGTTTTACAATATAATGGTAAATTTAAAAGGCAGACTACAGGGGCGCCTGGGGGGCTCAGTTGGTTAAGCGTCTGACTTCAGCTTAGCTCATGATCTCGAGGTTTGGGAGTTTGAGCCCCACGTTGGGCTCTGTGCTGACAGCTCCGAGCCTGGAGCCTGTTTCAGATTCTGTCTCTCTCTCTCTCTACTCTTCCCCTGATCACACTCTTTCTTCTCTCAAAAATAAATAAATGTAAAAAAAGTTTTTAAATAAAAAATAAGATAAAAGGCAGACTACAAGATTGTAGATACATCCTAAATCTGTGTTACAGTTATAATCACAGAAAAGGCTTCTGTAAACACGATTAAGAGGGAACATCAGAAAATGGAAGTACGTGATTTATTTATTGCAGGCTCTAGGCGTTTCCCCACATTTTCATTAGATACTGCTTTGCAATAAACATAAATTGGAAACATTTCCAAGTATACTCCTGAGCCCCACATGCTCAACCTTGACTCCCAGAAGCCGGAGAACCACAAGTCTGCTGGCCCTGCATCCCTCACCCTGGAGCCTGTCTCTGACAATTCAGGGCCCCTCTTCCAGGGCCCCCAGAGCTGAAAGGGCAAACAAAGCCAGTGAGATAAGTGGAGAAAACAAAGGAGCTACAAATGCCAAGGCCCTCCCCGCCCCCCATAACCCCCCACAAACAACCTGCAAGTCCTCACACACCCACCCAGCTCTCAGCCTTAAACACCCCTTAGGATGCATTTGCTCTAAGTGAGGCACATTCGCTTCCAGGGGCTGTGACCCTGGGCCAGCACCCCCTTGGCCTGCGTGTCCTGACTCATCACTTCATTTCTCCTCTGCCGCCAAGAGCCCAAGGCGAGCAGTGGGGAGACATGGGTTCTAGCCGGGGTTCTTCACTGCCTGGGAGAACCTGGGAGGAGCCACTTGCCTTGAAAGTCAGCCTCAGTTTCCTCATCTGTCAAACTGGGGTCAATCAACCGGCCACTGTCCTCATGGGGGCGATCTGGAAAACGTAAACAGACACAGTGTCGGGAGCTGGGTCTCAATCCCAGGCTTTACTACCCGATTGGTTATGTAACCCCTCAAGAGCTGCACAGTAAATGTGAAAAACAGGGCAGGGAGCCTGGATGGCTCAGTCGGTTAAGCTACTGACTTCAGCTCAGGTCACGATCTAGCGGTTCATGGGTTTGAGCCCCTGACATCAGGGGCTCCGTGCTGGTGGTGCGGTACCTGCTTGGGATTCTCTCTGCCCTTGGCCCCACTTGCACACCCTCTCTCCCAAAGCAAATAAATAAACTTAAAGAAAAAATGTGCTGTGAGAAGCCAGGAAGCTACGGCTGTGAACGGGGCCAGCAGCGGCTGCAGACGCAGCAGGTAAGTGACGGTCGTGCCCACCAGTGCTCCTGTCCAGGTGCTGAAAGCCGCAAACTGCAAGTTCAGGTTCTCGCAGCAGGAGAAACACTTGGCCGGGAGCAGGCCAGAGCTGGTGCCCACTGCCCGCCCCCCACCCCCACGGCAGCCCGCCCACAGTCAGACAGCACGGGGCTGGCATCTCAGCCCCAGGCTTGCTAACCGGTGGTGCGCCAGAGCAAGGCAGTTTCCCACCCGTAAAATGCAGATGAGGCCGCCCCATCTGTGAGCTGACTGGGAAGCGGACACATGAAAACAAACGGTGGCATTTTCCTAGAGCGTTAGTTTCACTCTTGGACCATCTCCGCTTTCTCAGACGACTTCAAGAGCCCATTCATCCTTCTTTCTCCCTCCTCTGCCCCCTACTTGTATTCGCCCAATCTCAGTGACTTCCAGCACCTTCCATTCCCACCTCCTTTCTGCTCTGGGCTTTGCTGCTGCTGCTTCTGCTCTGTACCCAGGGGACACCTAGATCAGGAGCTGAGCCAGGGTCCCCAGGCGGGCCCAGAACGTGCCTCTTTCCCTGAAGATCCTCCTTCCGGCCGGGCTCTCACATCACCCCCTTTCCATCCCCACTTCCAGTTAATTCCGGCTAAAGGCTGCCAGCCTCTCTCAGAGGCAGGTGACCCAGGCCCTGGGCTGGTCCCATTCTGGCTTCCTAGTTGTGACATCTCTGGGCCACTATTCACCCACCCCTCCCCTCCGCCCATAAAATGAGGCCACTTAACATGCGCTCTTCTTTCAGTTGGTAAGAGCATTAAGGCAGGCTCCCCAGGTAAGGCACATGGTGACCCAGCCTTCGTTCCCTCCCTCTGTGAGAGCACGTCATTCCAAGTCCTCATTAAAACCCCCGGCCACCCATTAGGACAACTCCAGGCATGTCCCTCAGAGGAAATCCTGGGCTCCCGAGGGCCCTCTGGGGACGGGCTTCACCTAACTCTACCAGCACCCTTGACCGGTTCTCCCACGAGTCCTGTCTGGACTCATCAGAAGGGTGGTCTGGGCCTGCTGCCGCGGCCTCCCTCCCCCTCGACTGTCACCCCAACCCTCCTCCCTCGGCGCTCCACTGAACCAGCTCTAAGTGGGCCAGATCCAAAGGTCACAGCCTCGTCCTCCTTTCCCTACACCTTCTGACCCCATTTCTGCATTCATCTACCTCTGCATTTAGCACGCAGCCACAGGGGAACCCCTGGTAAGCACCACGGGGACACAGCGGTGACAACGGCACACGCACACCAGCCCTGGCATGTCGTCCCAGAGCTTTCTGCTGCCTGTCAGCCTCCGATTTGATGACACGGAGGCTACTCTTTCTCCGACACGCCTTCCCTCTTCCCCCATTGAGTTATCCCTTAAGTCTCCAAACTCGCCCTTTCTTCTTCCTCATCCACGGATTTCTTCTCGCTTAAGCTCCTTGGAGTCAGGAGCTATGATCTGCCTACACCAAGATACTCTGAACATAGTAGGTACTCAAAAAATACTGCAAAATGAATCTCCTACTCAGCTACCTCTGGCTCCGCGTGGGGTTATCATCACCTCCATGAGTGCTATCTGCCGTCCTGGGCTATTCTTCCCAGTTTCCTCTGCCAGGGGGGGCGCGGTCACCGGATCGACCCTGTTCATCCAGCCCATCCAGCCCGGTGCCATTTCCGACACTCTTTCCTGTGACTCGCACACATCCTGCTGTCACTAAGTGCTGACGTCTGTCCTCAGGAGCCTCTGTCCCTGTCCTGGCACTCGGCCGCCCGCTGCCCCTGAAGACAGGGGGCCGGTGCGTTACAAAGCCTGCAAGTTTCCCCACAGGATCCAGTCTGCACAGAGCTCGGCTCCTTCTCCTAAGTCGTGCTGTTTCTATTTCGGCTATCTACTCGTGTCCGAGATCTGAGGGAGGATAAAGCACGGGCACAGGAGGCATATGGACAAAATCCAGAGTGGATGCATTAAAGGGCCAATGGAAGAGCTTCCATTATATAGTTAGCAGGGGCACCCGTGGTGGGGAAGCTTATCACTGCAATGATATGTTTACGAGGCAGTTTGCTTATATGCACGAGAAATCAGCAGAATTCCAGTAAGGTCAGAGGGATGCCTTATCTGGAAGATAACAAAGTACCGAAAAGGAATCAGCTTCCTGGGGTAATAAACTGATAGGCTGCTAGGCTGGCCTGAACAGGACAGTCACATAAAGGTACAAATAGAGGGGCACCTGGGTGGCTCCGTCAGTTAAGCGTCAGCTCAGATCATGATCTCACGGTTCATGGGACCGAGGCCTGCATCAGGCTCCACGGTGACAGTGCAGAGCCCTTTTGGGATTCTTGGTCTCCCTCTGTCTCTGCTCCTCCCCCACTTGCAAGTTTGCACACCCTCTCTCCCCCTCTCTCTCAAAATAAACTTTACAAAAAAGGTAAAAGTATGGATCCTGGAATCTAGAACTGTCCCCCTATCATCCTGGCCCTGGAGACAACCCACTCTGCACAGGTGCACCCAGAGTGACCTTTCTATCACAACGTGGATGTCATCTCTCTGCTTGTACCATCCGGTAGTGGCCCACTCCAGGTGGCATAAAACACAAAATCCTTTTTTATCTGGTCTGTGGGCCCTGCCCACCTCCCAGGCTGCACTCTCCTTCTCCAGCTCCAGGCCCGTCAAGGCACCAGGCTCTCTGACTTGGGCTTGGGTCCTGAGCTCACTGCCTGTGAGTTCGAGCCCCCCACTGGGCTCTTTGCTGTCAGCACAGAGCCCGCGTTGGATCCTCTGTCCCCCTCTCTCTGTCTCTCACCTGTTCACGCTCTCTCTCTCAAAAAATAAACATTAAAAAAGTAAATACATACGTTTAAAAATAAACAGATAAATGCTGCTTCTTCCAAGAGGCCCTTCTGGCCCCTTCAGTCTACCTGTGGCCTCTAGAATTGTCCTTTCTGTCAGTTTCCAATCATACGGTGTGCAATTACTCGGAGGACTCAACGTCTGGCTCACGTGGAGACTGTCGGCCCCACGAGGGCAGGGACCACGTCCAGTACTGTCCGGCTGATTCCCAGAATACACCAGGCGCTCAATACAGACGTGCTGAGCATGGGTTTCTGTGGCAGGCCTCGGGCCATGGCAGGCCACGGATCCACTGTGGAAGAAATGCTAGCCACTGTCTAGCTTACGTTCTCAGTTTTACAGAAGAGGCGAAGAGTGCGGAAATGAGCTGTGCAGAGATGAGCTGCGCGGAGATGTCAGAACCACCAGCTTCTTGCTCACACAGCAGTCTCCCTCCAGACTCGCTACGTCAAAATCAGCAGCTGTCTCGTTCAGCGGCTTCCTGTGAGCACCCTGACCACCCTCCCCCCACCCCCCCACCCCCGCCCTCCTCTCTTCACCCCCGTAGGGGTGGGAGCTGGAGGCAGACGCCAGGAGCGGGAGAGGGCGGGTCGAGGCCCATCTCGTGAAGGCCAGGAGGCCACCGTGGGACCAGGTGTGCAGGACACTTCTGACCGCGTCACAGCATCTTAAATTCTGGGATTCCCAGGCAAAAACGTCAGAGGGCCCCCTTCGCCATGCTTGATTAAACACACGTCGAAGGTCAGGGGCCTCACAGAGGAGCTTTCCCTAAAGTCAAGTTCACCCACATAAAATATTACCTGACTACTACTTAGAAGAAAAACACAGCGTTCCGAAAATCATGCGAGGGAAATAATACGTTACGGTAATGACAGTGGTAAACAGAAGTTAACCCTGACGAGAAGGAAATTATAAAAACATCAATGGCTCTGCCTACAGCCATTAAGTAATTAAGGGAACTCCAGTCTAGAGTGTGGAAAGGTATCCTGTGAGGGTACAGAGACACACACTGCATTTAAAGGGCCTTTTGGCTCCTTCTGCAGTGGATGCGTTTCTAAGGGAAAGAAGTTTCTGGTACAACCGTGTTTATGTACACTGTGCATGCTACTTTTTATATACATAGAATGCTAAAGGATTTACTCCATTACTTTTTTTTCAAGCATTTTTTAAGTTTATTTTTGAGACACAGAGTGTGAGCAGGGGAGGTGCAGAGAGAGAGGGAGACACAGAATCCCAATCAGGCTCCAGGCTCTGAGCTGTCAGCACAGAGCCAGACTCAGGGCTCAAACTCACAAACCGTGAGATCATGACCTGAGCCAAAGTCGGACGCTCAACTGACTGAGCCACCCAGGTGTCCCTTTTGATTATTATTTTTATTGTGTTTTGCAGCTGACGTTTTTCTCAAGGTGCCCATTTTCAAGTATACAGCACTCTAGGGGAAAATAATTTTGTTCACATTCAGCTCTTCTTGGATGGAGAAGAAGCAATGAGCACAAGTTAACACTGCCACTGTTCAAATCCTGGCTCTGGTATGGATCAGCTGAACAACCTCAGATCAAGTTACTTAACCTTTCTGTGCCTGTGTCCCTAGCTACAGCAACACAATTATACTTACCTTATAGGCTCGTGGTAGGTATCAAAGGAGAGAGTTCACAGTCATTTAGAACGATGCCTAGCACATGGAAGGCACACATAAGCCTTAGGCATTATTATTTGTGCGTAAAGTAAAATCCCTTCCTTATGAAGGAATACCTTCTTCCTTAGATTTGATTTTATTTTTAAATATTTATTTATTTTTGAGAGAGAGAGAGACAGAGTGTGGGCAGGGGAGGGGCAGAAAGAGAGGGAGACACAGAACCCGAAGCAGACTCCAGGTGGTCAGCACAGAGCCTGACATGGGCTTGAACTCACAAATGGTGAGATCATGACCTGAGCCTCAGTCAGACGCTTAACCATATCTTAATATGGCATAAGCCATCCATATCGCGTGCATTATGCTTTATGTACATTTTTTTGGTTGGTGCTATTCTGCTTTGAACAAATACCATTAACTGTAACTGAGTAATTTAGTGATTTCCATTCTGTTCCTTGGGTCTCCTTTTCCTACTCCCAGGTTGGAAGTGAGTATCAGAGGGACCAGAGAAAACTGCGGGTTCCGCTGGGTTTATCTGACAGGCCTTGGGGCTGTCAGGAAGGGAGGGTGGGAAGAGTATGGCAGAGTCCTGCAAAACACTTTGCTGAACTACTGCTCTCTCAACCACCAAACACCCTCCGGGTCACTGATGGGGGGATCAGAGGGCCCGTGGCATTTGTCACAAACCCAATTGATACGCTCATGACAGCAGACCTCTGATAAATGAATGATCCTGGGCCACTACAGGCAAGCAAAGAAAATGTCAACCTCATTTTACCTGTGTTGCCAAGGATTTCAACTCCCTTTCCTAGAATAACTGCTCCAGTCCTTAGTTACCTGTGGAATACCCCCAGCGGCAGGGTGTGGGTTTTTGAAGAGCTGTGAATGGTTAACACGTCTGTTGTCAAGTGACCCCCTTATCCCCTGCTAGATTTTTAAGCTTCAAAAATGAGATTTGAGGGGCGCCTGGGTGGCTTAGTCGGTTGAGCGTCAGAATTTAGCTGAAGTCATGATCTCGCGGTTCGTGGGTTCAAGCCCCACGTCAGGCTCTGTGCTGACAGCTTGGAGCCTGGAGCCTGCTTCGGATTCTGTGACTCCCTCTCTCTCTGCCCCTCCCTGCTCATGTTCTGTCTCAATCTCTCTCAAAAAAACAAAAAAAAAAAAACCAAAGAAACAAAAAAAAAAAACACTAAAAACATTTTAAAAAAGATTTTACGAGTACCACATCCTAAATCTCATGGTGCCTGGTCCAATGACTGCTGTCCAATAAACGGGATTCAGAAAGACACTAACAGGGACAGCGCCATGTACCTTTCATCAGGCTGCAGGCAAGACCAAATCCATGGGCAGAAACATGATCCAGCCCCAGGTCCACTTAAACCTGTCTTGTCCACCTTCTGGAAAATGGCATAGGACGACACCCACATCACAGGCCCACGTACAGCTAGTCCCGTAACCATAGCTGGATCCTTTACAGAGAGAGAGCATGGCAGTAACAATCTAACAGACTGCAGTTACTTGGGTACTTACCCAACTTAAATGTTGTGGGCCATTTAAGTCATTTGCATGAAATATCTCACTTAATCCTCAGAACAAGAACATGAAGGACATCAGATATTAATGTCATGCTACAGTTAAGGAAAGCTAGGTCATAGGAAGTGAAGGAGCCGGGGCTTGAAGTCTGACAATCTAATATCACGACCTGTGCTCTTAGCTACAGAAAACAGAGAGCAATCCAGGAATTACCAGAGCTGTTTATTTACTCACGGGAGGGCAGGCAACCATCATACATTGTCCCAGGCCACACATAACCCACAAAGAATTTTGCAATTTCAACTCCTGCTCACGGGTTCGGTGTCCCAAGCACTGTAGAGAGTCCGGGAGGAAAGAATCTGAAACAGCTGTAGCTTCAAAGGTAGAAACTGCCTATTAAAGTGCAACGTGATAAGCATCCACGGAACCCAAAAATGCTGAGGTTCTGGGGTAACAAACAGGGTGTCTGTGCGTGTCGGGGGCTGGAGGGGAGCATACCTTCCTCGTTCAACAGCCCTTTATTCTTCAATAGACTCAGGTGACACGGAATTGGAGCCTGGTAAGGAAACTTTCCTTTATGATTCTGTCGCCGTGCTCAAACACACCAGACCATAAAAATCTACTGCCTGGCAAGCAGTCTGTACAAAAATGCTATCTCGAAATTCTCTCCCGTTTTACTTACAAATTAAGTTGCGACCCAATCACACTGCCAGCCATTTCACACTCGATGTTCACTAAGTGCCTTGAGAGACGCCAATGTTTGGGAATGCTAAGTGTGCAGGGATAGGTGAAGAGTGGCGTTCTCTCTGAACTCCAGAATAAAACAGTTTCCTCCCACCAACCAAAGCCCCAGCTAGATCACACGGATTTAATTCAACTCTAAAAACTCTAATTAGTGGTTACATAAAATGACTAATTACTTTTCCCCGGTTTTAGGCAGTTTCTGCCACGTCCCTTAAACAGCCCAGGAGCTGCGTAATCAACCCACCCCCAGGAGGAAGAATGCTAATTAGCATTGTTGATGAGCGACGCAAGCTATAATATTTTCCAGCAACTCTGTGAAATTTATAAACATACCCGTGAAAATGGCCAGATTCTTTACAGCTCGCTGGCTTTGGGCATCAAAGTCTAAAAATACACGGCACTTCCAACCCTGGTCAAAAGGGTTTAACGGAGTGCACGCGCCAGCCACACAATCATCAGGATAAAGCGCTCTGACATCGCCTAACGAGGAGCTCAACGGGCTCAGGACACCTCGTCGCCTGGGCCACGCTGCCCGGTTGGAAGACGCGAAAACGGCGCCCGAGATTTCTCAGCTCCGAGGCTCCGCCGCTCACCTCCCGGCCGCCAGGCCACGGCTCCGCCCCCCGCCTGCCTCCACCCGCGACGCGTTTAAATTTTTATAAAGCCTCTCGCGTCCCTGAGCGCGCTGCTGGGGGCAGTTCAAAGGCTGCCGGAGGAAATGAGGTCCTGCCCGGTGGCGAGAGCGGCCCTGGCGCGGGGAGATTTCCTCCAGCGGGGACAGCTTGGGCAGGGACTCGCCGGACGCCGTCTGCTCCACCCCGGCGTTTTTGAAAGTAAACTCCTACCTGCCTGTTGCGCTCTCCCGGGCGCAACCGGACTCGCCGCCGCCCCCTCCCCCCCCCCATCGCGCCCCCACCCCCACCCCCGGGCCTCCGGGGCCGGCTCAATTTTGTAAGCGGGGTGTGAACACAGGCCGGCTCTGTGCCGGTTCCTGGCCCCGGGCCGACGGTTACTGGGTCGAGCCCTCGGCTGGGTGGGAACCGCGGTGCGCGCCGGGCTCCCCGGGAGCGCAGGGCGGCCCGGCCCTACCCGCCCGCAGGGCCGGTACAGCCGCCCGGAGCCCCGGGAACGCCGGCCACTCCCCGCCCGCCGGCCGGAACGCGCACCCCAAAGTGCGGCCGGGGCAGAGGGAGGCGTCCGAGGCGTGGGGAGGGAGCGCCCAGGGCGGTGGGGCGCGGCGGCGGACGCGGGGCAGGGGCAGGAGGGGCGCACCGCACGGGCTCGGGAGAGGAGGGGGATCGCGGAGGCACGATCGGGGTGCGGTGCGCCGGCCGGGAGCGGGCTCCCGGCCGGAGGCGAGGAGGGCGGGGACCGGGGTCCCAGTCCGGGAGGTAGGGGCGCGGGGGGGGGGGTGGCCCGCGGCGGGGAGAGGCTCCGCGCCCCGGGTCTGCACCCGGCGCCCGGCCTCCCGCCCAACTCACCTCCGCGCCGGCCGGCCGGGCTCCGCGGCCCCGCGCTCTCGGCTCACAGCGGCCCCGGCTCCGCGGCCTGTGCTGGGCTCCCGTAGAGGCAGAGCCCCGCCGCCGCCGCCGCCGCACTGCCGCTTTCCGCTTCCTGTCCCGGCGCCGCCCCGCAGCCCGAGCCCAGCCCTGCGAGCCCGGCGCGGCCGCGAGCCAAGAGCAGCGAGCGCTGCCGGCCCCGCCGCGGGCCCGGCCCACCTGCAGCGGGGGGCGGGGCCGGCCCGCCTCTCGCGGCCCCTCCCTGAGCCCCAGGGGTCGCTCCGCACACAAGTGCACACACACACACGCTCATTCATACATCGTTAACGCGTGTGCCCGGATCGACCCCACCCTGCACCCCAACATACTTGCACCCTCGAACGCGCGCGCGCACACACAAACACATTCACAATCGTGCACAAAATCCAAGCCTGTTTGTCCTCACCAGGGCCCCGCAGACATTCATACAAAGCAGGGACTGACACCCCCCCACACACACGTACACACTCCTGTACGCATATCCCGAGTCCAAATATCCATACAGACCCACACCTCAACCAGTGCACATTACTCACACTTAAACTTACATGTAGCCCAGGAAATGAGCCCACAGATAACCATCCACACCCAGACCCCCACGGCCAACCCTCTCCCTTCTCTAACAGAGCAGTTACTGCTCCCCACCCCCACCCCAGCCAGTTTTCTGGAAACTGCTGGAAAAACACACCTCTGAAGGCAGACAGCCCCCGGGTGGCAGGACGGGGGCGGGGGGGGGGGGGGGGGGGGTCGGCTACCATTCAACCACTTGGGCGTCCCATCTCTGAGTCCGTTTCCCTGTCCAGAAAGTGAGAGGATGCGAATGCCAACCTTGTCTTGCGGCGCGAGGCGAGGACTATGGAAAGTGGCTGGTGCCCAGGCAGGCGCTGAACAGTCCTCGACTGTTGATATGAATATTTGCATTCTTACTGAGCTGTCTCGTGTGGGCAGGGCTGAGCATCCCTGCGGAGAGTCTGCACCGGCTGGAACCCAAGTTCTCCAGTAGAGGCATGTCTGATGAGGTACTGTGGGCAGTTGGTGTGGGGAAACACACACCCACTGAGCTAGCCTCGGGTGGGGAACTTCAGCCCCCACACTGTCCCCTCACCACCTCTCTGCCCCCTTCCTCTCATTCCCATTGCCTCTCCCCCATGCACGTCTTCAGAGGACATCCTCTGCTCAATGTGCTAGCCTTGACCCCCGCCCCCAGCCTGCCACCTCAGGACATCTGCCCACCCCTCACCAACTGTCACCTGCCTCTGGGGGGCAGGTGCTGCTGGCTCAGGTAGCCACCTTCCCAAGGGTGAACCCAGTCATCTATCCACCGTGCTCAGGTGCAGAAATGTAGAGCTTTATAAACACGCGTGTCTTTCATCTTTAAAATGCAGACTCTTCAAAGTTTCAGCAGGACAGAGATTTCCATTCCTAGTTCTGAGGCTCCTGGGTAGCCCCAGGATATCCACACTAAATTTTCCTGGGAAATGAAAGTCACTGTAGTTTATTAAATCTAGCCAACTTTACTATGTGCCTTTGTGGGAAAGGGGGATATCGCAAAATAAACTCTAGTTTAAGATAACAAATTCACATTGAAGTGCCATCCACTCTGTATTTTAATTCAATAATCTCAGATATCCAAGAGGAGAAGGTAAGAGTTGGAAAACTTGTCAGGAGCTGAAGGATGGTCTGTGTAACCTGGAGGCCGCTCTGGCTCCTGTTTTCTATCCTAACACAGGTCAGGCTTATTTAGCTCTTGCCTAAAGTTGAGTCCTCCAGCTTAGCCTGAATGAGCAGTGAAAGTAAAATTGTGAGTTCCATCTGCCACCCCATTGTTTTGATCCTCCATTTGTTCCAAACTCAAGTAGGGGAGTAGGGTACAACATGATGGATGCTCTCAAGACTCACATGATTGTATGTTTCACAGACTCATGTGTATATTTCTCCCTTCCTGACCATTCTCACGGGGTCCCAAAAGCCTAGAATGCTACTCATTAAAAGTCTCCCTCTCTGCCAAGATCCAGCTCAAATGCCACCTTTTACCAAAGCCTTTCCTGGTCCTCATGACCAGGAAACATTCCTCTCCCCTATGTGAATTCACATAGCACTCTGGATTTTTTCACTCACCTTCTCACCTTCTATTGGTTATTTGCATCTCACTCCCTAATAATGTGCAACTACCACGTCTTACCTTTTTTTCCATCAAAGATCTTTCTATATAGTAGTTGCTTAAAAAGAAAAAAGCTTAGCAAATGAATCAGTGACTAGAAAATACCACTTGCCCTTGAGAAGTTTATAATCTTTTTTTAAGTGTTTATTTATTTATGTGGGGAGGAGGAGCAGAGAGAGAGAATACCAAGCAGGCTCTGCACCGTCAGGGCAGAGTCCTTTGTGGGGCTCGGTCTCATGAACTGTGACATTGTGACCTCAGCCAAACCAAGAGTCGGATGCTTAACTGACTGAGGTACCCAGGTGCTCTGAGAAGTTTATAATCTAACCAGGGAACAATCTAATTGAAAAGTTATGACAGTCAACAACAGAAGAGAATACCATACATTAAATGCACCAAAGGCACAATTTTTAAAAGTCCCTCACCCAGCCTCAAGAATTCTGTATACACCCAAGAAACAGTAGTTACATGAGAAAGTCCTCTGATTAACAAAACAGACTGTACAAAGCCCAAGCTTTAAAGTAGGTAGACTTTTTAAGTAGGAGAGTCTCTCATATCCTCACTTAGATACTGTTTATACTTAGTTTACAAACATCTCTGATAAGCTTCATCATCTGATTTTTAAACCCAATGTAGATCAGATACTTATCAGAGGAGAGCAGAGGGTGACCTCAGGAGACCTCAGGGTCTTCGAAGGGGGTCATCGTGAAGCTTGTTTAATTCCCAAACTCCTGCCACTTTGCCAGTTACCTCTCTAGGCACACTGTCACACCACAGAATAATAGTGATTAACCTCTGTTATAAAGGTTAGATGGATATTCTGCATACAGTGCTCTAAGAAGACAGGAAAAACTGTAAAAAATTTTTTTGAATGATTTCGATCCAAAATGTTTGAAACATTACAAAGTACTGATTCTTTAAAGAGATATTTTCTGTAAAAGGCACATAGGTAAAAGCCACATATTATCTAGGTTAATAATGCCAGTGATGAGGTGCTAACATGTGGGTTATTAGTGTCTAAGGAGAGAAGTCACAGGGACCTGCATGGTCAGTGAGGGTCAGCTTGTCCTTACTTTAAGGAGAGAAAGAAGTAGAATAGGCAGAGGTAGATGACAGTAGCTGGAATAGCGACTGGCTTATCTCAAGTGCTTAAATAGGAATTGAATAAATGGGTAAATAGTATTTCTGTTTAGTGTGGACAGGAGTGTGGAGGGACGAGTGTCTGGGACATAGTCAAGAGCAGTAGCAGATAAGCACTCATGCTAAACACAGAACATTCAATATTGAGTGGCGGGATTAGAAGGCAGAGAGAACTTTGACCTAACTCTAGTGTTTGAACTCTTTCATACGGGCTAGCAGCACCATAAAGTATTCACTCACCCATCCATTCATTCGAAAACATACACTTAGTATCTACTACAAGCCAGGCAATGTATTAAGTACTAAAGGATGCAGAGATAGATAATGGAACTTTGACCAGTGAGTCAACAAATATTTACTGAGCACTTACTTTGTGCCAGTCACTACTCTAGGCTCTGGGGATACATCATAACAGACATAAGCTTCTGCCCTCATAAAGTGCATATTCTGGAGGGGAGAGGGAGGTGGACAAATGAGCAACATGTGTATTGGGGTAGATGATAACAGCAATAATGAGAAAACGAAGCAGGAAGGGGGATAAGGGAGGCGGGCGGGCGCGTGCCCCTCCCTCTCCTGCAGGACCCCAGGCTGCCGGACAGACGAGGCTGCTGCTTACAGCCTTACAACCAATCTGAGAGTGCCTCGACTGAGCCAGACGCAGGATGGGAGCACTGTGCTCGCAAAGAAGGGCCAGCTCAGCCTGCAGAAGCTGCCGGCTTCACCTGGCCATGACCCTGGGAGCAGAACTTGAAGGATGAGTATTTGGCAGATGATGAGGGAAAAAAAGATTCTGGGCCAAGGCACAGAAGTGTGACAGAGCACATCTGGGAGGCTGTATCAGAGGGCAGCATGCAGCGCTGACGAGCTGGGGGAGAGCGGGCAGGGGACACAGGAGGCAGTGTGGAACTGCAGATCTGGAGGGCTGAGGCCCTCCAATGCTGGTGATGACGTGGGGCGGGGCGAGGGGAAGGCCCAGGGTGTTGGAGCAGGTGCACCTGTGAGCAGTGTGGCAGTGGGTGGCGTAAGGGGGGGAGCAGGGCTTGGGTGGGTGGAAGAGGGGTGGGCACGGCCTGGAAGAGGGGCAGAGGCCATGATTCAGAAGTCTTTATAGGGTGGAACCTAGAAGTTGGACTTTATCTGATGGGCAATCGGGAGCCATTGGAGGATTTTTATGGAGAGGGGTAGGATGGGCTGATTTGAGGTGTGCAGAGTGGTTTGGGGAAGAAAGAGTGAAGACAGGAAGCCTCCTGCTGGGGAGGCACAGGGAATCCAAATGACAGATGCTGCCAAGCTAAGCAGATGGGGAGCCTGGAGAGAGAAGTTCAAGGAGAGAAGGGAAGTTCAGTTTTACGTATGTTGAATGTCAGTACTTTTGGGGTGTGTAGGCACAAACGGTAGCAGAACACATTGAGCATTGGTTGTATGCCAGGCACCGTGCTTAGCATTTTACAGGTCTTATTTATTTCTCACCGTGGTAGGTATTACACTTTACAGAGAAGACTCAGGCATACGAAAGTCAAGTATGTTGCGGAAGTTCACTCAGCAGCTCACAGGTGGGGCCGGGCTCTGAAGCCAGACTGGCTGGCCACAGATGCCCCAGTTTTAAAATATTTTTTAACGTATATTTATTATTTTTGGGAGACAGAGACAGAGCATGAGCGGGGGAGGGGCAGAGAGAGAGGGAGACACAGAATCTGAAACAGGCTCCAGGCTCCAAGCTGTCAGCACAGAGCCCGACGCAGGGCTCAAACCCATGAACCGTGAGATCATGACCTGAGCCGAAGTCGGAAGCTTAACCCACTGAGCCACCCAGGCGCCCCAAGATGTCCCATCTTCAATCCCTAAGCTATCCTGCTTTTAAGTAGTGTGGGTTTAGGACCCAGAGGAGACGGGCACCTGACAATGCATAGTTTATGGAGATTACATGTAGTTGATAATGCAGTGGATAAAGGAGCAAGCAGTGGGTAGAGAAATACAGACTGTGGGACACAGAGAGATAAGACAGGGACAGGCAGAGGTGACACAGGTGTCGTTGTCCTTGTGTTTCGACAGAGGAAGCCCTTGAGACTGTTTATAGACCAAGGAGAAAACATCTTCCATTTCGAAATTTAAGGAAGAGAAGGTAACTTGGGAAACAGGTGGAAAGACGAATCTTGCGTAGGTGGAGACAGGTGATCAGACAGCGTGGGCGTCAGAGGTCAAGGGCATCTCCTATTCTCTATGCAGTAGGAGGCCAACCGCCCCAACAGTACCTGAGAGGCTGGGGGAGGAGGTGTATGGACGGCTTCCCAGGGGCCTTTGAGGATCTGATTGTCCCTGGGATGCAAATCACAGAAAAATGCACATTGGAAATCACAGAAAAATGCACATTTCCCTTGTTTTTTCAAACAATTTACATGGACTCACCTGCCCTGAAGGCCTTCGGGGGACCCCAGACATCGTGCTCTCTTCTGTGTCTAAGAATTGTTGTCTTTGATGAGCTGAGTTCGAGGTGAGAGTAGGACGTCCCATGGACACTGGAAGAAGCAATTGCAAAGATGGGATTTTCTACCCAATAGCCTCGTCGTCTGCGACCAGGAAGCAGATGAGCTCTGTGTCAAGCCACGGGGCCCAGGGGAGCCTATACAAGCAGCGGTGGCCTGGGATCAAGCCGCTTCCGGCTCTGCAACCGGGCCAGGAACCAGTGCCCACGCTGCTCTGCAGGTCCGGGCAGGCAGCCGACGCCCAGGCCCGACGGCTGTCATTACCTCGGGGGCTGGGAGGGAACTAAATGCTGTGTCGGGCTCCCACCTCGGAGGCAGGACCCTGCCCAGCCTCCCGTCACCCCTGCACTTCGGCAGCTTTGTGATCAGTGAAAGGATAGAGCCAGGGGCCGAGGGCCCGATGAAGACGCCAGTCGGCGCCGACGGCCTTCTCTGGGGTTCTCGGTGTTCCCGGAAGCGATTACACTTGCCCGGGCAGCGCCGAGGATCGTACTCAGGGCCAGTCGTGGGCAGGGCTGAACTGGCTAATGATCCCTTCTGGGGCCTGGAAGTTTCTCCTTCAGTGCTGTTTTTAATCTAGGGAGTCATCTTCAGTAATTCATTACCTATTTATGAGAAACACTTGAATAACACCGTGCCTAGCGCGTTAAGCTAATTGCTTGGACTGACAGCAGGTGGCATTATTTCCTGAACCGGCCTCTGGCGCTGCGGGCTTGAGCTGGGATTCCTCGGCCGTGGAGCAGACTCGGGCAGGGAAGGAAGGCCCAGCTTCTGGCCCACACGCAGCGGCATACCCCGGTGCCATAAACTGCCTTCGTGGGCGCTGCCGCGGGTTGGGGGGAGCAAGCCCGGGCATGGCAGGGCACCACCAGTAATCCACCCTAGCAATTGGGGTTTGTGTGAAGCTCTCACTTCTCTATTTTCTGTATTTCTGAGGCTCTGGCCTCTGGGGCTTTGCTGAGTCCCTGGGGGACTGCATTCCCCGGATTAGCTAATTCCTGGGCATAGGAGACTCCCCTGCGACTGTGCTCTTCCCAGGCAAAGCACCAATCCAGAGCCCGTACCCCGCACTGCCTTTATTGGGCTCTCACGCTCTGAGCCACTGTCCACCGGCCCCAGTCACCCCAGGACAGGGTGCCAGCCAAGGAGAGACAGACCTGCCTCCCGGATCCTGCTGAAATAATTCCAGGTAGCTGGTCCTCAGCTTGCTGACCTTCCCCTACCCCCCTCCTCACAAGTAACAGCCACAGAGGCTCCGGCCCTTGTTTTCTGTCCATCCCTCTGCCCCCTAATGACCCCAGGCCTCTCCATGTGACCCTGCACAGTGCCCTGTGCCCTCTCCTCTTGGGAGCAGTTTTTTCAAGGCAGTTGCCTCCTGATCTGTTGCCTTTATCATACCTGAGTCATAAATCAGCATTTTATTTTATTTTTTAAAAAATTTCCCCAATGTTTATTTACTTTTGAGAGGGTGGGGGGGACTATGAGGGGGGAGGGGCACAGAGAGAGGGAGACACAGAATCCAAAGCAGGCTCCAGACTGAGCTGTTCGCACAGAGCGCAACGCAGGGCTCGAGCTCATGGACCACGAGATCATGACCTGAGCTGAAGTCGGATGCTTACCTGACTAAGCCACCCAGGCGCCCCTAAACTAGCATTTTAAAACAGTTAATACAGGGAACTTCGACGATTTCGGAAACATATAAATGGCCAGTCCGAGAGAAGAAATTAATATTTGTTGTTGTTGTTATTGTTTTCAATTCCATCTCAGGCATTGCAAACATTTTAAATCTATTATTTATAGGTATTTTCCTGGCAATGTGATAAAGCAGATATTTTACAGAAACTCGGGTGTGTTAGGTGACATCCCCATGCTCACAAGACTGAGGCTAAACCCAGGCTTCTGGTTCCCAGTGAGGAAATTCTCTCTGGTCACAGATAGCTAAGACAGATTTCTTTTTGTTACTTCTTCATTCCCGTTTCCCTTCTCTGATTAACGATTACTTCCCACCCCATCCTCTACTATGTTTCTTTTTTCCTATCCTCCCCTTAAAAAAGAATCCTTTCGCAGTGTTATTTGTGTTTCTTCCTCACCTTGGTGAGAATTTGAAAGGCAAATAAATCATAAATTCCAGGATCTAATAAAGTCCCTTCTTTTCCTTACAGAAGACTTTAAGGTTCTGAGCTTACAATTCTTTTCACATTTTAAGTTCAATAATAAAGTTTTCAGCATGTGGACATTTTGTAGTTTGAGCACCACTCAAAGGAAAAGTCCTTTGACTAAGAAAGTCCATTGTATCGTTCTCATACTTTGTCAGATAGAGTTGACTACATTCACAAGGGTCTGTTTCTGGGCTCGCTCTTCTGTTCCATTGATCTACGTTTCCCAGTCTGGGGAAAAGTCTGCCTTCTTCTCGGGGGTATCAGTGTAGACTTCTGGACCCTAGACATTCCTTGCTGCCCCTGGGAGGAGAGGGTTTTTACTTCTACTTTTTCCAGCAGCAACGGTCCTTTGCCTATGCCCTGGAGAGGCTTTGCTACCTCCTCTGAGAAGCTGTGGGTCTAGAGGTTCACTAACCCTTCCTCAACGGCTTAACGCTTTTGCTTCATAGGAGAAAGGGGCCCAGGGAAGCAAGGAGGGCTTTGTGCCTGTCCCCCTCAGCCATCTGTTACCTTCTTCCCTCCTGTGTCTGAGAGGAGACTCTGTCAGTCTCCTTCCCTGCCCCCAATATTCCTTGTGAGTGCCCAGGGAAGGGTCACAAAGAAGAGATTGTTGGAGAAGCAGTTTCCTAGTATCTAGGGCTCCTAAATATTCCGAACTGACACACTGACCCACCCGTGGCCTCTAACAATGTGTTAACATCCTAGTTTACTTCTTTTTAAAGAAAATTTTTTTAATGTTTTATTTATTTCTGAGAGAGAGAGAAAGAGAGAGAGTGAGAGAGACAGCGCAAGCAGTGGTGGGGCAGAGAGAAAGGGGAACACAGAATCCGAAGACAGGCTCTGAGCTGGCTATCAGCACAGAGCCCAACATGGGGCTCAAACCCATGAACCGTGAGATCATGACCTGAGCCAAAGTCAGACGCTTAACCAATTAAGCCACCCAGGCGCCCCCATCCTAGTTAATTTCTTACTCCTTTGTTTGACAGCCACATCTGTCTCCCCGCTCTGCCAAAGGAGAGACACTGCATGTCCCACTTTGCCTCTGTCCCTCTTTGGAATTTGGTTTACTCAGTTGCCTTGTGAACTCAGACTTCTCACGGGCTCCACAGAAGGTATGATTTTGTAGCTTATCCGGCTTTTCCTCATCATTAGCCTGGGAACATTCTTTCCTGCTTTCTTTATTCCAAAAGGAAGCCTCGTTCTCTTATCATCAGATTCATTCTTTTTCTCCATGGCTAGGAGAGGTACGTCTCCCATGACTGTGGTGGAGATTATGGTCCTCCATCGGTAGGCGATGAGCCTGGGATTCTCCAGCCAGGAGACGTGTATGAGGCCGTCATTGGGATGCGACAGGCAGAAAGGCAGAGGGTCCTGGGAGGTGAGAGCACATGGGGAAGAGAGGCTGCCCAGGGAGTGAGGTCACAAGTGTTTACACCTCGGTCAGAGGCAGGAATCCAGTGATGGACCAAGAACAAAAAGCCTGAATGGGGGGTGTTCCGAAACCCCACTGGCCAAGAACCTTCCACCCAGGGTGAAGGGGCACTGAGATGGTGTGACGAGAGCATCTCCACTGAATTCAGGGTCCCAGCCAAGGCCTTGCCCCATGCCCTCTGCTGTCTTCCCCACTGACCTTCACAGCCGTGCTCCCCCTGGGCACCCCCAGCCTGTCCCCACCCATCCACGATGCAGAGACTCACCTACTTGCCATTTCTCAAGAATGTCCCTCCCATCTCTGACATGATGGGCTTCCTCGAAGTGTCCCCTAACCCACAATGCCCTTCCTACTCCCACAAAGCTGCTCCCCCTCTCCCCAGTTCTGCCCGTCCAAAGTTGAGGAAGTGGGGGGAAAAGCCATGTGTGTGCATTGCATATATGAGGTGAAAGAAAGGATGTGAATGTGAAGGGCAGAAGGAGAGTGCCCCAGCAAAGATGGGAGAGAACTCAGGGGGTGCTCAAAGGGGAGGAGGGACGGGCCAAAGTGTAATTGCTGAAGTGATTATACTTTCGGAACCTCTCTGGAGTTGTGCCTCATCTAATTGGTGCTAATGTTTTGGTAAGAGGCAGGCATCCAGCTATAGACAAGACAGAATTAGCCCAACAGGGTGACAATGACAGCTCCTGTTGAGAGTCTTCCTCCAGGCTGGCTGTATGGATGGGTCTAGGGGAGGTTCCCCATGCTGCAAACCGGGTGAGCAGAGGCAGGGAAAAGAGGCAACTTCGTGAGTATCTTGAGGGGTTGGGGAAGGTCTCAGGCCAGACTGTATGGAGTCCCACCACCAGTGATTCAATAGTGTACTGTGTTCTCCATCCCATGTCTTGAAAATGCTAATCTTTCTAAGAAGGGTGGTATGTTTGACTCCTTTGGTTCAATGTTATGTTAACAGCATGGGCTTTGAATCCATTAGAACTGAGTTCAAATCCTCACTCTACCAGTTGCCAACAGCAAGCCCTGTGAAAATTTTGTTTTTAGTTCCAAACCCTCAGAGCATCCGTTTCCTCGTGTGTAAAAGGAGGAGAATGATACCTGCCTTACAGGTGTGTCATGACGATGATATGAGATCATGTACATTAAATGCCCCACAGAGCATCTGCCGCAAGAATCATCCATTTGTCTGCTCGTTCGCCAAATATTTATTGGGCAGTTACCAATGACAGACACCCCTCCACACGCTGGCGACTCCGCAGCCAGCACACCAATCCCCCAGAACCATGGTGCTCATATTGCTGGAGCAGGGCAATAAAAAATAACAAGTAAATGCAAAGTATTTCCGTTAGTAAGTGCTTTGGGGAATAATACAAGGGGAAAGGGATCGTGGGGGAAGGGTCACTATTAAATTCCATGTAGGGTGTTCAGAAGGCTGCTTTCATAAGGTAAGAATTGAGCAGCACCTGAAGGAAGTGAGGGAGTGAGCACCTAAGATCTGGGGGGAGAGTCAGCTGGACAGGGAAGGATGAATAGAAGTCTAGAGCCTGCGGCATGCTGGGTAAGTGCGAGGGAGGGCAGGGAGGCTGGGGTGCCTGCAACAGGGCCAGGAAGTAGGGAGCCACGGGAGAGGTGGGGCGGGGGGGTGTCACGGCAGGCAGGACTCATGCGCCATGCTGAGAACCACAGCTTGCGCCTGATGGGAGCCATGGGAGGCCTGAAGGAGAGGAGAGCCACAGACCCACTCTTACCCTGGGTGGAGTCGGCCGGAGGGAGGGAAAAGGCGTAGACATAGGGACACTGTCTAGGACACCATTGCAATACAAGGTAGTGATGGCTGGGGCTTTGACCTTACTGTGCAGGCAGTGAGAAGTCAGGTTCTGGGTAGAAAGTGAAGGGACTGGTGAATAGAATATGCTATGAGAGAGACAGAGCACGCTCGAGAGCAAAGATGACCCTCAAGTTGTCTTGACTCAAGCAACTGCAAGAATAGGCATGCCAGTTACTGAAACAGGAACTTTGGAGAGGTTAGTTTTGACATGTCTGGTTTAGATTCAAGGGAGCTGTTGGGCAGACAGATAGACATGGAGTCCAACATGCAGAGGAGAGGGTAAGTCTGGAGAGATAAATAGAAGGGAGAGGGAGGGCAGTGTTTGGGGACTGTTCCCTTTTCTTCCTATCTAGATGTGGCTGTTGGAGGGTAGAGAGAAGATTCTGGAAATGACGGCAGGGCTCTGACCAGCTACCACTGTGTGTGCTTCTACAAGTGAGTCCCTGACTTCCATCCTATTGCTTTGTTCATGGAGAAGGAGCTGGGCCAGATGATCTAAGGTCTGGCATTCTCAGGTTCTGTGGGCATCTCACAAAGATGAGATAGATGAGAATGGATGAGTAGAATAGATTAGAAGATGAGGTAACACAGCAAACTCTTAATGACTGGTGTGGGTCCATCAGCAGTTGTCTGCTTGGGGAAGCCAGGGAGGATAGGACAGGGAAAACCCACAAGGCAGGTGTCATAGCTGGGTAGGGTGGGAGTGAGGACCCACTTGGATGTTCATCATCCAAGGGTTCATCGGTGGAGGGGGTGAAAGATGGGCTTCCCGGGGCTACCTGCAGCTGCGCTGAGTCCGCTGCCCACACTCGCTCTCTAGGAGCCTGGTCAGCCCAGAAGCTCTCAAACCTGAGAGCTTTCATCTTCCTAAGAGAACTGACTGCCTTTCCTAAAGGGGGCCGTTCCCTGCCTGGAAGGGCATCACGCTGCTGCTGTACAATTCAGTATAGACTTCCAGCTCTATGATTCACTGAGAGAAGTAGTTCTTTGGCCTGAGACCCATCAGCTTGTGACAAGTGACCTCCCAGTGAATATCCTGATGCGTGGGATCTTTGCTGGGCCCAGAGAGAAGTTTAACAGTGTCATTAGCATTTCAAGTTGTTAAAAGTGGGGGCACTTATGGAATGAGTTATCATTATATGAAAAACAAAAGCAGTCAAGCCAAATGAAGCAAGAATATAAGGCAAGCCATGGGACAGGGCATGCTGGGATTTAGGTAAATTGGCCGAATATTACCCCCAATGAGGAGCTCATTGCAAAGATCACACCAGGAAGAGGTGATGCCCACAAGCAGAGGGTCAATAGAGGCTTCTCTCCAAGGTTGTCCACAGCAGGGAGCAGGACACCACCTCCATTGGTCCAAGGAAGGCACAGACAAGAATGGGCATGGGCATGGTTCTCAAACTCGATGGTGCATAAGGTCTATGTTTCAAACCTGCAGACAGCTGTGTCTGTCCTCAGAGCTCCAGTATGCCCAGGGGGAGCGGGGGGGGGGTGGCCTGGGGGGTGGCATTTGAGCAAGCACTGCAGGTGATTCTGTTTCAAGTGATCGTGGGCCACCCTTGAAGGAACACTGTCAGGGGAGGGTCCGGGCCAAGGAGGCTGGGGGCTAGGGGAGGGGGCCAGTGTTTCAGAGGAATGTTCTGCGAACCATGGGCACTGAAGGTGACAGCAGGAGGAGGCTGCTAACTGAGCCCGTGTAGCCTCACCCCTGGAGGCCAAGTACTGGGTCTGGTTGAAAGACAGGCAGGGGGGCTGAGAAACTAGAAAGAAGTGAAGGTAGAATGAGCATGTCTGTGACTCTGCCTGGATGAACAGGGAAGGGCAAAGTGGACAATTCGCTAAACTATAAAACACGCCAACGTAACTTACAAGGCATGTGTATACATATGCGTGTTTCAACCATGGCTAATTCTGAAACCAAGAGGCTTTGTTTCCAGAAGATTCATTAATTAAGAGTGTTGCCTCTATGCTGCTACTCCCCTGGCTGAATATGAAAGAACTTCTTGAACCAAGAATCAACGTTTTATAAAGAGGAAAGCCTGTCATGGAAGCTTCTTGACTTAAATGGGAAGATGCATTCTAGAGGGCTTGCATGACACTTTCCATTCAGTGTAGCGTGGAGGAGAGATAGACTCTAAGCATGAGATGTGCAAACTCATCAGCCTGGAGTTATGAGTGAGGTTCCTTTGTCTCATGGGACCCCCTCTCGGCTCATCACCAACACCTATGTCAACACAGCACTACTGAAAAAGTGGGCAATAAGACAGGTAAGCAGGTGCCATGGAAGAGAGACCCATCCCCAACCAGGTCATAGAATCAGTCAACTTTTCAATCTGCATCTTGAACAGGATCATTCAGTGGAGGCTGTAATTTTGTTTCCCCGGGTTGAAAGATCAATTTACAACCCTGGACAGCTATCCAAATAAAGCATAGAGAGAATGGAAAAATAGGCGCCAAATTTCTTCCGGTTGGTGATATCATATGAGATTTGTAATAATTCCTGAAATCATCCTGCAGCTTTGCATACCCTTTGTCTGTTTTCTGTTTTTATGATGTTTGAAATGGGCAAGAGATTCTGAAATGCCACATTTGCAAGACTGATTTATTAATTTACAATAGTAGCATAATTGCCAAGAATAATTTTCCTTGTTATGTCTGCCACGACATGAGTCTCAGCTGCCTGGAAGAATCCAATATATTAAATTGGGATTGTAGTTTCAAATGTCTAAGGAAACATGATTCATTAAAACATCAGCGGCGTACATGTTGAAGAAGGATTTCACCTGTTAAACTTGCTAGTTGAACATGGATCAAAGAGCCAGTAGAAATGATTTGCTTAAGTTATTTTTAATTGTTGAGTTTGTAAATAGAACAGGATGATGTGTAGGTTGAATTTGAAGGTTTAAGATAAACTATGCTTTAAAAATTAAAACTTTAATATATTGCATATTAGGTTAAACACACACACACACACACACACACACACACTGAACTGTAATTAGTGTTTACCCACAAACAAAAGCCTTCTTTCCCCGTACGGCAAAAAGGAAAGAAAAAATTATAACCACATTCTCATCAGCTGCCTGCAGGGCGGCTCCGGGTGCTATCTGACATCACTTGTGATTATTCTTACTAATTTCTGCCAACCCTGTGTGTCGAGTGATATTTCATTGTTGCTTTCATTTCCATTTCTGTGAGGTTGAACGTATTTCCATCTTGAATTGGACATTTGATGGGGGTCTCAGAATTTCTGCTGAAGCCTCAAAGCGAAAAGCAGTGGGTGATGAACACTACTGGATTCTAGAGAGAGGCCCTGAACCCCCCACAGGACATGCTAAGGAGTCACTGAGCTGGGCCAGAGATTTCTTGCCCACCTTGGACCTATCAAGGGAAAGCATTAAGTCAACGAGGAAGGCAGGAAACTCGGAAAGGGATGGTGGAGTGGAGGACGCTATATTTTTTTCCCCTCTCCCACATATGGTGGGGGGGGATCACTTACCCTCAAGCCAAATATGAGGAGCCCAAAAATGCTGCTCTTGGAAAACAGGGGAAATCCAGGGAGAACTAACATTCTCCCCTCCTGGCTAGCTGTTCACTTAGAGGGGAGGGTTGAAGGAGAGGGTGCATTATATACATCCCGCCAGGGGACACAGTAAGGACTCCAATAAAATGAAGCTATAGCTGTTACCTGGTCATGTAGGGATCCTTCTGGCAGGGGAGCAGCAGGCCAAAAAAGGAGTTGCAAGATTGGAAGGGATGATCGGCCCTATCGCCACCACGATGACCTGCAGTCAGGTTCCTGCCGCACACACGAGAACTTCTGGAACCCTGCGGACTGCCGTATCCCACGGCCCAGCAAGGGCTCTGACCACCCCTTATGATGAGGGTCCGAAGGGTCATACCAGGCAAGCAGCCTAGACCCACTGAAGTGCTGGCTGAGGAGGAGGGGAGTCTAGAAGGAGGGGGAGGAGGGGCGTGACGAAAATCAACGAGAGCTTTGGCAACGTGTACTCTATCTTGCTCCTTCTTCTGTTTGAAGTCTGGCCGCACACTGAAGGCACTGGAAGTTTAGACTTGATGTCTGGCATGGGCATGAATGGTGCAACGGGTGATTGGTTGTCTCAGGCATCTTTTATGTCTTGCTTCCCATCTTCTCAGGTCACCTATGTCACTCTGGCCATTCCTGAGGCCACCGGCTGGGCACAGGCATAAAGGGACAGCACCTGGCCTCAGCTGCATTGAACACCTCCAGCTGCTTTCTCTGGGGTTTCTCGGTGCTGCCCCGTGATATGCCCAGAAGAGCGCGCTGGACAGTCCTCAGACATGTGACAACCTTGAAGTCCAAGGTAGTTGACATCTAGGGGCAATCCAGGTGAGTCCTCCAAGAAACAGATGCCGAGACAGGGTTAGGGGTGCATGGGGTTTGCTGGGGCGTAACTACAATGAAAGACAAAATGACAAAATGACGAGGGGGGGTTTGGGGAATTTGGTAGGAAATGTCTCTGGGTACACCTGTGGAAGGAAACCGGCGGAAGCCAGACTGGACAGGGAGAGCCTCCACTGGTGAGGCAGATCTGACAAAGCGTTGGGCCAACAGAGCCATCTGCAGCGAACGCCGTCCGGTAGAGGACTCCCGTGCTGGGCAGAAATGGAGAGAGCGCAGGACCCCACCCTCCCACCCCCGGGCTCGCTCGTGACCTGGGTGCAGCGGCTCAGAAGCCGGGGCAGCTCACCATGCCCTGCAGCGGAGACTTTTGGCTAAGTGTACTCCCTCCTTGCAGCTGCATGCCAAATCCTTTTAAAAAAAGTTTTATTTAGGGGCGCCTGGGTGGCTCAGTTAAGTGTCTGACTTCAGCTCAGGTCATGAACTCGTAATTCGTTGGTTCGAGCCCCGTGTCGGGCTCTGTGCTGACAGCTCAGAGCCTGGAGCCTGTTTCAGATTCTGTGTCTCCCTCTCTCTCTGACCCTCCCCTGCTCATGCTATCTCTGTCTCAGAAATAAATAAAACATTAAAAAAAGTTTTATTTATTTATTTGGAGAGGGAGAGTGCGCGTTTGCGCACGCGCACAAGTGGGGCAGAGTAGAGAGAGAGAGAGAGAGAGAGAGAGAGAGAGAGAGAGAATCCCAAGTAGGCTGCGTCCGCATTGCCAGTGCAGAGGGCACGCTTCTTGAAAGGACATTGAACAGCACACCTCCGTGGCCGCCACATTCACCGAAGGGATTAAGTTAAACTCCAACCAGTGGATTAAATAAATACTCCCCTCTTCTATCTCCAGGGCGCAGGATTCTGCATTCTACAGGGCTCCGCGGAGAGTTCCCAGCACCACTGAGCTCCGCGCATAGCTACAATCAACTCAGTAATGTAACCTTGGCTTATCCACCCCCCCACCCCCCCACCGCGCTTCTACTTATGCCCCTGTTTCTTCAGATCTTCTCAGTTACCTGCGCGCAAAACCTGGTCTCAGACTCTGCTTTCCCGGGAACCCAGGCTGACAGCAGTTTGCTGTTTCTTAACTCAACAGCGCCCTCTTCCGTTGGCACAATGAAATTCGGCGTCTTAATGAAGGGTGCGCGCGTAAGGCCATCAGTGGCAGGCTTCTGATTCTGTGATTCTGAGGACACTGAAATTCAGATGTTTCCTCTCCTTTGCTTTCACTATCAAGCCTCTAAGGGACGCCTCGCCCCTTAAAGCCCTCAAGGATCAGATGTTTTCTCTGATCTACTTGGGCTCAAACTTACACCAGTATTTCCCCACTCAGGACAGAAAGTTCTGGTGTTACACGCTGGTGGAGATGATTTACCTTCTGTTACTGCTTGGATCTTGTGGGGACTTCCCACGAAATCCCTGCTGAATTCTCGACTCCAGAGGAGGGCTCTGAAGCTGGCTCTCCCTGAGTATAGGTTCATTGCCCATTTCTAAGTAAATGGTCTTTCAGTATAGGCGTGGGTGAAGACAAATCCTGTTTGTTCCCCCAATCCTCAGTTTTTGGAGCACATCTGTCAAAAGCCTCCTTTGAGAGCCTGTGAGAATAAAAATTCCCGATTCAACTTCTCCTTAGAGGGTCCTAGCTCTTCTTGAGCCGGTGTTGACTCAAGTTGTAACTAGAAAATTATCATTTTTACCTGTTGTCAATTTTTTTGGCATATAATTTAGCTAATATATGTGCTTATTATTTAAAAAATCTTTGTTATGGTTTTTCCTCTTCTCTTTGTTATTTATTTGGTTATTTGTGGCTGATATATATTTTTTGATCCTTCTATGGTAGGTTTTTCTGAAGTTTTCACTTTTTCAGTGAATCAAATATGGGTTATCAATCTATATCTTTGTTTTTCATTTCATTGATTCCTCTTTAATGTTATTATCTCTTTCCTTCTCTTTTATTTGGATTTATTCTGTGATTCCTTTTCTAACTTCTTAATTGGATAGTTAAGTCATTAATTTCCAATCTTTCCTCCTTCATAATGTAGTTGAAACACAACATTCCCTCTTCGATATATTTCTTTAATGTTTAATTATTTTTGAGAGAGAGAGAGAGAAAGAGAGCATGAACAGCAGAGAGAAAGGGAGACAGAGGATCCAAAGCAGGCTCCTCAAGGACAGCAGAGAGCCCGGTGCGGGGCTCGAACTCACAAACAGCGAGATCGTGACCTGAGCCAAAGTCAAATGCTTACCTCACTGAGTCACCCAAGCGCCCCTCCTCTTTGATAGTTTAGGCAGTATTCAGAAAAGTTTTCATAGGTAGTATTTTCATCATTACTCCTTTTTAAGTAGTCTTAGTGTGGGGCATTTAGAAAGCAGAGCCTGAAGCATTAGTTAGGATGTTAACATGTTTGGAAGGCACAAGCCCAGGGTAGTAAGGACAAGAACAGAAGTGAGGCAAGGGAACAATGGAAAGAGCTGTGGCACGATGCCTAATTGTGCCACATACTATGCGCCACAGAGAGACAACAGGTGCTCGGTACCTGTGTTCACCCAGTGAGGTAATTTTCTCCAGAAAGTTTGCAAGGAGGGATCTCATCTGCGAGTAGTCTGGAGGAAGGAGAAAGGAGAAGGAATTCATCTTCCCAGCTGCTTTTCACCTCCCAATTCTCCACTGATCGAGATTCATACCAGAAGATATTACTTCCCCTTTCCGGTGGGTATGATCAGGTCCTTCCCTGGGTGCATAGGAAGCCAGACCCCGTGCCCCACAGCGAGGTGTTCAATGGAGTCCCAAGTGTAGAGGCAACCTGCTGTGAGCGGGCCACTGAAGAGAGGAGGAAAGAAGGAGAAAGAAGGAGGTAGTGGAGAAGCTGAGAAGGCACACAGAATTTGTTGTCTCCAACCATAGGTAATATCTAATTTCCACCATAATTAGTTTTCTTGATTCATGAAGTATTAAGAATGTGTTTCTAAATTTTCAAATATATTGATTTTTAAGGCTGTCATTAAAAAATTGATTTTATGTGTGCATAAGGACAGTACATATTCTCTACCTGTGAAGGCAAAATTCTCTATGTGTCCGTTAGATCAACCTGGTTAATTGTGTTGTTCATATCTTCTATGTCCTCACTGGTTCACAATTAGGACTAATCCATTAGTTATTGACAGCGTGTGATAAAATCTAGTATGATGGAGTGACATATTTCTCTTTGGAGTTCTGTCAATTTTACCTTTAACAGATTGAGGGTATTAAGTACTGTAGGTTTAGAATCACTATATTTTTTTCTGGTAAAGTGACTATTTCATCTTTATGTGGCAATCTCTTCATCTCTAATG
Organism: Hyaena hyaena; assembly: GCF_003009895.1. NCBI lineage: Eukaryota > Metazoa > Chordata > Mammalia > Carnivora > Hyaenidae > Hyaena > Hyaena hyaena. The sequence goes on from NW_024080849.1 coordinate 2,205,564, forward strand.
ATGCCTTTTGCCTTCAGGTCTATTTTACTGACTTAATAGATAGCTTATGGGACTGGAGTGCCTGGGTGGCACAGTTGTTTAAGTGTCCAACTCTTGAATTTGGCTCAGGCAACTTTTTTTTCATGAAGCCTTTTGGGCTTTCTACATAGAGTATCATGTCATCAGCAAATAATGAAAGTTTGACTTCTTCCTTGCCAATTTGGATACCATTTATTTCTTTTTGTTGTCTGATTGCTGAGGTGAGACTTCTAGGACCATGTTCATGTAAAGTAACAGTGGTGAGAGTGGACATCCTTGTTTTGTCCCTGACTATACAGAAAAGGCTCTGTTTTTCCCCACTGAGGATCATATTACTGTGGGTCTTTCATATATGGCCTTCATGATATTGAGGTATGTTCCTTCTAGTCCTACTTTGTTGAGAGGTTTTATCAAGACTGGATGCTATACTTTGTTGAATGCTTTTTCTGCATCTATTGAGAGGATCATATGGTTATTATTCTTTCTTCTATTAATGTGGTGTATCATGTTGATTGACTTGTCAATATGGAACCACTCTTGCAACCCAGGAATAAATCTCACTTCAATGTGGTGATAATTCTTTTAATGTACTGTTGGGTTCAATTTGCTAGTATTTTGTGAGGATTTTTGCATCCATTTGCCTTGAGGACATTGGTCTCTCATTCTCCTTCTGGGTGGGGTCTTTATCTAGTTTTTGGAATCAAGGTACTGCTGGCCTTGGAGAATGAGTTTGGAAGGCTTTTTCCTCCATTTCTATTTTTTGGAACAGTTTGAGAATAGGTATTAACTATTCTTTAAATGTTTGGTAGAATTCCCCTGGGAAGCTATCTAGCCTGGACTTTTGTTTGTTGGGAGATTTTCAAGTACTTATTCCGTTTCTTTGCTAGTTATGGGTCTGTTCAACTGTTCTATTTCTTCCTATTTCAGTTTTGGAAGTATATATGTTTCTAGGAATGTATCCATTTCTTCCAGATTGCCAAATTTGTTGGCATATAATTTTTCATAATATTCTTTTTTAATTGTTTATATTTCTGTGGTGCTGGTTGTGATCTATCCTCTTTCACTTTGATTTTATTTATTTGGGTCCTTTTTCTTTTCTTTTTGATAAGTCTGGCTAGAGATTTATCAACTTGATTCTTTCAAAGAACGAGCTCCTAGTTTCATTGATCTATTATTTATATTTTTTGTTTCTATATCATTTATTTTTGCCTTTAGTCTTTATTATTTTCCTTATTCTGCTGGCTTGAGGCTTCATTTGCTGTTTCTTTTCTAGCTGCTTTAGGTATAAGGTTAGGTTGTGTGTTTGAGAATTTATTTTTCTTGCTTCTTGACGTAGGCCTGTATTGCTATGGACTTCCCTCTTAAGACTGCTTTGCTGTATCCCAAAGGTTTTGGACTGTTGTGTTTTCATTTTCACTTCCTTACATGTATTTTTAAATTTCTTCTTTAATTTCCTGGTTAAACCATTCATTCTTTAGTAAGATGATCTTTAACCTCCATGTACTTGTGGTCTTTCCAAATGTTTTCTTTGGTTGACTTCAAGTTTCATCGTGTTGTGGTGGGGAAATATGCATGGTGTGATATCAGTCTTTTGGTGCTTGTTGAGGGCTGATTTGTGACCCAATATGTGATCTATTCTGGAGAGCGCTCCATGTGCACTTGAAAAGAATATGTATCTGCTGCTTTAGGATGAAGTGATCTGAATATATATCTTAAGTTCAGTGTGTCATTCAAAGCCGTTGTTTCCTTTTGATTTTCTGTTTAGATGATCTGTCCATTGGTGTAAGTAGGATGTAAAAGTCCCCTACTATTATTGTATTCATATCATGGGTTTCTTTATGTTTGATTAGTTGATTTATATATTTGAGTTTCCAAGTTGGGGGCATAAATATTTTATAATTGCTAGATATTCTTGATGAATAGACCCCTTTAATATGATATAGTACCCTTCTTCATCTCTTATTATAGTCTTTGGTTTAAAATCTAGTTTGTCTGACTCCACCAGAAGCCTACTAGAACTGATCCATGAATTCAGCAAAGTTGCAGGGTACAAAATCAGTGTACAGAAATCGGTTGCATTTTTATACACCAATAATGTAACAATAGAAAGAAATCAAGAAACTGATTCCATTCACAGTTGCACAAAAAAACATCAAATACATAGGAATAAACCTAAGCAAAGATATAGGAGGTCTGTATGATGAAAACTATAGAAAACTGATGAAGGAAATTGAAGAAGACACAAAGAAATGGAAAACCCCATTCCATGCTCATGGGTCAGAAGAATAAATAGTTAAAATGTCATTATTACCCAAAGCAATCTACACATTCAATGCAATCCCAATCAAAATTGCACCACCATTCTTCTCAAAACTAGAACAAACTGTCTTAAAATTTGTATGGAACCAAAAAAGACCCTGAATAGCCAAAGTAATATTGAAGAAGAAAACCAAAATGGGGGGCATCACCATCCCAGACTTTAACCTCTACTACAAAGCTGTCATCATCAAGACAGTATGGTATTGGCACAAAAACAGACACATAGACCAATGGAATAGAATAGAGAACTCAGAATTGGACCCCAGCCAACTAATCTCTGACAAAGCAGGAAAGAGTATCCAATGGAAAAAAGACAGCCTCTTTAACTGGGAGAACTGGACAACAACATGCAGAAGAATGAAACTAGATCATTTTCTCACACCATACACAAAAATAAACTCAAAATGGATAAAGGACCTGAATGTGAGACAGGAAACCATCAAAACCCTAGAGGAGAAAGCAGGAAACAACCTCCTTGACCTCCACTACAGCCATTTCTTACTTGACACATCCCCAAAGGCAAGGGAATCAAGAGCAAAAATTAACTACTGGGACCTCATCAAGATAAAAAGCTTCTGAGCAGAAAAGGAAACAATCAATAAAACGAATAGGCAACCAACGGAATGGGAAAAGATAGTTGCAAAATAGTTGGCTAGTATCCAAAATCTATAAGGAACTCACCAAACTCCACACCTGAAAAAACAAACAATCCAGTGAAGAAATGGGCAGAAGACATGAACAGACACTTCTCCAAAGAGGACATCCAGATGGCCAACAGACACATGAAACGATGCTCAGCGTCCCTCCTCATCAGGGAAATACAAATCAAAACCACACTGAGATACCACCTCACGCCGGTCAGAGTGGCTAAAATGAACAAATCAGGAGACTCTAGATGCTGGCGAGGATGTGGAGGTATGGGCACCCTCCTACACTGTTGGTAGGACTGTAAACTGGTGCAACCCCTCTGGAAAACAGTATGGAGGTTCCTCAAAAACTTAACAATAGAACTCCCCTATGACCCAGCAGTAGCACTCCTAGGAATTTACCCAAGGGATACAGGAGTGCTGATGCATAGGGGCACATGTACCCCAATGTTCATAGCAGCACATTCAACAATAGCCAAAACATGTAAAGAGCCTAACTGTCCATCAACTGATGAATGGATCAAGAAGATGTGGTTTATCTATACAATGGAACACTACATGGCAATGAGAAAGAATGAAATCTGGCCTTGTGTAGCAACATGGATGGAGCTAGAGGGTGTTATGCTGAGTGAAATAAGTCAGGCAGAGAAGGACAGATACCATATGTTTGCACGTATAGGAGGATTAGGAGGAAGCTAATGGAGGACGAAGTGGGAGAAGAAGGGGAAAAATAGTGGGGGAGAGGGAGGGAGGCAAACCATGAGAGACTCTTGAATGCTGAGAACAAACTGAGAGCTGATGGGGGTGGGGGAGAGGGGAAGGGGATGATGGGCATGGGGATGGTCATTTGTTGGGATGAGCACTGGGTGTTATATGGAAACAAACTTGACAATAAACTATTTAAGAAAAAAAGTCTAGTTTGTCTGTTATAAGTATAGCTACTATGTATTTCTTTTGATGTCTATTAGCATGATAGATGGTTCTCCATCCCCTCACTTTCAATCTCCAGATGTCTTTAGGTCTAAAATGAGCCTCTTGTAGGCAGCATATAGATGGATCTTGTTTTTTAATCCATTCTGATACCCCATGTCTTTTGATTGGAACATTTAGTCCATTTACATTCAGAGTGATTATTGATAGATATGAATTTAGTGCCATTGTATTACCTGTAATTTTGTTGCTTTTGGAGATTTTCTCTGTTCCTTTCTAGTCTTTGTTGCATTTGGTCTTTCTTTCATTCCAAGAGTCCCCTTTAACATTTTTTGAAGGGCTGGTTTTGTGGTCATGAACCCCTTTGGTTTTTGTTTGGGAAACTCTGTATCTCTCCTTCAATTCTGAATGACAGCATCGCGAGATAAAGTATTCTTGGATGCATATTTTTCCCATTCAGCACATTGAGTATATCATGCTACTCCCTCTGGCCTGCCAAGTTTCTGCGGAGAGATCTGCTGCAAACCTTATTCTTCTTCCCCTGTAAGTTAGGGATTTCTTTTCCCTTGCTGCTTTTAGGATTTTTTCTTAATCTCTGTATTTTGCAAATTTTACTATTATATGTCTTGGTGTTGGCCTGGATTTGTTGATTTTGATATGGGTTCTTTGTGCCTCCTGGATTTCAATGTCTATTTCCTCCCCCAGATTAGGGAAGTTTTCAGCTATAATTTCTTCTGGTACTTCTATAATACAAATGTTACTTTATGCTTTATGGAGTAGCTGACTTCCCTAAGTCTACATTTGTGATCCAATATTTTTCTTTCCCTCTCCTTTTCAGCATCATTATTTTCCATAATTTTATCTTCTGTATCACTAATTCATTCCTCTGATTCTTCCATCCTTTTGTTATTACATCTGGTCAGTTTTGCATCTCAGTTATAGCATTTTTAACTTCAGCCTTATTCATTTTTAGGTCTTTTATCTCACTGTAAGGGACTCCTGGTGTCTTCTATGCTTTTCTCAAGCCCAGCTAGTATCCTTATGATTGTTGTTTTAAATTCTGGATCAGGTATATTATTTGCATCTGTTTCCATTGGATCCCTGTCCATGACCTGCTCTTGTTCTTTCTTTTGGGATGAATTTCTTAAAAAAAAAAAAAAAGTTATTGTCATGTTGGTTTCCATATAACACCCAATGCTCATCCCCACAGGCCCATCTGGGCATTTTGTCTAGGTCTCTGTCTTCTTCTCTGTGTTAGGAAAGCCTGTTGTTTCCTGCTCCTGAGAGTAATGGCTCTATTAAGAAGACATCATATACTGTTCAGGGCCTGGCTTCAAGAGATATTTCTAGTATATACTGTGTGAACTCTGCTGCTATTTTTTGGCTGTACTTTCCCTCAGGTCAGTCCTCTGCAGAGCTTCTTGTTGCCTACAGTGGGGAGTGTTTGGACCATGTCCACTGTGTGTGGGAGGGTTTTAACTAAGTGTGCTTTTGTCTGCTTGTTAAAATAAGCCTGATTCTATTACCCCAGAGCTGAAGCTTTGCAGCACTCTATGGTCAGTAGACTTGGTGCATTTGGGAATTTGTGATGGTGTTTTGGGAGAGGAGCCTGCTTCACTGGTTCTCAGGCATACTTGCCCCGGTAAATAGCACTTGAAGACTGCATGAGAGATGCATCTTGATGTAAGCAGCTTAAACCTCCACTGTGGGCACTGTGCTGTTCACTGAAGTCCATCCATGCTGATGGGTAGGGGGTAAAAATGGCATCAGCTAGCTCTCTCACCCCCACAGAGGAGAGTTTGCACCACGGCTGTTCAGGAAGCCCTCACAGAAGAATGAACAATATCCCTTAATGTGTCCCAGGCATTCCTTAGATCCCTGCCTTTACTCTGTATCTGGGCTGTCTGCCCACCTGACTGTGTACTGCACCTGTGTTTAATTCAGGCACACCAGCTGAGTTTCAAAACTCCAGCTTTTAGGGACCTGGTGTGGCATGGACCTGTGTTGATCCTCTGGGGAAGGGTCTCACCACATTGTGGCTGCTACTGGTTTGTCTTAGAAAGGCAGTTGCACGAACATCAAGGTGCTTGGAGTTTAGAGTAAAGTGCAGCACAAAGCCAGAATCCAGGTTAGCTACCCTCTGCAGGTGTCTCTGCCCCTGTGCTTGTGAGCAGGACAGCTCAGTGGAGCCGACCAGCTCTTTTGTCCCCTGAGAGGCATTGCCATCTCCCCCAAATGCACTCCAAGAGGGGGAACTTCTCTCCCAATGTGACCCAGGGGATTCTCAGACCACACTCTCTGCTCCCAGGCCTCTGTCCCCTTTATCCACTGGAACACTGCTATGCCCACTGGACTCCACACCTGCCACTGCGTGGACTTCTAAAACTTTAGTCTTTGGTCTCCAAAGTTGTAAAAACTCATGATGACCAGCCCCTCTCATTTTCCCAGTCAATGATTTCGAGGAAGTGGTTTTTCTTGTGTGACCCCCTAGGTGCTGCTCTTCCCCTCTCTCCCTACCACCTCTGTGATCAGGGCCATGATTCTGTTCTCTCCCAACTCATATCCCCATACTTCCTACCTTCCATGATGTGGCCTCTTTTATCTCTTTAGTTGTGTAGTTTGTGCTGCAGTCTTCAGACCGATTTCTTGGGTGTGCAGAATGATTTGACATTATCTAGCTGTGTTCAAGGGCCAAGGTGAGCATTGGGTTCCCATACTCCTCAGCCATCTTTGAGATGAGGGGAAGTAAGTATTGCAAATTTTATATCATCTATTTAACTTACATGGTATCAAGGGTAAAATAAACATAACTCAAGGACTTTATCTCCTCTCCTAAGGAAGGAGTTAGTGCATTTTCAGTTGTACACAAAATGCAGGATATTTGCCTCATGTGAGGTGGCATTGTGACTTTCTGATTTTCTTTATTTGGACATCAGGTGTGGTTTAAGGTGAGGTGATAGGTGCCAAGTTGACAAGGGTTGGGCTTATGATGGTTGATTTTGTGTCAATCTTTCTGGGTCATGAGGTGCCCAGATATTTGGTCAAACCCTCTGGATGTTTCTATGTAGGTATTTTTTTGGATGAGTTTAACATTTATGTTGGACTGAATTATTTTTTTAAGAAAAAATTTTAACTTAGCTCCTTTATTGTTATTTATCATGAATAAGCTCTACACCCAAAGTGGGGCTTGAACTCACAACCCTGAAATCAGGATGGATGAGTTTAACATTTAAACCAATAGGTTGAGTAAAGCAGATTGCTCTCCCTGCTGTAGGTGGGCCTCATTCAATCAGTTGAAGGCTGGAATAGAGCAAAAACAGTTGATCCTCTCCCAAGTAAGAGGAGGTTGGCAATAAGGTGCAGAGATTAAGGATTCAGAGATGGTCATGTTGAATCTGTGTATCTGTTTATAAAACAACCAGTCAAAAAATACCAGATTGAAACTTGGGAAATTTTGCTGGAGATACAGATGTAGGGGTAGTCAGCACAATTCTTCAAACCATGCAAACGTACATAATTATCCATGCAAAATAAGATATTTAGAAGATCCAGCCCATCACGAGAGTTGTTCCCAAAGTGTGGTCCAGTCTTGCCTCACAAACACCTGAGACGCTAGTTAGAACAACATATTCCTGGGTTCCCCGCACACAAGCTAAATTAAAACCTCAGGGCCTGGATCTCAGGGGCCCTCGTTCTTATCAAGCATCTAGGTGACTTTGACGCACGCCAAAGTCGGGGACCATCTCTGCCCAGCGAGCAGGCAAACTGACTTCATTGGGAGAGTGGATTCTGACACGGTGACAGATGGCTTCTGGATCACTAGGTGGCAGCAGACACACACTAAATCTCCAGTTATGATGCTTCTCAGCCAGAAGGGAAAAGGTATATAAGAGGCTCCTCTGGATTTTTACAAGACATTCTGCAAAAGGATTTCGGCCAGCCCTTCTTCACAGCCAAGGAGAGGTAAGACAGCAATCTGACTGGAATATCTGCCCTGACCCTATCCATCACCCAGGAGAGGCCTGCCCAGAAGAGGCTACCGTTATAGATAGGGAACAGATCAGTAAAATTCTCTGTCAACGAACTTTCTGGAACCGCACCTGTTCTGCCAGGTGGTTCCGGAAGGCAATGGCATGAATCTCCTAAGATCCAGTCAGGAGCAGTGCTCTGGAGAGCCAGGGGCCTGCTGCCTTCCCACCAGCCTTCCCAGTTAGGGGTCTGTGTGCACCAAGCCAAGGCGAAGCTGGAAGTTTCAGGGTCAGATACAGGCTCTGGGTCGCCCTCCAGTGCCAGGTGCATCCTGTACTCCTTCCCTCTGAAGTGATATCCCCTCTGCCCTTTCCTCGGAGCGCTGTTAATACCACTGTCACTTCTAACATCCTGGCTCAAAAACACCCACTCCTGCTGCTCTGCTTTCTGTCTGTAGGCTCACACGGTCTTGAAAGCCTCTAACAGAATGAGGAGCCATGGTAGCATCCTTCTGCCTTCACCCTAGACCCTCTGGGCCTCGCCCTTGAGCCACTTCCATGGTGTTTGACTTGCACTCCCAGCCCCGGGCTCCTTGACCCCCAGTCTCTGCGTAGCCAGCTGTGAGATCTCAGAGCACTCCTGTTCGGAGCCGCCAGCCTCAGTGGCGTTAAGGGTCCTCATCTTCTGGGCCCAGTGGCAGAGTTCCTGCGTCAGAGGAGTATTGGTGGAGGGGGCTGGGAAGTGAATGGGAGATCCAGGGGCGGGGGGGCGGGCCTGGGCACCTGGAAAGGGAACGCACGAGTATCACAAACTTAGGAATGGGAACACGCTGGAGAGGGTTCCGTCAGGAACCGTGTGGGGGAGAGAAGACACACCTGAACAGAGTAACAGTTTCGTGATGGAGCGACGTACAAAGGATGATAGGATCACGGAAACCCAGCAAGAGATGAGGACCACGACAGTGCTAACAACACAGGGAAGAGAGCCATTGCCATCCCCAGGCCAAGGTCAACTGAGGGGCAATTACTGGAATCTAGCAGAAGAGCCAAGGCATTAGGGGAGGCTGTAGGAGGACTGGAGGGACCCAGGGGAGTAATGTCCTAACCTTTGCTTCCTGCTTCCTCCCCTCGTTCCTGGGATCTCTACTGGGGCCTCCCCTTGGCCAAACCCAGTGAAAAGCCAGAGGGCAGAGGCCTCCTTTGAGGCAGGTGTGAAGTTCAGCCTGAGGCAGAGAGAAGGCATAACAGGATTCTGGAGGGACAAGAAGAGACTATGCAGCCGAAGGAGCTGGGACCACGGAAGACATACGGCGGCGTTCAGCCCTTCCCAAGTTCATCACGACGTAGTGGGACGAGCACAGGACTTTTGGAGCTGGAGGGGGCCGTGCCCAGCCCTACAACATGCTCCACTGTAGACCCTTTGGTCAAGCTCCTTAATGCCTAACATGGACCGATGGGAATAACAACTGTGTCTTCTAGATTTTGTGGGGATTCAGAGATACTGCGTGCCTCTGTATTCACCTGGGTGTGGACGGGGGACCCAGGGCAAAGGGTCTCTGTGCTTGTCATCTTCTCACTGTGTGCCTAGCAGTCCAGAGGGACTTCCAGAGACTTCTCCATTGCTGGGTCCAGTGACTTGGAGCTGAACCAACCCAGCCAACAGCTGGGGCCCCGAGGGCCGGGGATGAACACCAGGGCTCTCCTGCTGCTTTCTCTAGACCAAGGACAGCTACGGGGACCCACAGGCAAAATAGGTTAGCTCTGGGGACTGGTCAGATGGGGCTGGGCCACAGTTGCCCCCAAGCCATCCTTTTAACACACAGACGAAGGGGCCTCGCTTCTGCTTTCCAGAGGCGGGAGCCTTGGTGCCTACGTGATTGTCCTTGCGGCCATTCCTTGTGCTCTCCCTGCCCCTCATGCCCTCACTCTCCTCAGCCTTGCCCTTCAGGTTCTCGGGTCCACAGTGAGCATCCGCAAGCCCAGGCAGGCTGGGCAGCACTCCTGGGGCTCAGCGCTAAGCAAGGGGGTCTGCCCCTGCAGTACGGGGATGGGACCGTGATCCCAGGGTCAAAGAGATGACCATTTACCAATTAACAGGGGACTGGGCTGGACTGGGCTGGACTGGCCTCGGGGCCAGATATGCCGTTGAAGGAAGGACTGAGGCTGTCTGCTCACACCCACATCAGGAGGAAACCATCTCCCACAAGGCCCAGCAGCAGCCTGTGTTTCTCGAACCAGTGCACGCCCCTCTGATGCACACCACACGGCCCCCACTTCCATTGGCTGGCCCGGAAAGGACCACACAGAAGAGCAAGTCACGAGGAGGCAGAACTGGGAGGGCCTGAGTCTCCCCTTCTCCAGAAACCTGAAACCCCAATACTATTTCCTAACATAGTCATTCAGCTAGTGCTTCTCGATTAAAAAGCATTAATGCACATTGTATAGATAGGCCTTCTTATGATCCCATTTTGGCTTTTATCCATCTCTTTAAAACAGAGCGGAAGCTTCCAGAAATGGAAGCAGACTGGGCCTCTCTCAGATGGCGAAGGGCCCTGCTCCAGAGGGTCACAGAGGGTCTAAAATGACGTGGGTGGTACTTGGTGTAGGTGAGATCTAGCGTGCACCCCCTCCCTCGAATTAGGAGAAACCCGCAAGGCAGACTCTGGTCTGGCTGTGAAGCGGGTTCTTGAGGGCCCGGCCCCAGCCTGGGGCTGCCCAGCCTCTAGTTACTTCCTCTAGGTGGGTGGGCTGGCCCCTCTCTAACACACAGGGCCACAGCTGCAGTGTACACACACACACACACACACACACGCACATACACACACACACCCCACAGGAGACATGATGTGTTTCCAGGCGCCACCTCGCAGGCTGGGGGCAGTCACCTGGGGCAAAGGAGCCTGAGTCACAGAAACACACACCCAGCTGGGCTACAATGACAAAGGCAGACCCTGGCCCCCAGCAGTAAAAGCCTTGTCAGTAGAAGCTCTGCTAAGGACTGCAAATAAGTTAACGGTGAACAATTGGGTCAGGCGATTCTAAATTGCTAATATAACAGGGCCCCGGACTCCCTGAGAAGAGAGTGATGATAACCCTACAATAGCTACCATTTACTTCTCACCAGGAGCTGCTGCTACATGTTTTACGGACATTATCAGCCACCCTGCACTGAAGGTGTTGGGTTGTGTGTTTTTTGTTTTGTTTTGTTTCAGTCCAGAGATAAGGAGAAGCCCTCTGAGGGCTCACAGAGGTTAGGGACTGGCTGGTGATCCTAGGAGTAAAGGATGGAGAATTCCAGACCAGATCTGTCTCCTAAGCTTTTAACAGGAGGGTTTCGCTCCTGGAAGTGAGGAAGGGAAAGCGGGGTCTGGCAGCCGACTCCCCAAAATGGGTCCGTGTTGCTAGGAAGAAGCCTTTAGGCGTCAAGCGCTTAAACCTGACCTCCCTCCTCTGATTTTAAAATCTAATCTCTTGAATTCTCAGTGCAGACACTTCCTCTTCTTAGCTGCGAGTTCCCTCTTCTATTCATTTGCTGTATTTTTATCGCCTATGTGGTGCCGCATGCTGTTTTCTGCCCGGGGTCTGCCAAGATCGGGAAAGCATGCAAGTACTTTGAGAACATTGGAGGGAGGATTCTTCTGCCCGGAGGAGGAGCTGGGAAGGCCTCCTGGAGGAGGAAGTGTTTGAGCCGGGGCTGGAAGAACGTTAGGGTTTGGTGCAGGAATCCTTCTGATGGAGAAATGGATGGAGGACATTTAGAGGGGGCCGACAGCAAGATGGAAAGCCAAACCCAAGAAGCTCTGTCCTTTAGACCACCTGCAGTATGTAGGAGCTTAAGTAAATCTCTTTCTTGTCTCACAGTCTCCCAAGTTTGCTAAGGTTCCCAGCTTTCCAGGAAGTGACCTTCTTTACCACCTGTGAGAACAGAGGAGCCAGACTCCTATTCCCAGTAGGACTTTGTAGGCATTAACTCCAAAGTAAAGTCACCTCCTTAGAAGTGGCTTGGTGACACCTAATTCAATGAGGATTATTCTCAAATGGGCCACTTCGGCTAAGGTTTTGCTTATACCATCTTTTGCCCAATTATATCCTGGTAGGAACCTATGCAAATAGATCACCACAGAAAATAAGGAAACTCAGAATTCAGAATTTCTGGTTTGTGGTTCAAGGATCATCAGACAACATTTTTACATGTCTTATTTCAGTTTACCCAAGTAGTTTATTAAATTGATTTGGATCACAGACAGCTTAGGAAGAAAGAGAAAGGACTTTTCTCATCTGTAGGGAAGATAGACCACTAAACTGACACCGACGATATTAAAAATAAAATAAATAACATAAAAAGGTCCCATCGGTTTATTTGGTCTTATGTCGTTAATTCTTATTCTGCTGGAAGCTGGTTAGGACTCTGCTTTCATGCTTTCATGAAGCCGTCTGTTTCTAGACTAAAATGCACCCTGAAAATCCTGGCTCAGTCCACTGCTGTGGCCTGAAAGTTGTCTACTCAATGCCAGCACAGAAGCCTGGACCCAGGAGCCAGACTTTGAAGCATCAGTAGTTTCTAGTACGTGGTACGGTCTTTCCTGCAAGCTGGGCTCAGAGACTGTCCTTTGCTGAAGACGCGAATGCTGGGCCGTAGCTTATGGAAGAGACTTCAAGCAAGCAACTGAGTGAGACTAAAACTACCTGTACATGACAGCGAGAGACCAAATGCCCTAACAGACTAGGGGCAGACTACAGATAAAAGGAGAACTGACCCACAACCTGCAGCAACCAGCCCAAGGAAGCCAACCTGTGTATGTAGCAACTTGTTCAAGGAGCCGAAGGGTAACTTTGATAGCAATTGGTCCCAAATGGTCAAGACTTGATTCATTGCCAAAAGCGTCCCTCAATGTTGCCCCTTCTTCCAGCTTCGGGCCAACTAGAGAAAGCCAAACGTGATGCCCTAAATATGATCAATCACGCAGGTGCCCACATCATTAGCTCTAGTTAGTTGTCCACAGTCTCCCCCAAACCGATCACTTCCAATCAGGGCACATCTGAAGCCTCGCCTCTTTCCTGCTGATAGAGATTTTCCACTCTGCCTGCCTTTGAGTCTCAGCTAACAGGCAAGTGATCGCAGATGACTTCTCTGCTATATAGCAAGCTCAGAATAGCCTTTACTGCTTCTCATTTGGGTGACTTCTGTTTATTTCCACAACACAGACCTAATGGCTGTGGTTATTTTATGACTGATTGCTGTCAAGTGTGAAAGATCTGGTGCGTGTTCATGAAGTTAAAGATGTAACTGTCAAGGAAGTTTGGCTGTTTCAATGGCACAACAAAATAAAGATTGAAAAACCTTGAGGTTAACATATACCAAATGCCAAGGCATACTTTTTTTCCTTAGAATATTAAGTAAAGAGATATAGTAAGTGTGAACTAGAGCGTAGGTATTTGTATTTTTGCAAAACCCCACAACATCCCAACTTAGGAGTCACTGACCTAGAATATGCTTTATGCAAATTAAAGAGGTGGTCAATTAAACATTTTAGTAATACTCAAAATTATTACCGATATAACACGATACTATTGGTTTCTGGCAAAAAATCTCTTGGACTCTGACGAGTAGAGGAAAATGCAACAGACTATATCGTCAGAGTTTTGATGAGTGCTATTCAGAAGGAAAAACATTATGGCAGAAAGGGCACTGACAAATATCCAGAGACTTCCCACAAAAAGCCTATAATTCCTGAAATATTTACATTAATAACATTTTGCCTGTGCAAATTTAATGCAGGGAAGGTCAAGTAGCTTTTCAATGTGACAACTCTTCCCGTGCAATCCCTGTAGTAGGAGCGTATCAAATGAATCAAATTATTTCTAATACTTCTCTTCTTGTAAAGTAGAAGAATGAATCATTATGATTTTCCAGGAAATTTTAGGTATAGGAGACATACTGAAAGTTTTCTTTTTTCCTCTATGTGGGATCCAATTTTGAGCAGGCAAAATTAAAAAAAAAAAAAAAAAAGGTGTAAGGGGAGATTTGGATAGTTGTCTAAGGTAGGATCATGGGTTGACTGAGAAATAGTATTCGTTACCTGTTCAGTCAAAATGACAATGAAACATTTAGAAGTAAACTTAAGTGACTCGGGATTGAAGAGAACCTTAGTTCTTTTGTAAGTGGAGACTTTTTTTTTTTCTTAAATAATAAAGGCCCTAATGAAGTCAATATGGAATTCAGAAAATTATTCTGGTAAGACCCAGATAGATTCTGGGTATTATATAGATAGATCACAAAGAAGGTAGAGAATAATAGTCTTTCATAGGCCTACGCATCCGTCGGTAAACCCCGAAGTAAACCCATCAATGTGGAATGGACATCCCTGTAATGTTAACACATTTCATAGCTTTTTTTTTTTTCAGATGCAGGCACACCAAGACAAATAAATTTAATTTTCCAAAGTTGTGTCCTTGGTTAAACTCTTTTGTACTCTGGAACAACTTGTGCTTTTACTTCAGGATGGTAGTTCTCTCTCAAGGATCCATGAGGTTGAAACCACTCTAGTAATAATACCCAGATGTTATTTTTGTTCACGTGCAATGCATTTGTCATTGGTTATCTTTATTTTTAAACACTTTAAAAATGTTTATTTATTTTTGAGAGAGAGAGACAGAGTGTAAGTAGGGGAGGGACAGAGAGGCGAAGACACAGAACTCAAAGCAGGCTCCAGGCTCTGAGCTGTCAGCACAGAGCCCCACGTGGGGCTCGAACTCACGAATTGCAAGATCATGACCTGAGCTGGAGCTGGACACTTAACTAACTGAGCCACCCAGGTGCCCCTGTCATCACTTATCTTTAAATGAACCAATCAATAAATAAGTGTCTTAAAAATTCTCAGTCTGAGACTTTCAATTTCTAATATGGATAGAATTGACAGGTTTAACCCACTTATATAAAAGGTCCTAGAGGGGCGCCTGGGTGGCTTAGTCGGTTAAGAGTCCGACTTTCGCTCAGGTCATGATCTTGCGGTTCGTGGGTTCGAGCCCCGCGTCGGGCTCTGTGCTGACTGCCAGCTCAGAGCCTGGAGCTGGTTTCAGTCTGTGACTCCCTCTCTCTCTGACCCTCCCCTGCTCATGCTGTCTCTCTCTCTCTCCTAGAAATAAATAAAAAAAACATTTAAAAAATTTTATAAAAGGTCCTAGAGATCTGTTGTAGACAGTTTCTGTGAGCATCACTAGCAATACTGTCATCTGGTAGTCATGCCTTCGTGTAGCCTCCTCTCCTTGAGTGTGAGCTGGACTTGCCAGCTTGCTTCTGATGAAGAAAATACGACAGAAGTGATTGGGGGGTCACTTCTGATGTGAGGTTACAGAAAGACTGTGACTTCCTTCTTGGATGCTCTCTCTCCCTCTCTGGCTCACTCACTCTGAGAGAAATGGCTGCAATGACCTCTATGGGAAGGTCCCATAGTTGGAAGCCGAAGAAGGCTGTTGGCCAACAATCAGTGAGAAAAGATACACCCAGGTTTGAGCCCCACCCCCCACCAATTAAGCACCTCTTGAGGTGTGATTTACCAGGTTCTGTCAGGTGAATCCAGTGTGTGACTTAGATAATCTCCCAAACTGTGAAAAGGTGATTTTTTTTAACAAAAATAAAATCACAACCCACACAAACATGAGATAAACACATGCAAAACATTTCCTTTAACTCACTTATTAATGTGAGAAAGGACAGGGCATGACAAGGGCTGCAAGTGCCAAAAGAAATTTGTGAAACCATCCAAAGTTCACAGGGCAATCATCAATTTCACCTTCACCAGCTATAGTTTGCTTTTTCCATGGGCAAGAATCCAATATAGTCTTAATTTCTACAACATACAAAGTTGTAAGATAGCTCAAAGATAATGACAGGTGGAAACAACCTAGCAGGAAGTACCAGAGAGGATACCATGCCATCTTCTTTGACCCTTTTTAATTTTTCTTTTTTGAGAGAGAGTGAGCACGAGAACAGGGGAAGGAGCAGAGGGAGAGAGAGAGAGAGAGAGAGAGAGAGAATCTTAAGGAGGCTCTTCACTCAGTATGGAGCCCAATATGGGGCTCAATCTCATGACCCTGGGATCATGACTTGAGCCAAAACCAAGAGTCAGACACCTAACCTACTGAGCCACCCAGGCATCCCTTCTTTGGTCCTTTCAAAGTGTTTTCCAATCTCGCTGACAGCTTTGTAGGATGGATGCCACATGTCCCTTTTCTCATGTCTGATTAAGTGAGAATCTTTCTCAAACATGACACCCCGGATATGGTCTTAGTTGTACAGTCAGTGTTCACAATTATATGCTGGTGAAAATAAAGCCAGATTTTTACTGAACCTATACAATAACTATATTGTGTTCCAAAAAAAAATTAGGAGACTCCCTATGAGTTTCTGAATTGGCGGGTGAAGTGAGCACCCATGAGAACTGAGTACCATTTGTTTCAAGGCAGAGTCTGATAAACTAAGGGTTAGAGACCCTGTTAGATAAACCGCATAAAAACAACATGAACGATACTCCAAACCAAAAGCTCCATTTAAGCTTACCTTATCAAGTTCACTCAGTCTAACATAATAACATCAATCATTCTCTTTCTTTTTAAACATTTATTTAGTTTTGAGAGAGAGTACGAGTAGGGGAGGAGCAGAGAGAGAGGGATACAGAGGACCTGAAGCAGGCTCTATACTGATAGCAGACAGCCCAATCAATGCAGGGCTCGAACTCACGAACCATGAGATCATGACTTGAGCCAAAGTCGGACACTCAACAGACTGAGCCACCCAGGTGCCCTAAGTCAATAATTCTGCTACTGCTGAGATTTTAGTCTGTAGTTTGTCTTTGAGAAGCCGTTTGCTTCCAGACTAGAACTAGTCTTGGAAATCCCACTTTAGTCCACTGGTGTAGTCTGAAATGGGCTAAGAAGTGTCATCTTGGTGAATGGATCCAGAATATGTGGTTTATCTATACAATGGAATACTACATGGCAATGAGAAAGAATGAAATCTGGCCATTTGTAGCAACATGGATGGAACTTGAGGGTGTTATGCTGAGCGAAATAAGTCAGGCAGAGAAGGGCTGATACCTTATGTTTGCACGTATAGGTGGATTAGGAGGAACTTAACAGAGGACGAAGTGGGAGAAGAAGGGGAAAATAGTTGGGGAGAGGGAGGGAGGCAAACCATGAGAGACTCTTGAATGCTAAGAAAAAACTGAAGGCTAATGGAGGTGAGGGAGAGGGGAAGGTGGGTGGCGGGCATGGAGGAGGGGAGGGCATTTGTTGGGATGAGCACTGGGTGTTATATGGAAACCAACTTGACAATAATCTCTTTAAAAAAAAAAAAAAAGTGTCATCTTGGAAGCTTGTACCCAACCAGCTACTTCTTGAAATACCAATAGTTCGAAGTCCCTGACTCCTTCCTAGTTGAAGACACAAACTCTAGTTTATTAGAGAGGTGCCAGGCAAGCATCCAAGTAAAACATATACTATTTGTAGGTGACAAAGATGGAAAGGCTGAGGTCAGTTATTACAGTAACCAATAACACCAGAATGTAATAGGGGCGCCTGGGTGGCTCAGTCGGTTAAGCATCCGACTTCAGCTCAGGTCATGATCTTGTGGTTCGTGGGTTCGAGCCTCATGTCGGGCTCTGTGCCGACAGCTAGGAGCCTGGAGCCTGCTTCAGATTCTGTGTCTCCCTCTTTCTCTGACCCTCCCCTGCTCATGCTCTGTCTCTCTATCTCTCAAAAATAAATAAGCATTAAAATATTTTAAAAAACAAAATCTAAGAAAATAAAAAAGGGGTACATTTCACATGAATTTGATCAATGTTTTCCCCTGAGAGTGAATGCAGTGAAAAATTTCTAGGGCCTTCACATAAAGCATACAATTTAAAAACTATCTATAGGAATAATAGCTTACCTATTCTAATTTAATTCTGGAAGGCTAAGTGTTTTTTTATGATTTGATCATTCTTCCTATGCAGCTCTGGCAATGATGTTGGGCTAGTTAGGAAGTATGAAGCATGCCAAACAAACCTAATTATCTCGAACAGCCCCTCCTTTTTCTAAAGCAAAATAACAAATTGTTGCCACTTCCCGGGAGTCCTTTGGGCTATCCCAAACATTTGTATAGACCCCAGGCCCAAGAGTGTGTGAGAGGCACCTTGCTGTAAGCAGTTTACTTGCCCCCTCAGGAGAGTACCCTGTAGTAGCTTGGTGGTGATCGCCGTAACCACAGCAACATTACTTTCAAAATGGCGGATCCATGACTCTCCTAGAAATTTAAATTGGTCACATGTCAAAGGTCATAGAACTCTTTAATTAAAGAGGGAACTGGTGAGATGTGAAAATCAGTTTAAGTCAAGATGTGACTTACAGTAACTTATAAGCTCTGTGGAACAAAATTCCTTTGCTTATTAATGGACAGAGGCCATTCCCATTACTGTGGAAGAAAACATAGCAGGACAGCAGTTTTATACAACATGAACCTGAATTCTACGGAGTTGTGAAGTAGCCAAGTCTCTCAAAGGCAGTCAGGGGCACACAGCCCCTGTAGAGCTAGACGATTCCACTGGACAAGCAGCATTGCCTAGAAGGTGCTCCTCATAATTGTTTTCTTCAGTTCTGAGACTTTGGCATATGTTTTCCCCCTGAGTAGCCGGGGGGGGGGGGTTCTAGAAGAGTTATAAAGTATCCATCTGTGTGGGTGAGGGATGTGCAGCGGGCCAGGCAAGGGGGCATTAATGTAACAGCAATGAGATCAAATTGTGACAGCCTCCTATGCCGTGCCAAAATATCCAGACTTTGCTCTGCACAATAACAAGGTTCTGAAGCAGGAAAGTGACATGATCACCATTTATATATTATTTATATAATATATATTAATTATATATTATATAAGTTTATGTATAATACATATTTTATGTATTATATAACTTTATATATATTATAGCTCTATATATAGTGTATATATTTTATATATTATATAGCTTTATATATTATATATAATATATAACTTTACATAGAATATATTTTATATAACTTTATGTAATATATGTTAAGATATATAATTATCTATCTATAATCATATAATTAAGAATTAATATCTAGTATGTATAATATATATCTTTGTATAATTAATAACAATTAATATTATATAAATAACATAATTGTTAATATAGAGAAATTAATATATTCAATTTGATATATATTAAATGATATCTTATGAATTATTAACATAACTTTAATATATTTAAAATATAACGTTTTGGGGCGCCTGGGTGGCTTAGTCGGTTGAGCGTCCGACTTTCGCTTAGGTCATGATCTCGCGGTTCGTGGGTTCGAGCCCCGCGTCGGGCTCTGTGCTGACTGCCAGCTCAGAGCCTGGAGCCTGTTTCAGTCTGTGACTCCCTCTCTCTCTGACCCTCCCCTGCTCACACTGTCTCTCTCTCTCTCTTCTAGAAATAAATTAAAAAAACATAAAAAAAATAAAATAAAATATAACGTTTTGTATATTAAAGAAACCAATCAGTGGAAGACCATTTAGAGAAGAAAGAGATGGAGGCAGGGTTCAGTTAGAAGGTTTGTGTGACACTCCCAGGGAAAGACAACCAGGTTATTCTATAGTCAGGAAGAAGAGAAGGAGATGAGGCATTTCCGTGGTAAAGCAACTAACACCTGGCAAGGTATTAGCTTCAGAAAAACAGAGATAGGATGCATCCAAGATTATCCAAGATTACTGCCTCGTAGCCATTGTTGGAGTCTGGGAATAGGGGAGGGGCAGCAGATTCCAGAAGAATGAGTTCCGTTTTAGACACGCTGTGTGAGAGAACCCTGGCCTTCAACAACAACATCTCAAGGACAACTGAAAACACGGCTGAGAGTTAAGGAGAGCAGTCAGGGCTGGGAAGGAGGTGTCAAAGCCAGTGGCAGCCTGCGTGGCTCAGAGACCGTGAAGACAGGAGGATGGGAAATGAGTTCCGGCAAAGAGGGAAGAGAGCTCTAAAGAAAGCTGGCAAGCTGTGAAAATAGGAAAGTTTTGGAACAGTTCCATTTCTGACCCTTAATTCTATCACTTGTGACTCTGATTATCACTTCCTACCTCTGTGGAGGCTGCGTGGGAAAACCGCCTCCCTAACCAACCACATTTCTACAGTGCAGCCGCGATCAGCACACAGCCTTGCACACGGTGGCCACTCCATACACTGTGAGTGTATTAAGGAAAAGAACGCTGAAATGAAGAGATTAGAAAGGAGTTCTAAGCCACAGAGGGAAACTGAGAAAATGGCCTACTGAAAATATCTGAAGAGGAACATCAGGACGGCCTAGAAAACCATGGGGTGGAGTAGGGAGGCACCCCAGGGAGACGCCGATATGGATGGGTGTGCGCTATGGCTCGCTCGGTTCTGGTGGCGGTGTACCCACAGGCAGCCTCTCAAGTCCACGGGGAGCAATGCCATCTGTAGTTGGACCATAATTCAGAGCATTGCCTTCTGACTGCGTGTGTAGTGTGCGCCCTGGGAAAGGACCTGGGTCTGCCTACAGAGCCGGCTGACTGATTGCTCCAAGAGAGCACTGACTCTTATCCTCAAAAAAAAACAAAAACAAACAAACAAAAAAAAAAACCCAAAAAAACCCAATTCACCAGGAAACTCAAGTTTCCACTTCTGATTTTATTGTTTTGAACTGGATGACCGCTAGCTTCTCTTTGCCAATGTGCACATATACTCACCCACTGTGTCCACTGCTGGCTCTCCTGTTACCGGTTGATGCCTTTCTCACTTTGCAGTCATTATTGGGCGCTAAGGAGCTCATATTTAAAAGTGGAAGCTTTAGCATTAGACCAGATGGACTTAACAGGTATATATGGAACATTCCATTCCGACATAACAGAATATTTCTCAAGTGCACACGGAACATTCCCCGAGATAGATCATATGTTAGGTCACAAGACAAGTTTTAACACATTTGAAAAGACTGAAATCATATCAAGCGTATTTTTCTGGCCCAAATGGTATGAAACCAGAAATCAATTACAAGAAGAAAACTGGGAAAATTCACAACTATGTGGAGACGAAACAACAGGCCAACAGACAGCCAATGCATCAGTGAAGAAAACTAAAGTAGAATGAAAAATACCCCGAGGTATGGAAGAGGAGGGTCTCCTCCATAAAGGATGTTGGGACACCTGGACAGCGACATGCAGAAAAATGAAACTAGACCTTACACCATACACAAAAACTAACTCAAAGTGGATTAAAGACTTGAATGTAAGACCTGAAAGCATTAGACTCCTAGAATTTAGGAGTAAGCTCCTTTACATTGTTCTTGGCAATAAGTGTTTTGGATCTGACACCCAAAGCAAAGGCAACTAAAGCAAAAATAAAGAAGCGGGTCTATAGCAAGCTAAAAAGTTTCTACACAGCAAAGGAAACCATCAACAAAATGAAAAAGCAACCTATTCAATAGTGGGAAGTATTTGCAAATCATATGATAAAGGGCAACTACCCAAATTATAGTATATACATATATATAGTATATAACTATTATTTATAATATATATTATGTTATATTATATTAGTTACATATAATATTATATTATATACACAATATATTATATTATTATTAGTTATAATATATATATATAATTATGCTAATATATATTAGTATATATAGTATATAATATATAGTATATAAAAAATATATATTATTAAAGAACTCCTACAACCCACTAGCAGAAAGCCAAACGATCGGATTAAAAACGGGCAGAGGATCCATATATCTATTTTTCCAAAGAAGACACGCAGAAGACCAACAAGCACATGAAAAGTTGCTCAGCATGAGTAAGCCTCAGGGAAATGTGAATCAAACCCGCAATGAGATATCACCTCACACCTGTCAGAATGGTTCACATAAGAAGATAAGAAATAACAAGTGTCATTGAGGAAGTGGAGAGAAAGCAACTCCACTTCTGGGTATTTAGCTAAAGAAAATGAAAATGCTAACTCAAGCAGATGTCTGCACCCCATGTTCATTACAGCGTGATTACCGAAGCCAAGACGTAGAAGCAAGATGAATGAATAAAGAAGATGTGGTGTATAGATACAGTGGAGTATTACTCACTCGTATAAAAAGAATGGAATCTTGCTGTTTGCGACAACATGGATGGGACTTAAGGGTACCATGCTAAAAGAAGTGAAGACAAAGTGAAATAAGTCAAAGAAAGACGAGTATCACGTGATCCCACTTACACGTGGAATCTAAAACATTAAAAACAAAGCAGAGCAAAAATCAAAACCAAAAACAACAAAGCTGATAGACACAGAGAAAGATTGGTGGTTGCCAGAGGGGGGTGGGGTGGGCAAAAGAGTGAAGGGAGAAAAAGATTCAAACTGCTAATTATAAAATAAGTCAGTTCTGAGGATGTAATTAATGCACAGCATGGAGACCATAGTTAATTACGCTGTGTTGCATGTTTGGCAGTTGCTGGGAGAGAAAATCTTAAAAGTTCTCATCACAAGAAGAAAATGCTGTAACCATGTGTGGTGACCGACATTAATTAGACTTATGATAGTGATCATTTGACAATGTATACACATATCAGAGCATTATGTTGTTGTACACCTAGAACTAATATAATGTATGTCAATTATACCTCACAAAAATGTAGAGGTTTTCTATGCATCAGTTGCCAGTTTTAATATATTGTATTTTGGGAAAGATTTGCTGCATTCTTTCTTTTGGCCTGGTATTTGTCCTTGGCTTTATATTTATCCTTTGGTATTTATCTTTGATTTCTGCCACATTAAAGTCATAGAAGCCATAGGCTGAATACCTGAACACCATAGGCCGATGTGGTTGGTCCCGGATGAGAAAGAACAAACACACCATCTTATTCTTCTAGCAAAGGTACAGTAACAAATTCATTTTTTAAGCATTCTTCATTTAACACAGTCCTAGTACGGCAGTAAGCATAGTAAACATTAAAGCAACATTAAAAACTTTTAAAATGTTTATTTTGAGGAGAGGGAGAGAGAGATAGAAAGACAGAGAGTGAGTTGGGGAGAGGCAGACACAGAATCCAAAGCAGGTTCCAGACTCTGAGCTGTCAGCACTGAGCCCGACACGGGGCTCGAACTCACGAGCCGTGAGATCATGACCTGAGCTGAAGTCGGATGCTTCAATGACTGAGCCACCCAGGCGCCCCAGGAAGACCAAATATTTTAAATTTCTGGCAGATGGTGGATTTATTTAGAGAAAAGATTCCCATCTGTTTTACCTGCCAGGGTCCCTTTAAAGTGTCAAACAATTTAGAGGCTCCTGGGTGTATCTGAAGTTTTGATGAACATTCTGATGACTGACAAAACATTATGACCAATAGCTTTTATGTAACCCCTTCAAATGAGTTTACAGTTAGTTAATGATGGTGTTGAACACTGTCATACCGTTGGTTGGCAAAGGATCAAGCCTCTTGGTTTAGTTTCCCACTACAATGACTCTCTGGACTTGGGTGGTGTGGCCGGCTGCGGCCAGGAAGACCTCAGCGATCTTGACACCTGGGTCTGCCTTCTTGGAACCTGACTGACTACCATCATGCGAGGAAGCCAGGCTAGCCTCCTGGAGGGTAAAAGACCATAAGGGGAGGGAGAGGCCTGGCTGGCCCAAGTGAGTCATCAGCCTCAGGCACCAGCTGAATGCGACTACACACGTGACCCCAGGCAAAACGAGGAGAATCACCCAGCCATGAGCAGAATCGTGAGAAATAACAAATCATGGCTGTTTTAAGCCATTATATTTTAGAGTAGTTTGGTATGCAGCAACAGATGATCAAAACACAATGATATTTACAAAATTTGAAATATACTAATATATATATGAATCTCATGGAAGATGCATTTATTCACTTAATAAATATTTCCCAAGACCTACTATGTGCACAGTGTTCAGACTACCCGCAGGGCTGGCTCTTCATAAGGATTCACAGACACTTTGGAATAACCCGTGGCCTCAGAGAGTCTGAGACTCACGAATAGAGAAGGAAGTCCCAAATTAGGATGATATTCTCTATAGTGTATTTTCAAAGTTAGAAAAAAACTAGAACCATGTCCCCTACCCCCCGTACCCCAGGTCTGGAATACAAACTGATCCTTTAAATCTGGTGGTTTGATCACTGGTCTGAAAATAAAGACCGAGCTGTGGTTTTATACCTGCAGGAGCTAATAATTTTTTTTCTTTGCTCTACTCGTGATTATTTGCTGTACTATGCTTCTGGTCAGACAGTTTGTCTTTGACAGGAATGAATCACGTGTTAATGCAGCTCTTTATGGTTTATAAAGTGTTCTCCATTTTACAAAGCACTTTCATGGACATTATCTCATTAAACCTTGAAACGACCCAGGGAGACTGTTTGTTCCAGGGCTCTTGGAGCAAACATGTGTGTAGAGGGTCAGTGCAAATCTGTCACCACTGTTGTGCAAACGGCTTTGAGCACTGACCTTCTGAGTGAGTCGGTATTTTCATAAACTTGTGTTAAAGACGGCACTCTCATAAATGACATATTCATAATACAATTCAAAAGGCGACACTCTTTCATATATGGCATTAATGCTTTTTCATTAGAGTTTTAGGTCAATTTCTGAGCTTGAAGTTTTAATTAAGACAGAGAAACTTCACTATCTCATATCCTTTGCAATATCCATTATAAGTTTGGATCTCTTTTTGAGGCCCCCATTCCCCCAGGGATGTTTTAGCAAGAAGAATGTGATTCAAAGGTTTCCAGATGTTACTTTTCAGATGTGTCTCAGCACGCATCTATACACCATCTGGTAGCACGAACAGCTGGATTGGATCCAAATGTAAATGTTCATTCAGGTAAAAGGGTATTAATAGAAGAACCTGAACCAATTAGTGGCTGGCCAACCAAGTTGGTAATACCGTTTCAGTGGCTGTCAGTGACCAAGGCAGGCTTTCAAAATTCTATAGTCCGTTTTCTTGCGGAAGGTGGGTTCTCAAAGTCTGGATACTAGCTCAGAAATTATTTGTGGTCAGTCTTGGAGTAAACTCTTCCTTAATATTTAAGGATTCCGAAGTGTCCATGGTGTTGTGTTCACAAATATTGAAGTCCCTTTGCATCCCCGTGCCGTTTCCAACCAGCGAAAGAAAGAACTCTCTCTGAAATGCGCTGGTGAGCAGGAGTGGAAACAGGTCATGGATCTCTGGGGTGCTGGTTAAAGGTATATCTTGGTCATCCAGCTTCTGACTCAGGAAACTGCCTTAAGCCTTAGTGAGTGGCAACATTCCCACCCCCGCCGCCAGTTACTGGAATGAAAGAGCCACCTGTCCTGGGACAGGACAGGATCATTTCATTAATTCAGCTCCTCTTTTTGCTGGGAAGTTTTGAAAATTAGGCCAGGGGCTGGACTGAACTTTCCCAAGCTATACACTCACTTTTAACCCCGCAAATTCATCCAGGTAACAGTGAAGATAAGTAGGAAAATGTATCACAATTAATAAAAAAGTTTCAGGGAGAACATTCCATCTACATGTAAAAAAAGTACCTCCGAGTGCCTCAGAAACAATCATTCCCCTAATTTAAGGATAGTAATAATAGAGCAAATAATTTTGAAGCATTTACCACTGTGAGGTATTTTGCTAATTGATTTATATAGATTATGTCACTTAACTGTCGCATTGAAACTATGAGGTTTTCTTATGAATCCTAATTGTATAGATAAGGAAACTGAGCTGTAGGACATGAAGGCATTTGTGCAAGGTCCCAAATCTTATAAATGCTAGTTGATGAAAGCCTACTCTGTCCCAAGGACGTCCACGTGGATATGCTAATTTATTTAATTATCGCGATAATTTCGCGAGGCACATTTGTTCCTATTATTCCCATTTTGTAGGTGAGGAAAATGAAGCCCCTGAACTCAGTGATTTTTCTTTGGATCCCAGAAGGAGCACTTGCAGAGTGAGAATGTGGTTCCCTTTCTGCAGATTCCAAAGTCTAAGGATCCTTTTCTGGGTAATTAAGGCCAAGGTCCTCAGGACACAGAGCTATTAAACTCATAGAACTGGTCTTGGGTGGATTGGGGGTGGGGAGAGAGGTCCCTCTTTGGATTATCCTTAGTATCCTTTGAACATGACGCTTCACAAAAATAAACACTGGACCTATCTGGAGACCTGTAGCGTTTCTGGCTTCATCCAACATCTGAAGTCACAAGTTCACTACCCGCAATGTGGAGAAATGTTTGGTGTTCTCCTGTGTGGCCATCAGGTCAGCACGCACCACGCAGGGACTTCTCTGATTGCACCAGGGGAGTATTGTTGGCCATTTCCAGAAGCAGCAAGGAAATCAATCTGCATTTGGGAATCAGGCTCACATGAAAGAGGGATTTCTGAATCGGAGCAGACAGTAGACACTTGACCACATCAAGGAGGAAACAGACTCTCCGGCAGACATTGCGTTTCGGCGTTCGGGAATGTTGACTGATTAGCCAACCACAGGGCGGGCAAGCAGTGCCGAGCTCTTGGCTGGAGCAAAAAGGAAGAGTGAGGCTGAAAGGTGAATGGCAGCCGGCAGGGAGGCACGAAGTGTCAGGGTCTACAACATCTGGGGATGCTTAATCAGGAGGAAACTTAGACCTCCCACACAGTAGCACTATTATGAGCTCTGATTACACACTAGGGTACAGAAAAAAAAATAACAGAAATTAGTGCGCTGGTAAACAATAGTCCTCCTTGATGCGAAAATACCCTACAGCTTCCTCAAAGCTTGCGCCTTCTCCAACGTGTTTGAAAGGCAAATGATGCCAGTGTATCAGTGTGATGGAGGAAGGGAGCTAAGTGCAGGTCTAAAGGGCGACAGCTCCTGGGAGACCCATGACAAATAGAAGCCTGAACCTGTAAGGAGAGTGATGGCCCAAGTTTCCTTTGGGAAATCAGCACAGTTGTAACTCCGTCTTTACACCTCAGAACCAGCATCTGAGTTGCAGGGCCGGGTGGGGCTGGGGGTTGTGGGATGAGGGAGAGGGGGAGAAAGATCTCAGCTCACTCATTCACTCAGTCATTCATTCACTCACCCACTTACTCATTCATTCAATCAGTACAATGTTAAAAATGTGTGCTCTGGAGTGAGGCTCATCTATCTGGCTTTGAATTCTAGCCCTGCCTCTTTTTTTCCCCCAACTAACATCTTTTTCTTTTTTAATTTTTATTTAAATTTTAGTTAACATACAGTGCAATATTGGCTTCAGGAGTCGAGTTCAGCGATTCGTCACTTACATACAACTCCCCATGTTCATCACAAATTCCCTCCCTAATACCTGTCCCCCATCTAACCCAACCCCCACCCTCCTCCCTCCATCAACCCTGTTCCTTCTCAAGCCTTAAGAGCCTCCTGTGGTTTGTTTCCCTCTTTCCTCTCCCCTCCCTACCGCCCTTCCCATATGTTCATCTGTTTTGTCTCTTAAATTCCACATGTAAGTGAAATCATACGATATTTGTCTTTTTCTGACCGACTTATTTCGCTTAACATAATATATTCTAGCTCCACCCACATTGTTGCAAATCTAGCCCCACCTCTTGAAAGCCCTTGAACTCTGGCAGGATACTTAGCCTCCGTAGGCTTCAGTTTTCTCAAAGCTGTCTCTGCATCGTGAAAACATCACGAGGAATAAAATCCACGGCCCAATAACATGATTACCACCGGGATAGGCGCATATGGGTGATCAATGGATATTTGCTGTGATCGTTACTGAGTCTTTCAATAAATAATAATGGGTTCTGGGCTAGTTGCTGAGGGTACAAAGATGGTGGCTTGGGGACATAATTTTATCCTCCAGTTATGGAATAAGACACATTTTCTTCCAGGCTGATGTTCTTCTATTTCCTTTCTTCCCACTTTCCCACATACAGAAAACCCAATAGATAGAGCAAGGGAGAAAAGGGGGTTCTGTGGTCAGAGAGGAGCTGAGAAAATGGGAACATTTTAGAATCTTCTCTGTGCCTGGCACACAGTAGGCGCTGAATAGTAGTTGTACGACTAACGGGAGTCTGGGGGCCAAATTCTCAGAAAGAGAATGGAGATTTTTATTTAATTTCCTTGGTGTTTTGCTTAAAATGGAGTCACTCATTTGGAATTCAGGGTCCCCAACTGGCGGCCATCAAATCAGGTCTGACCCGGGGACAAGTTTTGTTTGGCCCACACGGTATTTTAAAAATTGGGAAATTTTTGTGCGCCTGGGTGGCTCAGTCCGTTGAGCGTCCGACTTCAGCTCAGGTCGTGATCTCACAGTTCATGGGTGTGAGCCCCGCGTCAGGCTCTGTGCTGACGGCTCAGAGCCTGGAGCCTGTTTCAGATTCTGTGTCTCCCTCTCTCTCTGATCCTCCCCTGCTCATGCTGTCTCTATCTCTCTGTCAGAAATAAATAAAACATTTAAAAATTGGGAAATTTTACATTATATGCCCCTAAAAACCTGGGTTTCTGGCTTCTCCTGAAAATCGATAAGGCTTGGTAACTCTGGGCCCACATTCCTGTGTGGTGGAGAGAGTCAGTGGAGACTGATCCCATTCCAGGGACTTTCCCTCCCTGTCCCCTCCAGTGCCACCACCCCTCATGTATTTCAGCCTCGGGGGCAAGGGCACTGCCTTTTCTGTACATTTCCTAAGTGAGTCAGGACGTCCTTGGGTCATCGTGGCCATCCTTGAGGTGGTCCCTGGTGAGGAGAGGAGAACTGAGGACCTCGGCAAGCCCTTCCTCGGACCCATACCTCTCCCCGCGCCTTTTCCCTGCTTCTCTGCTTCAGCCTCACGTCCCGATGACTGATCTTTCTCTTTCCACCCAGATCTGCTGGCCTCATGTCAACACAGCCGGCACCACCCTTCCTTTATGATTATTCCCCTTCCAGGCAATAAGAAAATGATTGAATGACAATTATTGTGGCATCTGATACAAGGGCAATTTCCCTCTGGTTAGCCCTGCACAGGATGGAACATAGCTGCGCATTCTTTGCATACCTTCAGCGTGACTGAGAGCCCTCCCATAGCACTGGCTTAGCCGATTCTGAGACGGAGACATTCAAAAGTGAAGACATAGGGGAGTTTGAGCCACACAGTACAGTGGCTTTCGAGCTCACTTTGTTCTTTTTATTACCTTTTATCAGTGACATACCTTTATTTTGTTTTCCCCCAATGAATCCTTACACGGGGGCCTGATACACCCAGAACTTACCCTCGGAATCACATCCTGGGATCCCTGGGGGCATAGAGAGCCTGACTGAAAACATAGGTCTGATCACACTGTCCTTTCTACAAATGAGGAAGCAGAGGCCTGGAGAAGGAAGGTGGTTTGTCCAAGCTCATGGAGGGTGGGGGAGGCAGTGGACTCAGAGAGGCCTCATTCCGGATCTGGTGCCCTTTGCTCTCTGATGTGTCCACAGCAGCACTAACAGCTGGACCTCTGCCATGTCACTCGGGCTCAGGGGTATGGCCTTCACTTTACATCCAGCCTCTCTGGTTGAGTGATGGCAACATTGCTCACTTCCAATGTCTGAGTGTGTACAGCCTGAGTACAGCTGTTTCCCTGGAGCAACCCCCCCCCCCCCGCCCCGAGATAGCACCATGGACGCTGCCCCCTGGTATTCACCCCTTGTGTGTCCCCTCTCACACTGTGCCAGCTTGGTCTGTGTGACCAATAGAATATGGCAGAACTGCTGGATGTCACTTCTGAGATTAAGTTACAAAGACACCGTGGCATGTTTCTCTCTCTCTCTCTCTCTCTCTCTCTCTCTCTCTCTCTCTTCACTCACTCTGGGGGGGAAGCCATATTGTGAGCAGCCCCATGAAGAGGCTTACAGTGAAGTCCACTGCCAGTAGTCATCTGAGAGCGCTTGGAAGTATATCCCGTAGCCCCAGGCTTGTGTCCAGGGACAGCAGCTCTGGCCGACAGCTTGCCTGAGACCCTTCTGGAAACCCTGAACCGGAACCACTCAGCTAAACTGCTCCTAGATACTCAATCCAGCAAAGCTGTGAGGTCATCAATTCTCATTGTTTTAAGCTGATGAGTTTTGGTGTCATTTGTTACCCAGCACTAGATAACTAATACACAGTAGCATTCAGTGATGTGTGATGAGGGGCACCTTCAGAAAAATTTTAAAATTCAGGCCCAAAACCCACAAGTATTTGGCTTCCTATCACTAAGCCAAATTTAACAGTGTTAAGCCAGAATTAAACAGTGTTACATCAGATTTAACAAAATACATACATAAATATAATATGTATTATATATAATATATATTTATTATATACACATTTATAGTATATACAATATATAATACATATATAACATAAATGTTACATATTAATATATCTTTTAATAAATAAATAATATATAAAATATAAATAATATATAATGTATAATTATAATATATGATAATATCATAAAATTATTATATATTATTATATATGCTCATATGTAATACACATTACATATATTTTTATATAATATATAATACATATTATATATTATAATACATATTATATGTGCATATTATATATATTATGTATATAACACACATATTATAATGGCATTATATATAATATATACATTTATATATATATAATACATATTATATATATAGTATATATTAAAGAAATTACACATGGAATGAAAGATGAAAGATTTTTAAATTTTTATTATTTTTTAAAAAAATTTTTAAATGTTTTATTTATTTCTTAGAGAGAGAGAGAGACAGCGTGAGCGGGGTGGGGGGTCAGAGAGAGAGGGAGACACAGAATCCGAAGACAGGCTCTAGGCTCTGAGCTGGCTGTCAGCACAGAGCCCGATGCGGGGCTCGAACCCATGAACCATGAGACCATGACCTGAGCCGAAGTCGGACGCTTAACCGACTGAGCCACCCAGGCGCCCCAAGGATATTTTTATTGACATATAATTCATATAACAGAAAATTCACCCTTCTAAAGTGTGCAATCACTGGTTTTTATTGTAGTCACTATGCTGTGAAAGCACCACCTCCATCTAATTCTAGAACATACTCATTACTCCAAAATATGATGCTTACTTGTTCCCCCCTGCTCGCACCCCCATGGCAATCATTAATCTGTTCTCTTTCTCTATGCCTTTGCCTACTCTGGACATTTCCTGTAAGTGGAATCCCACAGTCCTTGGATCCCCTTGGCCTTTTGTGTCTGTCTTCTTTCATTGAGCATAATGTTTTCCAGGTCCATCCAGGTTCTGGCCTATATCAGTACTTCATTCCTTCTTGTTAATGAATAACATTTCAGTGTATGGGTATACCACTTTCTGTTTATGCATTCATTAACTGGTGGGCATTTGGGCTGTCTCCACTTTCTGGCTGCTATAAAATAATGTCACGAACACTCACGTATGCATTTTTGCATGAATATATAGTTTCAGTTCTCTCAGGGGTGAAGCTAGCAGTGAAATTATAGGGTGGCAGGGTAACTCTATGTTTAACTTTCTGAGGGACTTGCCAAACCGTTTTCCACAATGGCTGCCCCATGTTCATTCAAGATGGGCATTTTGAAACTAGTAAGCAGTCTGACAACTGGACAAAAATGGAACATGAAAGTATGCATAAAATTGAGACCTAGGGAAAATTCCTTCAGTATATGTGAGTCTCTGCTCTTGACTTTGCATCAGTTAGCATAGGGTTTGGTATTGCACAGACTCCAGACTTGTGGTTGTAGTTGAGCCTGCTAGCTGTGCCCTGACATCCATTCTTCCCTCCTTCAAAGTAAGTGACCCTTTTAATTTACGCTGGCCCTTCACCACCCAAAATAAAGGTGCTAATTCTTAGCCTCTTATGCAACTCGTATGGCTATTGACCGAGTTCTGGCAAATGAGATGTAATCAGAAGTATAGTATGTGACTTCCAAGAAATGACTTGAAAGGGAAGAAACATGCCCTTCCTCCTCTTCCTCTCTCCTGCTGGCTGGAATGCAGGTGTAATGGCTGAACTCAAGATACCATTTGGACCAAGAAGTAGAAGCCGTGTGCTAAAGAAAGCAGAGCAAGGAAATAGAAGATGCCTGGGTTCTTCTATTGGCACCGCCCTAAACTGATCATGGATGGATTACCTCCAAACTCCTTTATAGGAGTGAAACATTGATGTCTATCTCATATAAACTATTGGTTTTGGAGATTCAGGTTATATCTAGCTGAACTTAATCCAGTCATAGTCAACTCCAATGATTTTACCTTTTCACTCTCTCTCAAACTTTTCTTTCTCCACCACTGCTTCCAAGCCCCCATTGTCTTTCCTCTGGACTTCTGACAGAGCCACCTATCTGGCTATCCATCTCCACTGTAACTCTCTTCAACCTGTTCTCTGCACACTACCACTCAGCCTGATTTTCTTAAACTATAGCCTGTATCCTGTCACTTTGCTTAAAACTCATCACTGGCTTTCCACTGATCTTAGGGTAAAGACCAAAGTTCTCAATGGCCTCACAAGGCCTGACCCCTTTCTTCTTTAGGCTCTTCTCACCCCATGGCTCTCTCCTTCTGTCCACTTTGGCCTCATTGACCATCTTTCCATTCCTTGAGTAGATCATGCTGTGCCTCACCACAAGCTTTGCACATAGTGGTCCTTCAGCTGAAATTTTCCTCCATATCCCCTACCTGCTTGACCCTGTCAACTCCTGGTCATACCTGGAATCTCCCTAGATCAACCTTCTCTGACCATCCTGACTCATGTGAGGATGGGCTCTGTGCTGCTTTCTGCTCACTTTTGTGTCTGGCACATGGTGGGTACTTAAAGACTGTTGGTTGAATGAATCAAAAAATAACCGCCATGTTTAGTTATATGAACTTGGCCCTTAAACTCTCCAAGATTTCACCATTGGAAAGTGGAAACAATGACAGTGTCTACTTCTCAAGGTTCTTGTGAGTTTTAACTGAGGCAGCACTAGGGAAGAGCACTCAAGAGTTAGCCGCCATCACGACTCTCACCATCAAGGGTCCTCACTGACCAGGTGCGAGCAAGACAGTTGAGCAGGGCATAAACACATCATGTGAAGAGACAGAAGACTCTCTTATCCAGATTTCTCAGGTTTGCAGGAGAATAATGACCCACGGGCCTCTTTTATCACCCACCTGCGTGTGCCACCAGACCCACACACACGTGTACATACCTGAAGCTGATGTGGGGTTTATATTAGACACAAAAGTCCAGTGAGGTGAGTAGATGTTAGAGAGACAATAAAATGTAGTGAGAAAAAGCCTGGTGTGTGTTGTCTGAAAAACTTGGAGTCAAATAGGAGCTTTATCAACCTTAGAAAATCACAGGGTACCCTGAACGTCAATTTCCTCATCCGTGAACTGGGAGAATAGTGTGGTATCTGACAGCACTGTGTTGGGGATTCAGTGTGAGCAAGTCCCACTACCTGATGGATAATAAATGCTCAGTAATGGGCAGCCAGTACCAGTGACTAGCAAAGACCCAGAGCACACTCGAATTTGATATGCTTGCTCCTTCCTGGGAGGATGGGGCCAGGTAATGTGTGGGTGCAGCAGGCCGGTGTGGCAGGCAGAGGCTTGGTGCTTGGCAGCACCTCAAACCCAGGGCAAGCCTGGTGAGGATGAGCCACAGGCGGCCTCCCCAGATCTGGGCCAGGGGACAGCAAGTCTATGGATAGAGCTGGTGCTAGCAAGTCTTCCTCCCTGGGAGCTGGGAGCTGACCTTGGATCCTTGAGCAGCACTCGGCCCTGGGCCTGATGCCTGTTTGGGGGTCATTCTTGTCACTTCCCCTAATTAAGGTCCATTCATTCCAGCATTCACCATCTTCTGTTCTGTACCAGAACCTACCAGAGATGGTAATAAATTACACCAGCGCTCTCTCTCCCCTCTGTCCTTTACTCGTATGAAGGAAGGAGGAAGCACATGATGATTATCAGACCTAGGAGAGATTCAGAGTCCAGTCTGCTGCAGGGGCCACCTTGCCCTGCCTCCCGCACAGCCAGAAGCATAGTCCTGGCCCTGAGAGTGTGGCTGGTAACCTGATCTCCAGGCCTGTTGCCAGACATTGCTAAGAATTTCAAGATGGTGACGGCAGAGCATGAACCAAGCCAGGGCCTTTCTAGGCACAAGGCTTCGTGTGATGGTACTGGTCACATGCCCAGGAAGGGAGTCCTGCCCTGCCTGTCCATAGTGCTATGAAAGTTGGCAGTAAGGGGTGCCTGGGTGGTTCAGTCGGTTAGGCGTCTAACTTCACAGCTTGTGAGTTCGAGCCCCATGTCAGGCTCTGTGCTGACAGCTCAGAGCCTGGAACCTGCTTCCCGTTCTGTGTCTCCCTTTCTCTCGGTCCCTTCCCCCACTCATGCTCAGTCTCTTTCTTTCAAAAATAATGTTAAAAAATAGTAAAAAAAAAAAAAAATGCTGGCAGTAGCCTGCCAGAGAGAAGAAGAACTTTCTGAGCCCATTCATACTTGGGATGGCAATGAGTGAAGGGTTGGAACGGGTACTCATAGCCAAAACTTCTTGGAAGGCAGAGCCTGGGTGGCAGCCTGCAGTGTCCAGGACCGAGCCTGTTGTGCATGTCACCTTCTCATGTGAGTAGCCTGTCCTGGCAGCCGTCTATGAGTGAGCACAGGCTGTGGGACCAGAGCAAGCATGAGATTTGAGTCTCCAGCCTGGATTTTCACCTCTGGTATCACTCTTCTTCCCAGCTGAAATCACTTTGCTCCATGCACTTCAAGGATCAGGACCCTGAAAATCCTGCACTTATGGGGCAAGCCAAACGAAAGGCACATTTCTTACCATGGAGGAGTGGTTGGGTACCTGATTCCAGATTTGGAGGTGCTGTGCACTCAGTCACTCCTATACTGTCTTCCGCAGCAAGCACATAGGATGGACACACACACACACACACACACACACACACACACACACATATGAATGTGACTTAGCCCACGTCTGCTTTGGAGACAAGTCACAGTCCATTAAGAAACGTGAGGTCATGCTCTACTCTGAATGTTCAAATTCATATGTGGAAATGCCTGACGTGATGGCATTTGAAGGTGAGGCCTTTGCTCTGCCCTCACGAATGAGGCTGATGCCTTATAAGAGATGCCTGAGAGAGCTCTTGCCCCTTCTGCCATGTGAGGACTCAACATGAAGCCTGTGACCCAGAACAGGGCCCTCGCCTGAGCCTGCTGCCACCCTCATTCTGGACTTCCTGCCTCCAGACTCTGAGAAATGAGAGTTTCCAAGGTCTGTAAGCTACCCAGTCTATGGTATTTTATTAGAGCAGCCCGGCGTGCTAATACAGGTCAGAGGGTGATGTGGGGGTACAGTATTCCTTCTCCCTGGGCATCTCTCTCCCTACTCACCCCCACCAAATCTTCATGAAATCCTACCACTCTCCCCACCCTCCAAAAAAAATTCCCTAAAAAAATGAAACCAGTCAACCAAAAGCTCAAGACTGCAGGCTTGCATGCCCTAAGCTTGAGGTCTCCTCCTCGGAGTCTCCATCCAACTCTTTGATTTAGAGTCAGCCCTAAAATGGAGCTCGCACTTGTACTGAAGGCTTGTAACCCCCCAGAAACACTGTGGGAGACCTGAGAGTGTGAGGGGCTGCCTTCACGTGGAATATTTACAAGACCCCATTCCACATGCACCACACTTTTGGAGTTACAGCAAATGTCAAATACTCAACTGTTGGTCACAGCACCACAGTAAAGAAAATAGTAGAAGATCTGTGAGATTTCCGGACAAAGGTCTTATTCAGCTTCCTGGTCACCTGTGTTGAAGCCTCCACTCCCTCCTGATGCTTGAAATGGCTTCAGCCCATGATGGGGCAGGGATCCTTCCCTCCAGAGGCTTAGAAAAACAGCCAAGTTCTCTAGGTGAGGCTCATCATTGGGTTTGCTTCCCTCCCAGATGGTTTCCACTGCCTGGATGCCATCCCTCCCATCTCCTGGCCTGCAGCTGGAGGGACCTCTCTTGCAGCCAATTTCACTTTGCTTCTTACGAGCCTCACCCTTGGCAGTTCTCCTGAGAAAAGTAAAACTTGATGATGGAATTTAAATGAAAAGTCTCCGAAAATGGAAAATCAAGCTAGGTGGCATACAGTAAGTGCTTGATAACAAGAATGAATGAATGAATGAATGAATGAGTGGATTCACCCTGTGAGCCAAGCACTTCACTAAGAAAGAAAGAGAGAGAGAGAGAAAGAGAGAGAGAGAGAGAGACCTCTACTGCAGGGTGTTTTGAAATTTGTTGCTCAGCTGTTTCTTACCTACTTTAGAATCGGCTAGTGCAAATGTGTGAGTCTTACCTCAAACCCACTTCATCGCAATCTTTGGTGGAGTTTGGCTTTGCACTTGGCATTGCCAATGAACTCCTCAGGGAATTTCTTGGGCTAACAGAGTTGGCAGAGCAGTGTGCCGCAGGCACCGTAGCCTCGAGAATGAACCAAAGACTGTCAGTCAGGGAGTTCTGACATGACTCATATCAAGTGGTTCTTTTTCTTGAATCACAGTCTGGGGAGATATTAACAGATACTCACTTTGGTTTGTGGGCTGAGCTAAAGCAAAGAAAAGCCTAAAAGAGCCAAAGGGCTCATAAAAACAAGTGCAGGAAATGTGCTACTTCACATTTCTACCGTGAAGGAGAGCTCAGTGGTTGCTATTAGCCAGAGGAAAACAGATGATGTTTAACAAGGCATTAGCATGGTGCTTGGTTACCAGTTATATCCCAGGCAGCTCTGAATTTTACTTCATGCAATCAGCAGGCAGAGTGGAAAAAAAGAGAGATGTATGTGGGTCTGGAGCCCTCTGATTTCAGGAATTGTCCTGAACGATTATTCGCTTCTGAAATACCAAGTGTCAACTACAGAGCTCATGTCTAGACGCAACAGAACATTGTATCTGTTCGAAGGTCTATGAGGAATATTTCACGTTGGCTAATAAAGCCTGTAATCTTGTGCAGTGGATGCAATTAAACTGTTTAGAGCCTGCTTCCAATAGTTTATCTTCACGAGCCAAAGCTCATTTCTCCTCCAGGAAGGAACAATCTGTAAGGACCTTAGAGAATCATGGCTTCAGTGGAATTATCCCTGTTGACCAGTGTCCTGGCCTTACTCAGAAGCTGTGGGGACACAAACTCTATGCTCTCACTTGCTAGACAGCAAAGAGCACTGATTCCTTAAACTTCTGGAGAACAGAATATTGTGGTATTTCATAAAAGCATCAACTTTCTACTTAAGCCTCTTTTACCTGTTTTCACTGTCAACGAATTTTCCATCATGCCTCCCACCCCTGCACGACATCTTCTTTCCCCATCTTCTGCCTCCCTTCTGCAAGCATGTCCTGGGGATGGGCCCTGTCCTGAGCTTGAGGCCCTGGGGCCTATCCTGAGTGGCTCACACCCTGTTACACACTGTTCTCCACCAGATTCCATGAAGATAGGAGTCCAAATGTGAGTGACTGGGATGGATTAACATGACCCTCTTCATGTGGGTAACTTCCAAATCATCCACAGTCTTGGCCTGTGGTCTGTCTGCCCTTCGGATGCTCAGCCACTCATGGCCAACAGGTGGGCTTCTAAATGGGTCCAAGTTAAACCAGCCTCCTCCATCCTAAATCACCTTCTGGTTCTACCATTGACCATTAGTGACAATGTGAAGTAGGGGGATTTGATCTTTGGATCCCCTTCTCTGTGGCTTCTCTCCTGCTCCTCCCAGCTCTTATGAAGGCCTTTGTATTCCCACTTGGCCTAGAATCTTCTCAGCTTATGCCTGCTCATCTGGTGTCTCATCTGGGTAGCACTCCCTTTCACCCTTAGAAATGACCCGGCCAAACTATTAATTACATGGTTATTCCACTTATTAGCAGGAATATAAAGATGAGGCATTTTACCTCAGTGGGAATTTAAAACAGTTCTCATGGACCTTTGCATTTAAAGCCTTCTCTGTATTTGTAAATGAAAGTTAGTCGCTGCTTTAAAAAAGGTAGACACCAGTACATAGCATGAATTAAGTATTTTGAGGTGCAAACAGACAGGTTGTTCATGTGGTCTAGAGGCTAGTGAAATGTAGAATAGGTTAATCACAACACTTATCATACTGTATGACAGCAGACTCTTTATTTATATAATATCCCCTTTTTGATGTGGCCCTTAAGGGCGAGGACCATGCTGTATTTGTCTCCATATATCTTCCTATCTCTAGACAACCAGAATATAACAGGCACTCATTAAGTATTTGTTGAGTGAATGAATGCACACGATCAAAGGAATGGAGTGGGGGGTCGGGAAATGAGTCTCTCAAGGTATGATTAATGTATACGATAGTCCAATTGCCTTGAACTTAATCAGAGGTTGCCAAAAAGCAGGGGCTCTTGGAGGCGTGAAAGGTAGACATGTTCATAATGAGCAGTAAGTCCTCTCTATTCCTGCAGGTATTTGAAGACCATATGCTAACACCTCTCCACTCGGCATACAGAATGCATGGAATAATCGTTTGAAATAAGTGGTGCTTTCACTCTGAAATAAAAATAATTTGGTGTTTTTTAATGGGTAAAAAATCATATTCCAAACTACTGATTATCTCTGTCTGGCGAATATCTGTTACTCAGAATGCCCAAGAGAACAGCTTCCTACCTTGTCCTGGACATACTCTTTCTCCCCAAAACAGAACAGAATCACCATTTTTTTTCCAGATCCCACCCCATTGGCCAGAATGGTTGTTTCAGAGGTCAGTATGTCACCTGAACCAGGCCAATTGCTTGACCCCTCTTTCTGGGCCACAAACGGGCGGTTCAGAGATAGATATGAACTGAGCCTAAGAGGAGCCAATGAGAGCCCTTCCCTGAGTTGGCCATGAAGGTCTTGGGTCTCTGTGGGTAGAGATGTGAGCCTTTGGGTTGATCGCACCACCCCGGGTGCCGAAGGAGCCATTCTCGGCAGGAGAGAGACTCGAGTTCAAGAGAACCTGAGGGGCATCCCTGGGCCCTACCTGTGGGTTCATGAAACTTCTGTCTACCAGGCCCATGTGAACAGGTGTCTGTCGTCTGCAGCCAGAAGAGGTCTAATGTACTCAGCTCCATGCTCCAGGCTGTACTTGGTATGAAAAGATGATTCTGTCCCATTTCCACGTCCTCATGCAATCATTTGCATCCAGCTGTTACAGCAAGTAGCTCTCCGTGCAATTCAATTCCTTGTGAAACCAAACACAAATGACTTCTTTTCAAAATTAGGGTTTGTTTGTTTTGAAAAACACAGCTTTATTTCTTGTGCCATCACAGTATTTTATTTTGAAGGTGGAGAAATTCACTTGGAAACTTTCAAATGGCTCTCGTCTGCATTAATATATCTCCTAGACTATGTCAATCCAGTGTCGATCTGTTTTTTTCCTTATCTTTTGTGCTCTAGGAATGTCTGCAGCTGGCCGCCTCAGCCTAGCTACTTTACAAAGGAAGATGTTCTTTTTTATTTACATTAAAATAAATACAGAAACTGCTTCGAGCTGCTCGCCTCCTCTCAGGGTTTTCTGAGATCTGGGCCACATATTTCTGTTTCATTTCAGCCAAACAAACAAACAAACAAACAAAAACCACACAAGAAAATAAGTAGTGAAACAAATAATACCAAAAAATTCAAATAATGTAAAAAATAGGAGTTTTTGTTTGCATACAAAATTAATATACCCTATCAATTATGGAGATTAACCAAGAATGTTAACTCAGTCTTAGGCTGAATAATACAAGAATATTTTCTATGTAACAAGGAAATTGACTGATAGTTCTCCACCTTTCCTTTATCAACCCAATTACTATGATGTGTGTGTATTATGATGTGCAATTCAGGATGCCACTCCCGTAGAGTGATTCACTGACCGATGAAGGTCCAGTGTTGAGGAAGGAAGCTGTAGATCTGAAGTCTGTGATATTTTGAGGAATGAGTGAGAATACTGAGAATGAGCCAGAAAGGAAAATAAAGTGTAGGAAAGCAACTTACTAACAGTCCCGTCGGATAGAAGGGAATGACAACTTATCAAGGATTACACATGGGATTTAGGCCGAGTATAAAGATTCAGAGTTCTAGAATCCCTTCTGTCTGCCCTTCAGCAGTGGATAACACAACATAATGAAGAGCAAATAGAGACCCCAACTCGTAGTACTGGGCAAAGTTTTAACCTTGGAGAATCTCTCTTTTTTCATCTATTAAAATAGCAGGAATAATATTAAACTTCTGTGTTTCTGTGAAAATTACATAAGCTCAAGTATCACCCAAATACCCTCGAGGTATTCAGACTCTCCTCCAGATATAGAATGTGCACACTTTGGGGCACCTGGGTGGCTCAGTCAGGTAAGGCCCGACTTTGGCTCAGGTCATGATCTCACTCACAGTTTGTGAGTTCAAGCCCCACATCGGGCTCTGTGCTGACAGCTCAGAGCCTGTAGCCTGCTTTGGATTCTGTGTCTCCCTCTCTGTCTCTCTGCCCCTCCCCTACTCATGCTCTCTGTCTCTCTCAAAATAATAAAGAAATATTTAAAAGACATTAGAATGTGCACACATCAAAGACTAATGAACGCATTGATGAGGGAAGTACTGTAACGGTAAACTTCTTTGAAAGAGAGGTAGTCACTGAAGGAAGAGGTGGTTAGAACTCGGGTTTATTTATCATCTTAGGATAAAACAAAGAAAAATGGGTTTGGGGTTTGGGGAAGTAAGGGGGAAGCAAGTTATGGGAAGGGGCAGGGGAAGTATGGTGAATAAAGGTCTTTCAGTAAAATCATTTACTACTTCGTCCTGATCTGATAGGGAGACACCTTTAGAAAAATGGAAATTTCCTTTGTAAATGCAGCTCACCTTTCCAAAATGAAAACGTGTGCCCTGTTTTTACAGCTTTTCTGTATCTGCTCATTCTCAGTGGCCTCTAACTCAGAGTCATCCATATATGACAGAGGCACATGTTGAGGTGATGTGTTCTGGTACCCTATATGATGGAGCTGATGTAGGGTTTATATTAGACACAAAAGCCGAGTGAGGTGAGTAGTTGTTAGAGAGACGATAAAATGTAATGAGAGAAAGCCTGGGCAAAAAGGCATGTGTGCTGCTGACAGATAAGAAACATTCTCAAAAAAAAAGAAAAAAGAAAAAAAGAAATATTCTCAACAAGTTCACATCCGCCCTTACAAAGTTGTAACATCTCCTAATCGATAGTAAATGGTGAGTTACTCAGCGCCTCCACAGACTGAGCTAATGCTCAGGTGGGGCTGTGGCTTGCAGGACATTGCAGTCATCTTGTTGGTCACTTCCAAGTTGCTGCGTCTTCCCCCCTTAATGCTTTAACAGACTAACAAGCTGTCTCTAGCTCCATCCCACCAAAGCCCGGTTCTATCCTCAGTTTCCCTAGGATCCCTGGGGTCTTGGACTCTTCTGATCACTGGGATTGCCTGCCTGTGATGTTGAGCTTTACACGCCAACCTGGCCAGGTGACGGCGCGCTGGTATCCAATCAAGTGTGAATCTAGGCATTGCTATGAAGGTGTTTTCTAGATGTGGGTGACATCTATATCAGTTGACTTTCTGTGAAGGAAATGAACTCGATGATGTGCTTGGGCCTCATCCGATCCATTGAAGGGCCTTAGGAGCAAGAAATTCTGCTTCAAACCTGGAGCGTTAGTTCTGTCCTGAGAGCTCCCAGTCTGCTGGTCTGCTCAGCAGGGCTTGGACTTGTCACTGGCTGGACCCCAAGACCTGACCTTTACAGCTCACCTGCTTGTACCCACGTTCTCCCTTAAGCTCCTCTCTCCAGCTCATTTCTGGACTCAGGCAAAGGCCCGAAGGACATCACATTCCACGACAGAAACTGAAACTGCCCTCAAGCAACAACGGCTGCCCGGACAAAGGGCTCTTGTGGCCCAGACCACCCAGCTCAGTTTCAACTTAACCCCCAACTCACACCTGCGCAGATGGACCGTGGAGAGCCCCAGGGAATGCCTGACAGCCACCTTTACCTCATTGTCATACTCAAATCTCTGTCTAAGGAGGAGCACAAGCCTCATTTACAGAATATACAATTGTTGCAGGATTTATTTTCACCAGAAAACCCTGGAATCATTGTCTCACCACTTTGAAGAATGAAGAGTGGATATAAAATGAGTGGCAGGCAAACGTTTATTAGAATGTGAGATCAGAAAGGAAGAATAGGAAGAAAGCTCTCTTTACAGAGAGGGGACATTTGCAAGTGAATGCCCATGACAATGGCCAAGGGGGTCCTCGTTTTATGAGGGTCTGGTCATCCCCCTTCCCTCCCCTGTTCCTCCTCAGGTCCTACCCTTACTGGCTAGGTTACTCTAGGTGCCGGGTTATCCATTCCTGATTGGCTCGTTCCCATTGTGTGAGGGGTGGCCTATGGTCACATCATTCTTTGTGGGTCATATGGTTTATGGTCTACTTATTTTTAGTTACGTCTTTTGTCAAACTCCTGAGGGAAACCTAAGGGGGAATAGGTGGTGTCTCTTACATTCTTAAGAGGAACCTTAAGCCCAGGAGGGTTGTCAGCTGTGGTCTGACACTCTCAGCATTGTTTCAGAATGTGTGTTTTTCCCCAGGGACCTCAGGTCCTAACCATTCCTTCTCTGCCTACCAAATCCTACCTTTCCCTCTCATACAATGTATGTTGAGGCATGCTTCCTTAAGGTGCATTTGTGACCTTAGACCTACCTCTACAAACCATGACAAGGCGTCCTGTTTAAAATTCATCATGATGCAAGCTGGCTGAGACCAAGGACCCAGAGAAGGTCATGCAGGACCAGCGTAGAAGATTTTTTGCTTTGTGTAGGACAGAAATCAAATACAAACTAAGAGGAAGTAAAGCAGTGTATTAAAGATATAGAGAGAGAGTGTGGATATGGGCAGAGTGTCTGGGAGACTTGGAAAGGAAAGGAGAGTGAGTCTCGTCTTCACATGGGACCCCGGGTTATTATTGAGGATGGTGGTCTGGTTCACATGGCTTCTCAGCAATCGAGACACAGAAAGACGAGTTTGGGCGCCCTCCATATGCCACTTATGCCCAGGAGTCAGGGTTCTTGCTGCGTCCAGTTGCTCCTTAGATGTTACTTATTGTGTTAGAAGATTCCAAAGAGTTCATTAAATCCTTGACCTTGGCAAGGAGGACATCTGTTATCTCTTCTACAGAGGCATGAGTGAAGCGGGGGTGCAGGTCCTAGAGATAACAGAGGCAGGAAAAGGAGTGAGCAAAGCAGTTTTTCATGCGGTCCATTTTGTTTCCCTGTCTAAATCCTAACCCTAAACAAGAGAACCTATCTACCTTTGCTTGAGGAGTCATGGCTGTGGAAGTTTTCCCTGGAGATCTCATCTGCTGCAGATAAAGCTTTGTGTGAGAAGCCCACTGAGTATAGTTTCTATCTGTGACCCACCAAGGAGCAAACTGTTTCGTTATACTCCCATGATACACACACACACACACACACACACACACACACACACACACACACACATATACATATATATATCTCCTACTGGTTCTGGTTCTCTCGACAGTTCTCTGTAGCCCGTGGCTGCCGCCCTTCCTCTGCCACCAGTTTGTTTCATACGTGAGCATCGCTACGCCTCGCTAATCCAAGGCAGGGTATGTCACTAACATTAACAGAAGCTTTCATGATCATCTTTCTCAAGAAAATACAACAGAGCAGGAAACTGGATACGATTGTTTGTAACAGCCATCTGTGAGCCGCACAAAAGGATTTCTCACGGGTCATCATTCCTTGATCCCAACCTCCTGCTGTTTCGGAACCCATCCCCTCCCTGAATCTGTCTTCCTTCGGTCTTTTCTCGGATGTCAGGCCCCTAAACTTCAATCTCCTTCAACTGTCAAAAGAAAGTTCCAAACCGCCAGTACTCTATTATATGAAGAATATAAATTCCATGGAGGCAGGAATGTTGGTCTCTTTTATGTCCTGATATATGCCAAGCACCAAGAAGGAAAATGTGCAATAAGGCATTCAATAATTACTCATTGAATGAATGAATTGAATGAATACAAAGCTTTCTTCTCCCAATGATTCCCCTTCTAGCTTAGCACCAATGGCATGCTTTGCATAACTGAAAAAAAAAAACCATTAACAATCTTTGCAAAATAAAATGTTCTCTGTCTTTTGCTGAATGGTTGGCAGTAGGCATGCATTTATCTTGGCTACAATTCCTTGGTTATTCAAACGCTAATGTAGGTGTTGTTGTGGAGGTGTTTTGTAGATGTGATTAAAGTCCATAATCAGCTGATATTGCAGGGGAGATAATCCTATCGCTAATCTAGGTGACTGTGACTCAATCCTTTGAAAGTTTTAAGAGCAGAACTGAAGCTTGTCTCAAGATGAAATCCTGCCCACCTGCCCGTGCACATGCCCAAGAGTTCCAGTCTGCCCTTCCCAATGGCCTGCCTCTGCGTTTTAGACATGCCTCGCCAGCCCCGCCACCTCTGTGAGCCAATTTCTTGTAATAAACCTCCTTTCCAATCTGCCACAGGACAATTTTGGAATAACTTTTTTCATCTGATAAAACACATTTAATTGAGTTGCATCCCAATGGAGGTAACCTATAGAATGGTGTCATAGACATGGATCATCCACCTTATCTTCACTTTTTCATTTTACTTTTTATTTATTTTCAAATTTTTAAAGTTTATTTATTTATTTTGAGGGGCGCCTGGGTGGCTCAGCCGGTGAAGTGTCCGACTTCGGCTCAGGTCATGATCTCACAGAGCCCGCGTCGGGCTCTGCGCTGACAGCTAGCTCAGAGCCTGGAGCCTACTTCAGATTCTGTATTTCCCTCTCTCTCTGACCCTCCCCTGCTCATGCTGTCTCTCTCCTTCTCTTAGAAATAAAGAAAACATCAAAAAATGTTTATTTATTTATTTTGAGAAAGAGAGAGATAGCAGGGACGGGTGGAGACAGGGAGGGAGAGAG
The DNA here is from genome assembly GCF_003009895.1 of Hyaena hyaena. Taxonomy (NCBI): domain Eukaryota; kingdom Metazoa; phylum Chordata; class Mammalia; order Carnivora; family Hyaenidae; genus Hyaena; species Hyaena hyaena. Next base: position 2,250,430 of record NW_024080849.1, read on the forward strand.
AGAATCCCAAGCGGGCTCTGCGCTGTCAGTACAGAGTCCCATGCGGGACTCGATCTCACCAATCATGAGATCATGATCTGAACTGAAATCAGCAGTCGTACAGTTAATTGACTGAGCCCAGCACCCTAACAACTGTCCCTATCTTTTAAATAGCACCTCTCCACCTTCTGGTATTTCCCACATTGTAAATTCGGTCTCCCCAAGGAAGAACTTTTGTTACTTTCTCATATTTCTTAGTTTCTTTGAGCTAGAGGACAGACATGTGACTTAGGTCCCAGAAGGCAGATTTATCCGGCTTGGAGCAAGCCCTGGGTTGGAATGAGGTCCATAAGACTAGACCTGGGGCTTGACACAGGCCTGGCTCAGTGGTGGCTGTGGGTCCCCCATCACAATTCTGTGGCACCAGGTCTCCTTCCTGGAAGTGTGCATAGAACCCAATACTGCAGCCCTCTCCACAATTCTGAGAGTTATCCAGGGTCTCATAATAAATCCCTTCTGTTCAAACTGCCAAGAGTGGATTGACTAAGAGTAACGGAGCATGCCGATCGACACAAGTGGGTTGGGGTATGGAAGATGCTTTACACAACTTTGCTGAACTAATTATACATTTTGTACTTACATTTATTTTTTAATTATACATGTAAGTTATGCCCATAGGGGAGAAGATTTTTTTTAATACTTTTTAAATTTATTTTTGAGAGAGAGAGAGATAGTGTGAGCAGGGGAGGGGCAGAGAGAGAGGGAGAAACAGAATCTGAAGACAGGCTCCAGGCTCTGAGCTGTCAGCACAGAGCCTGATGTGGGACTCCAACCCATGAACCGTGAGATCATGACCTGAGCCAAGGTCGGACGCTTAACTGACTGAGCTACCCAGGTGCTCCGGGGAGGACATTTTCTAATAGTACTGGTGAGTATAAGGTAAAAAACAAGTCTTCACCCCCATTAGCCCCAACCCTACAGTCTAACTCCCAGAGACAACAACTATTAACAGTTCTTGAGTTCATTGAATAAATGTAGGTATATGTACACACACACACACACATACACACACACTTAAGATTTTTAGCTCAAAAAGAACATGTTATATTCTTCTGTATTTTTTAAAAATTTTCAATATATCTTAGTTTTCTTTCTAAATCAGTAGATACAGATTTACCTCCTTATTTTCATGGTTATGTGGTAATCTAATATGTGAATGTGTTTTAATTTATTTTAACAGGCCCTATTGATGGGCATTTAGGTTGTTCTAACTTGCTCTTCCTCCACTGAGGCTTTCCATTTTTGGGGGGGGTGTCGGAACAATGACGTGTCTTTGTACACAGCCATCCACATTTGTGCAAATTTATCTACAGAATAAATTCCCAAAGTGGGATTGTGACATCAAAGGGTGTACAAGTGTTAAGTGTGGATAGATATTGCCAAATTCCCCTCCAGAAATATTACCGACATATTTTACACTCAGCAATCTTCCCCTCAAGCATTAATGGGCTTTCAACTGCAGCAGCTGGAGTTTTGCTTGGTTGTTTTTAGAATTTTGCCTCTTAAACATTACTCTCTGGGTTTGTTTATTCGCTTACTCAAACAAAAGCACAGAAGCAAGGGGATGAAAGCGAGACAGGACAGAGGAAGTGAAGACAGACAGGCTCAGACCCAAGGACTGAGAAAGTCACAGACTGAGGAGCGAGGCTCAGGCAAGGAAGCTTGGGTTAGCAACCTGTTGGGTTGGGAAGCACGTTCTCAGAAACGGGCAGGCTGAGAGCTTCCTTCAAATCATCAAATGTGGTGCTGCAGACACAGTAAGCTTACTTACTAGGTGAAGTACATCAGTGCACGTGACGCAGGAGCTACGGAAAGCAGCTGACACTTACATGCTATGTCTGGTATTCCGGAAGGTAAACAAAAGCATTGTGCGTTTCCCATTTTGGAGAAACACCTGCAGCCTGACCTGGATGAAGTGCAATAGCCCTTCTCCCATCGCTCACACAGTCAGGTCCGCTAGCTCAGATGTAACATTAACATCGAGGACCCGTGTTTCTCTGGCTCTGTTGCTTCCTGCTTTTCAGGAAGACAAACTTCGTTCACAACCTCCAGGTAGTTCTGGCTTGCTTGGGCATTGCCTACATGCACTCAGGAGATTAGTTCGTTCGTCTGCCAAAGTAGGATCATCTTCGAGCCTCTTCTATTTCTCTGGGTGATTATAATGGTAGCTTCTCTGTCTGTCAATGCTCAAAGAAGCAGTTATGCTATTGGTAATGAAAGAAAGCAGAACACGTTACCCCAAAATATGCCACTTTGGCATAAGGATTATTTTGAGCTGAAAGTAATTAAGACGTAGATACAAGAAAAACTCTCTGTCCTTCCTCTATTTACCTAAAAGCAGGACATACATTCTCAAAGGTGTCCCTTCTCCCCTCTTTACCAGGAAGGACAAAAGCTAATGACGGAGGACATCTATCAACTTACAGAAGGCACCAGAGGGATCCACATAACAAACTTTACTAACTAGCTGTTATCTACCATTACCTACCCAGATATTCACCTTCCCGCAGTTTGCCACCCTTGGAAATCCAAAAACCTCTTTCCTGGTCCTGTCGTTTCTCTACACATTTTTTTGTTCTTCTGAGGATAGTCTATAAACCTGAAGTCTAAGCTACCTCTTTGAGTTACCATCTCTGGTTTCCCCTATGTGTTACCTGTGGGATACACACATAAATAAACGTGTTTGATTTTCTCTTCTTAACCTGTCTTATATAGAGAGCCCAGCCTGAGATGAGTGGGGAAAGCTAAGAGCTAAGATGAGTGGAGGAAAAACTTTCCTTCCCTGCTATTATTGTATCATTGTCTATTTCTCCCTTCAGATCTGTTAGTGTTTGCATACTATGTTGAGGTGCTATGATATTGAGTGCATATATATTTATAATCATTATATGTTCTTGGTAAGTTGACCCCTTGGTCCTTATATAATGACTTTCTTCATCTCTGTTACTGTTTTTTTTGTCTTAAAGTCTATTTTGTCTAAGTATAGCTATGCCTACTCTCTTTTGCTTCCATGTGCATAGAATATCTTATTCCATCCCTCACTTTGAGTCTATGTGTGTTTTTAAAAATGCAGTGAGTCTCATGTAGACAGCATGTAGTTGCATCTTATTGTGTTTTTTTTTAAATCATCCAGCCACTCTGTGTGTTTTGATTAGAGAATTCAATTAATATACAGCTAGAGTAGTTATTGATATTAAGACCTTACTAACACTTTCTTATCAAATGTTTCCTGGCTGTTTTGTAGTTCTCTTATTCCTTTATCCCTGTCTTCTGCCTTCCTGTGTGAACTGAAGATTTTCTGTATGCCTGGATTTCCTTCTCTTTACTTTTTGCAAATCTTCATTAGGGTTTTGCTTTGTGGTTACCATGAGGCTTACATAAAACATCTTATAGATGTAACAGCCCATTTTATGTTGATATGAACTTAACTTCGACCACATATTAAAAAACCCTACCCTTTTATGTGTCCCTCTTTTATGTTTGTGATGTCACAACTTATCTATTTATATTGTGTATTCCTTAACAATTATTGTAGTTGTACTTATTTTTAATACCCTTTTCTTCCTTCCTTCCTTCCTTTCTTTCTTATTTAATGTTTATTTATTCTTGAGAGAGAGAGAGAGAGACAGAGCATAAACAAGGAAGGGGCAGAGAGAGAGGGAGACACAGAATTTGAAGCAAGCTCCAGGCTCCAAGCTGTCAGCACAGAGCCTGACCCAGGGCTCGAACTCACAGACCATAAGATCGTGACCTGAGCTGAAGTCAGACACTTAACCAACTGAGCCACCCAGGGGCCCCTAATACTCTTCTCCTTTAAGTTTTATACTAGAGCTAAGTAGTTAATACTCCTCTATATCACAATTTTAGAGTTTTCTGAATTTGACTGTATATTTAACTTTACTAAAGTGTTGTATATTTTCATATGTTTTCCTGTTAGTAATTAGTGTCATTTCATTTGAATTCGAAAAAATCTTTTCAGCATTTCTTGTAAGGCGGATCTAGTGTTGATTTCCTCCACTTTGTTTGTCTGGAAAACCTTTCTCTCCCTTCATTTCCGAAGGACAGCTTCACTGAGTCAATTATTCTTGATTGCCAGGTTTTTTCATTCAGCACTCTGAATCTATCATCCCACGCTCTCCTGGGCTGCCAGGATTCTGCTGAGAAATCCACTGACGGCCGTATGGGAGTTCCCTTGTAAATTACAAGCTTTTCTTTTCTCTTGCTTCTTTTAAGAGTCTGTCTTTGGTTTTTGAAGTTTTAAATAGAGTGTCTTGGAGAGAATCTCTCTTTAAGTTGATTTTGTTTGGTGACCCATGAGCTTCATGAACTTGAACATCCCAATCTCTTCAGATTTGGGAAACTTTCAGCCACTCTTTCTTTAAATGAGCTTTCTGTCCCTTCTCCTTCTCGAATGGTAATAATTTGCAAGTTGGTTTTCTTGATGATATTCCATAGATCACATAGGCTTTCTTTGCTCTTTTTCAGTATGTTTTCTTTGTTCTCTGACTGCATAGTTTCAAGGTTTCAGTCTTCTAGCTCACATATTCTTTCTTCTGCCTGATCCATTCCTAATGGTGAGACTGTTGATTTTGTTTGGTTGGTCGTTTCTTTGATTGTATTCTTTGGCTCCAGGATTTTTATGTGGTTCTTTTTTATGATTTATGTCTCACTGTTAAACTTATTTTGTTTGTGGATTGTCTTCCTGATTTCAATGAACTACCTTGCTGTATTTCCTTGTAGCTCATTGAGTTTCCTTAAAGCAGCTATTTTGAATTCTTTATCAGGTAAATCTTGATTTCCATGTCTTTAGGTTCAGTTAATGGAAAATCATTGTGATCCTTTGGTGTCATTTTACTCTGATTGTTCATGTTCCTTTGAGTTTTGTGTTGCTGTTTCCACAGTTGAAGTAGCATAGCCTCCTCTAGTCTTTACTAACTGCTGTTGGGAGAGGTATATCTTTCTTCAATCCTGCGGGAGATCTGAAATGGTCTCAGACCTTCTGTGGACATGCCTCCTCTATGCTTCTTGCTCCACTTTGTTTCAGAATTCTCAGCCTTCTATGCCTTCTCTGAATTCTATAACACACCAGGCTGAGGGCTAATCGTCTATCTTTTGTCTTCTCAAAGATGACAGTAAATCTCAAATTTGTGGTCTCTCCCTGCCTGCAGATTTGGGCCAGCTTTCTGTGTGTGTTCCCTATACATCTGTCTGTGTGGGGAACACACCCAGGGAGCCTGTTACAGGCTGAAGGAGTGTGTGGGTGAGGCATGCTGAGTGCTGGGGTGCCAGTGGGCCAGATGGGGTGATTGCAGGTGGGACATTTACAGGAGGTGGTGGTGGGCCTGTTGATGGAGTCCATTTGTAGCTAGCAGGATTTGTGTCCCTTTAATGTCCCCAGAGAATCCCACCTACTGCTCTCTCTGCCTCTCCTTACTTCCTACTCATAGATTCAGTACCTGGGTGGAGTGATAGAGAAATGATCCCCTCTGGCAGTGCACACACAGCTGGGGAAGCTGGGTGGTCATGTTCTCTCCTTTTCCCCACAGGATCGATCATAGGCTGAGAGGGTCTCTCTTGCTCCTAAGCTGTGCCACCGTGGGGGAAGAGTAGTGAGGGTAAAGTCAAACTGTTCCTCTTCTCCACTCCAATGTGTCCAAATCTATCTATCTATCTATCTATCTATCTATCTATCTATCTATCTATCTATCTATCTATCCTTCTATCTATGTACTCCAACAGAGGGCTAGAACTTCTCCTCTGGAAACCGGGACTTCTGTGTACACTTCCTCATCCATGGGTGATTGTCTGATATAGTGTTTTCCAGGGGCTTCTGGGCTATAGCCAGGAGGGGCAGACCCAGTAGGTTCATGGTCCACTGTAGCACCCAAAGCTGGGATCAAATTCTGTCTGCCTATTTCCTTACTTACACATAGGTGGGCAAGATACAGTGTGAAATCTGTGGCAACCTTGCTACGGTTTCATGGATCCCCTTTTGAGAAACTTTACCCTAAGGGTTAAATGAATTAATAATATATACAAAGGTCTCAGAAGACTGTCAGGTGCAGAGAGGTTGCTGTTACTGCACTGAGAACAAAGGAAGTTGCCACTGGGGAGAAGATTGGCATTAATACCAAAAACTATAATATAATAAGGTCATTGCCTTAATGAAATTAAGTATACCTAAGTTCTCTGGCCTGATCAGAAGGAGCTCCATAAGGCTGCTCCATGGAGTTAAGAGATGGTTTTACCTAGTAGTGGTATTTGGCTGAGATGAAAAATGATTAGGTGTTTTCTAGTCAGACATTGGAAGGAGAGGGTGGGTTGGATAGAGAAATCACAGGGGTGAGTAGCTTCATTGCACATGTAATAGATAATCCCCAGCAAGAGAAAAATAAGAAGGAAATATGTGTATTATATTTCTATACAGTCCTCAGTCTACACAGGTGATCATTTCCTCATACACTTTTGCCTTGATCAGAAATGTTAGAATTTTATCATTTATTTATTTTTGAGACAGAGAGAGACAGAACACAAGCAGGGTAGGGTCAGAGAGAGAGGGAGACACAGAATCTGAAAGAGGCTCCAGGCTCTGAGCTGTCAGCACAGAACCCAAGGCAGAGCTCCAACCCCGAGAACCGCGGGATCATGACTGAAGCCGAGGTTGGACACTTAACTGACTGAGCCACCCAGACGCCCCAGAAATGTTGGGATTTTAAAGTATTTGCTAAATTGCACTTCTTTATGTGAACTAGACTATTTGTAAAATCCAAACACATTTTATTTTACTAATGGCCACAATCAGAGCAGAAGTGTGCACTTAATAACATTTGGTTTTAGGAAAATAAACACTACAGTTAGTTTATATTCAATGTTCTTCCCCGCTCCAGGCTTAAATAGGCATTTAGTAATTAGCTGGGAAACACAAGAACAGGTAAGTTTGTGGCAGCGATGAATTCCAATGACATTTCAGGAAATTCATTATCATGTTACAATGTTCCTATTGAGCCTTCAAAAGCACTTTACATTGAACAAACTTGATGCCATTTCCAGTGCAACTTGTTAGGATTTGAAAGCAAATCTTAGCTCTTAAGAAGAATGAGAGAGATTTAAGGAGGTGTGGAGAGAATGCTGAACTGAATCCAAAATCTCTTTATAAATGTATTTTGAAAAAAAATAATTCAGCATTGTTTTTTAAATCATGACTTCTAGAATGAGGAATAGAAATTGGCAAGTCTTATAATATGCAGTCTTGGCCAAAATAGTCTTTCACTTTTTGAATGTTTTTTTTCTTTCTTTCTTTTTTTTTTTTTTTTTCATCGTTAGTGAAAATTCTGTTGTTCCCTTGAGCTTGCAAGCTCTTTGGGCAGAATCTTTGCTCTTTTTATCTTTATTTTAGTTTTTAAAAAAAAATTTTAAATGTTTATTTATTTTTGAGAGACAGAACATGAGCTGGGGAGGGATGGAGAGAGAGGGAGACACAGAATCTGCAGCAGGCTCCAGGCTCTGAGCCGTCAGCACAGAGCTTGACATAGGGCTCAAACTCATGAATCCTAAGATCATGACCTGGGCTGAAGTCGGACGCTTAACCCGCTGAGCCAGCCAGGTGCCTCGTCCTTGCTCTTTTTAGAGAACAAGAAAAAAATCATAGTGGAATTCGCACTGGAGAAAGCAGGCACAAGGAACGTGCATGTGACGCCTAAGCCCTATACCTGCAGTGGTAGTATAGCCCAAACCCTGCTGTCAATGGCACCCCCGGGGGCTCTTGGTCAGAGCCTCAGGAACAGGGCAACGCGATTGGGAATGATTCAGGTGCTATGCAAAGGAATGAACGACATGGAGCACAAGAGGAGGGATGAGAGAAGTTTGGGAATGGTCATTATCTGTCTTCCCACCGATTAATCATCTTGTCCAAAGCCCTGAGGACCCCACTGTGAAAAACATTGTACCAGGAAGAGGAGACAGAGGAAGAAAAAGTGTGGGGTTGGAAAGAACATGGGGTGGGGGAGAAGAGAGAGGTGGAGAGAGGCAGGCGGGGTGGGGGGTTAGGGGAGCAGGAGAAAGGGCTAAAACGGACCTTGGAATTCCGGGAATTCCGTTGGGTCAGAGGACCTTGCCAGGACCACCATTGGCTCAGAGCGCGCTCGGCCCCTAGATGGCGCTGTGTAGTTAGCAAGTTCGGAAAAAACAACCCTCACTCAAAGCACAGAATCCCAATTTTCCCTCTGGTGCCTTTAGACTTGTGGCACGGGTTTGGGTTTGGATCCTTTCCCCCATACAGCACCCAAATTAACTGCTAGATACTGTCCTTTGTCCTCTTCTTCCCTCCCTCCATTCCCTATACTCTTTCTCTTCTACCTGTGCTGTGCATATGTAGGATTTGAGCATCTCATGGATGCTCACAAGAAGCCTGTGAGAGAGGCCACATGATCTGTTTGATGAATGAAAACACTGAGACTCGGATATATGAAGCAAGAATCCCGAGCTCTCTTGATCATTAGGCTCAACAGCTGGAGGCAGGGTTTGAATTCAGATCTTCAGAAGTGTAAAGTCCATGCGTCTGACAGTGGGCATGGCTGGGGTCATCTTTCCTATGCATTTCTTGGGGCCAAGCTGTTGACCACCTGGCATCTCTGGCCATCGACACTCTTCATTGGGAGAGCACCATGCTGTATACAAAGCCCTGGCCAGAATCCTGTGGCAGAGTAAGTTACAGGTGACTTCCACAGGTTACTTTCCCTAGGAGACACCCAAGGATAGTGCCTTGCTCACTGGTCACCAGAGTGACATAGCTGAGTGTGGGTAACGAGGGAAAGGGAGAGAGGAAGGGAAAAAAGGGAAGAAACAAAATAATCTAAGTCATCATTGCTTTCTTCTATTCTGACAATGAAGACCTTTTTATTTTCCATTTAGAACTATACCTTTTCTTTTATTTTAGAAAGAGAGAGAAAGAGGGAGAGAGAGAGAGAGAGAAAGCATGAATGGGGGAGAGGGAGACAGAGGGGGATGGAGAGAGAGAGGGAAGACGAATCCCAAGCAGGGCTTGGGATCCCACGATGTAGGACTCGATCCCATGACCCTGAGATCATGACCTGAGCTAAAATCAAGAGTCAGACACCCAGCCAACTGAGCCATCCAGGCACCCCTAGAATTATACCTCTTAAAGTACATGGAAGCAACTGGCTAAAGATCCAAGAAATAGATCCTATTCTCAAGTAAGTCTCTCAAATACTTATTTATTAGTAACTGAATTGTACAAAACTCAAGATAGAGAGTACAAGTCAGTGTTAATCCAGGGGTTACCATACTCTTTGAAAAAGAAAGCGTAGCCATTCGCTTCCATTTTCTAATTTATTTGAAATTAGGGGAGAGTGGAAAGAGCAAGAAAGAGAGAAAGAGGAAACAGAAGCAAAGGAGTGACAAAAGAGAGAGAAAAATGCAAATGGAACTAAGAGATTGCTGTCTGCAGGATCCTTTCTTGCTTATTCTTTCCTATTTACCATTTGTATCTCCTTGTCTCTTCTCTCTACACACATTTGAAAACAAATAGGGAAAAAAATAAAATTCAAAGGTGATTCTCCCTCACCACACATCTTACTGTCAGCCTGTTAACTACATGGTCATTTTCCCTCCATTAAAAACAACGATTGCTCAGTCACGTATCAGGTCAAGCAACAAAATAAAATTATTAAGGTAATTCTAGCCCAGACTAACCCCTTTCTCAAAATTTATGAAGCAGTTGAATGAGTATAGGTATTGAATGAATTTATGAAGCAGATGAATGAGTATAGCATAGCCCCGTAGGTATAGAAGAAAAGACACATTGGTGACAAGCAGTGACGACAGGCAGGCACCTTTAAAAATTGTCCCCTAGGGACCTGAGACTATATTAAGCAATTTGCAGGTTACAGAAGAAAATAAAGAGGGAAGAATTCAGAGAAAAAAACCAATATGAGATGATATACCGTCATCACTTTCCTCATATAAAAGTTCTTCGGGGCTCGTCAAACAAAGAGCAATCTTGTCTTCCATGAGAAAAAGAAAAACCACTTCTGCTGCATCTGGTAAATTCATCTTTTGTTGGAGAAGCTACAGCCAAGAGTCCAGAGAAATGACCTCCTTCAGGCCCCTCTGCAAACTGTCTGGGTTTTATCAGTGGTCTTGACTTCATAAAAGAGAGCGGCAGAGAGGCAGGCATCCAAGAGTTGACTTCCAACTTTCAAGACACATATAGGCGAAAATTCTAGAGTTGAGCTCCCATGAACCATGAATAGGAGGACCTCAAAATCCATTTGGTTCAAGTGTTAAGACCAAGCTAGAAAACAGTTAACTTGAAGTATGAGTGCCAGTGCAGCCTCAATGAGATTTTATCTACCGAGTGAAAGATTAGGGGAGACCTGATTTATTGTCATTCAGAGGAAGTATTTATAAACTTGGCAGAGCCTCATGTGAGAGCAGAACAAAGGCTGCCAAAGAGGTTCATAAATTGAGATGGATGATCTGAACGGATTTTGCGCATATACTGCGTGCATAAGGCTATGTAGACACTGCATGGCAGGAGCCCAGTCCCCAAGCGCCCTGTGCGAAGCTGGTGTCGTTTCTTCTGCGGGCATGGGGTCTGGTGGGGAGCCCAAGTTGGTTTCTGTTACAATCGGGATGGAGAATAAATGCTTTCGTGAGGATGAGCCTGCGGAGTGGGGAAGGGATGAAAGGTAGTGGAGGGTTGCACTGAAAGGGGGGGGGTAGCAATGAGGGCAGAAGACCCTTCATGATAAGTTGCATGGAGGAGAAGAAAAACCCCGAGGGGTAGGCTAGGGGAGAAGGTGGGAGAGGGCATGGCCTGACGTAGGGAATGACAAGGGCTATAGCCAAAAGGCAAAGGATTCAGTTGGGAAACAGTGGTCTTGACCAATAAGCTCCAGACCAAATCCGGCTGGCTCTCTGAGTTTGCATGTGAAGTTTTTTGGAAGTTTTCCTTCTTTTAAAAATTGTTTATGGCCGCTTTGTTGCTGCAACAATGGAGTTGAGTAGTTGTAACAAAGAAAATCATAACCTGCATCGCCTAACATATTTACTATTCCTGCCCTTTGCAGAAAACATGTCCTGTGTCCTCGCCTTGACCGTGGAGTCATACCCCTCTCTGCCACTCAGATGCTACTGATCCGTCAAGGGCTATTTGCATTGCTAGCAATGTCTGATTCTACTCTACGTTTATTTTCTACTCTTTATACTTATTTCGTATATGTTCACAGCTTTGCCAGATTATTCTTGGGAAAGTAAGGGCATGTGATATCTCATAAAAAAGCAATAGCAGGTGCTAACAGACAGAGTGTATGCCCGAGATCTCTCTAAGACAGCGTCTCCTGAGGACCCTCATTTATTGAAACAACAGCACATTGTTCTGGGTTTAGGTGCATACTCCCCAAATTCAGATGTTGAAGTCCTAAACCCCTAGTACCTAGAAAGTGACTATTTGAAAATAGAGTCATTGCAGATGTAATTCGTTAGAGAGAAGTCATTCAAGTGGGCCTCTAATTCAATAGGACTTGGTGTCCTTATAAAAAGGGGAAACTGGGTAAAGACGCAGGGAAAACACCATGTGAAGATGAGGGCAGTGATGCTGGTGGTACATCAGAAGCCAAGGAATAGCAAAGAGTGCCGGAAAACCACCAGAGGCGAGCGTGGGACCTGAAACGTATTCTCCCTCTCGCCCTCGGAAGCAACCACTCCTGCCCATACCTTCATCTTGTACTTCCAGCCGCCAGATCCCCAAAACAATAAATTTCAGTTGCTTATGCCATTTGGTTTGTGGTACTTTGTTGCTGCCGCCTGAGAAAATTAATACACACATGGACAAGTTTTCCCACATAGACTTTCTTGGCTTGCAATGACCATCTCCCAAGGGGCTGCTTACATTCCCGGGGGGGGCACTTACTTGAGCCCATAAGAGTCTAAGGGTTTTGCTTTTAAGTTCATTCATTTATTTTGAGAAAGAGAGAGAGAGAGAGCATTTGAGTGAGCAGGGGAGGGGCAGAGAGAGAGGGAGAGAGAGAATCCCAAGCAGGCTTTGCACCACCAGCATGGAGCCCAACTCAGGGCTCAAACCCATGAACTGCGAGATCATGACCAGAGATGAAGTCGGACGCTCAACTGACTGAGCCACCCAGGTGCCCCGTGGGGTTTTGCTTTCTTTTTCTCAGAAGATCCCACCTTGACAGAGAAGGCTTCCACCCTTGACCTTCAGCTCTGGGATTGCTTGAATCCAACCATGTTTCTTTCCACAAAGACTCTAGCAACTGTCAGGGGCTTCATTTCTTATGTCCACATTCAGAGTAAGCCAGAAACACTTGATCATATATATTTTTTTCAAACTCATCTTTAGGGCTTAATCATAAACTTTAGAGTTTATGATTTAGAGCCATCAACCCCCCCTGAGAATGCCATATCCTTTAGGGGCATGGTGGCCAACAGGACCCCCCAGTAGGCCAGGAGTGGCAGTCACTGCCTTACAAGTCAGTATGCACACCAACTTTTGTATTTTGGCTTGTGGGGATGAGCACTGGGTATTATATGGAAACCAACTTGACAATGAACTATTTTTTAAAAAAAAAAAGCAACCTCTGTGCGTTGGCTCTGTTCAGTTTTAAAGGTACTTATTTATAAGACTGTATTTTCTCAGGTCACAAAATATTTATCCTCAAATATTAAAAATTTAACTAGCGGTTCATAAGTGAACCCATGAAATAGTTTGATTTCAAAAAAGAAGTCCTCACACTTAAGTAAAGCCTCTATTTTAAAGGAGTGGGCAGCAATGGTCTCCTTAAATATTAACAATGCCCCCAGTCATTCTCTTATTTGTCTGAGTGACAAACAGGTCCCAGGACAAGAAAGGAACAGTACACACTGTCCTCAAGGAGCTCCGAATCTGGAGGGGAAAGCAGATAAAGAAATCAAGGATGAGCTACAGAGAAGCCAGTGCAGTCTTGGAAACCTGTGTTGGAAGAATAGAGGCGGACACTAACTCAGCATGAAATGGCAAAGTCAATAAAAGCTGAAATGGGCTCTGAAAGGCATGGATGTTTGAACCTGCATGGGAGTTATTCTGATAGTGTTATAGGGCTTTCTAGAAAGAAGAAGGAAGAGTTAACATTTTGTGAACACCTGTGGTACGCCAGCATCGTGCCAAATATATTCTCTACATTTACGTCTTTATGGTGACCTTCTGAGATGGGTATTATAATTAAAATTTTTATGATAGTAAAATCTATATGACACAAAATTTATCATTTTAACCACTTTTAAGTGTACAGTTCAGGCGGTAGGGATGTTCACATTATTGTAGAGCTGGCCCCATCATCTGTTTCCTGAACTCACTCATCTCCCCAGCCTGGAACTCGGAACCCATTAAACGGTAACCCCCCAGACCATGTCTCTTCAGCCCATGGCAGTCACCATTCTACTTTCTGTCTCTATGAACACGAGTGTATGGATCTAGGGGCCCAATATGAGAGTAACCATACAATATTTGCCCTATTGTTATTGGCTTATTTCACTTTGCATAATATCTTCAAGGTCCATCTATGTTGCCATGTATTAGGATTTTGATCCTTTATTCAGGTGAATAATATTCCATTGTGTGTCTATGCCCCATTTTGTTTGTGCATTTATCCACCAAAGATTGCCTAGTTTGCTTCTACCATTCAGTTATCATGGATAATGCTGTTATGAACATGGATGTATAAGGATCTATTCAAATCCATGCTTCCGGTTCTTTTTGTGTATACCCAGATGTGGAACTGAAGGACCATGTGGCATTTCTGGGATTACCTGCAACAATTCAGACACCAATTTCTAATTTTTTTTGAAGAACTGCTGTACTGTTTTGCACGAGGCTGTATTACTTTCCATTCCCACCAGTAATGCACAAAAATTTCAATTTCTCCACGTCCTTGCAAACTCTTGCTGTTTTCAAATTTTTCTCTAATAGCCATCCATCATTCATGGACATGAAGTGACAGCACACTGTGGTGCGATGGGCACAGTTATTACCTGCATTTTTTCAGATGAGGAACAAAAGCTGACAAAATTGTCTGAGGCCACCTGACCCATACATGACAGGATAAGAGTTTAAACCTGAGTCCATCCTCGCTGGCTCTGTGTTCTCAGACATGGTGCCAGAAGGCCTGGTGGGGAGAGGGAAGAGAGCACAGGAAGCTTGTGGAATGCAACGGAGGAACAGGTTGGGGGAGGGGGGACTCTAATGCAGAGACCAAGTTATAAAGACCTTTGTGTCTTTTCCTGGAAAAAGTTTCAGTTCTTATAAACAACTTGGAAACCTAAAGTGTACATGGCAGTCATGTTAGTCTAAGGATAAAGAAAAGGAAACATGAGATGGGCCTATGAAGAAACACACACACGCGCACACACACACACAAAACCCTTCTGTTTCTCAGAAATGTAATCAGAATAGCTGTAGGGTAAGGCCTAATGTAAGGAATAACTTATTTTTCCATCAAAGTGCAACTGAAAATAACCAAGAATCATGTTGGCTTCACATTTTTCCATTTATACTGAGCAAGGATATTTTGGGGCATCTTATGGAAAATATAACCTCAAGGGTTAAGGGAGCACTCATCAGCCATCTCAGTGAATTCCTATAAGGAATTTGTGTTTATATGAGGCAATGCCCCGAGCACATAATCCTGGACATGGGGCCCCCAAAGAAGGAAGGATCCCACTGTACACTTTGTGGTTTCTGGTGTCCAGGCATGCTCAGAGAGCGTGCCTCGAGGAAGGGAAAGGACAGAGGGATCTCTGTACGGGAGGGTTCGGAGCCAGCTGGTGGAAAGGGAAGGTGGTCTGAGGAATCTTGAGCCCATGTCTGATGGATTAAGGAGGCGTATGCTAGACTAAGATTTCTGCCAACACACTAGACCAGCACAGAGGCCAGACCTAAGGTCCATCAAAAGGATAGAGAAGTTTGCGTACAAATAGAGACAGCAGAATAGTAGCTGAGGGTAAAGGAATGAATAAATGGCCATGCGATGAGGTAGATCCAATATTACATTAATGCTTTAAAAGGGACACAGAGCAAGAGTTGGTATTGTCTCTTAGCTCATTTGTCCCCGATTCTTGGCAGGGTGAGAGGCTCTATATGACTGGGATCACTCCTTGCTCTGTGAACCTGCTGAGGTCAAATGGAAGCCTGCAAACCAGAGTGGCCTTGCTCTGGGAGACATCGTGGTCATGTAATATGATGATGGACTGAACTAATTGCTAACGACCGTTTAGGACTCTTTTTTTCAGGTTGCATCTACCCCACTGTGAGGTGGTATCACACTGGCCTTGTTGGTGAGATTATAATGCCAATATTGATGCTCAAATGTATTAATTGGGAAATTGAGCTAAGCCTCCTATCTCTGCCCTACACTGGCTACTCCAAATCTTAGGCATAGAAGAAGACCATGGCCAAAGGCTGGTTGTGGCCTGTGTAGCGAAGATCCCTGAGTCTGAGTCATTTGTCGAGCTGCAATGACTGGAACTAATCTCTACCTTTATCTGCATCTAGATATTTTGGACAACAAGAGGCAAGAGTGAAAACTTCTTCAATCCCAAACCAGCAGATGGTTGACTGATTAGAAGAGGAAGTGACTGGTGACTTGTTCTGGGTAGAAAGGGGCTGAGGGTGTGTGCTTCTGAGGGTGGGAGAGGGTCAGAGGGGCCAGGAGAGGGTTGGTTAGGAGAAGAGAAAGGGGAGAGCATAAGACCTCAAGACATCCTATAGGGCTGTACTCTGAGCCACTGACCCTCCATGTAGGGAAGGCATCCCCCCTGCCTTGTCTTAGACACTGGATTTGGGGGAACCCAGGGCCTCAAAGGGATTATCCCAGAGACTCCGGACCCTATGGATACACCTAGGCATCAAAGGTATCAGTGGCCACAGCTTTTCCTCTTGGGACTTTCCCCTCTTATGAATACTTAAGTGAGACCAGGCCAAGGAGGGAAAAGAAAGGTACAGGGCCTGTGAGGTGGGACCGAGCAGGGAAGGGAGGGTGCTGCAGATACTGTCTTGTCCCAGATGCCTGACGGTCCTGCCACTCCACAGTGCTGAAGAAGCGCTGCCCAAACGAGGTGCTTGACTTTGACGTCTCTGGGCCTCAGTGATTCCATTTACAAAACAAGAGTGAGGTTGGGCTCTTTGACTCTGTGATCACTCAACGTGGTCACACAACTCGGCCACGCCGCCTAAAGGATGGGGACATGAGTGCGCAGGTTTGGACACAGGAGCATCTCACGAAGCTGGACAGGGGCTGGGGTGTCCCGTTGGCCTGTGGCCTCTGAACAGGCCTGGGGGCACCACCCTGGGCAGGAGCTGTGCAGGGCTGAGAACTCACAGTAATGTCACATGTCCCTTCAGCTTCTGAGCAGCTAGAGGGCCAGACTGTGACGCTGAACTTAGAACATGCCAAGGAGCCATGTGGAGAATTGGAGAAACACAGGGCATGGTTTGTAAGGAAGGGGTGGAGGAATTGGGGTGTCTCTGGCAAAGAAGAGACTTAGGGAGGATTCCGGGGGGGTCTTCAAGCCCCCAAACTATGGAAGATGCTTCTCATCAGTCCCGAAGTGACAACAAACAGAAATGGACTTGTCTTGTGGCTGATGGGGTGTTGGTTACTCAGAGGAAGAGCTGAGATGCAGGGAAGAGGCAGCAGAGGATGCCTGGGTGTGGGAGGTGGGGTGGGGGTGGGGGTCTGTGGGACATAAACCTCAGAGAGCAGCATCTGCCTACTAATGACCTATGAGGTCCGTCTTGTGCTATGCTACTCAATTCTGTCACTGACATAGTCTAGAGAGGCACTCCAGGCACTGTGCTAGACTCAGGGGTGACCTTGCTGAGCAAAAATAGGCGTATTTCCGCAGTGCTCTAGCTGGGGAAGGTTCCCAGGCTGCCGGGTGAGTCGGCAATAGGTAGAACATGTAAATGTAGTGTCGCAATGATAATGTCCAAATGGCACGAGCACGTAAAATGGGCACATCTGATATCCTCTGGGACGTTAGGACAGCTCACTCATCCCCATTAGATGTCCCTGTTCCCATGTCACCGAGGAGGAAATTGGGGCTCAGAGACATCATGTCATAGGCTCAAAATTGCATGGCTGTTAATGGACAGAACTGGGAGTCACAGCTCCTCGGATCTGTCTGATCTCAGACAGAGACTTTTCTCTCAGCCACCTGAGTCCAGAAACATCCCATTTTGGAGGATGGAGAAAGGAAGAGTGATCTTGGTGTGACCTGTGGGCCTTTGAATTCTTGAGAATGGTCTTTTCCTGCCCGATTTTGGAACAGAGATCTCCAAGCATTCCCACAGGCCTCCCGGTGCTCAGTCAGACGATCAGTTCCTTCCCCCAGCCTGTCGCCCTACCCCTGCATGCCCCCACCCGCCAGGCTGTCGCCCTACCCCTGCACGCCCCCACCTGGAGCCCGGAGCCCTCTCCCTGGGCCACGCCAGATTGCAGATGAAACACACCGACACCCCCAGATGCAGTGTCCCAGGCCTGCTGAGAGCACGCATGGGAAGGGCCCCTTGTGAGCATTCCCCCAACAGGTGCTGCGGATGTGTGCGTCGTGGGCAAATATGCAAACACTGGTGTGCACACATGGGAAGGTACACGTAGGTTCAAGTGTGTGGTGCCGCCCATGCTGTGCTGTGTGCTGGTGTGTGAGCAGGAGACCATAGGCCGTAGGTCTGCGGGCCTGAGACCCCAAGGGCAGGAGCGGGTTTGAGAGGCCACGCAAAACGATACAAAGGGCTTTCTCTTCTCGCAGGGGTTTAGGGACCCGGCTTGTCGAGGGAGCAGAGGGGAGCTGGACCCCATGTCCCCATGTGGGCACTCAGGCTGCGCTTTGGGGTGTGCCAGGAGGGGGTGGCTGTGAAATGGAGAAGAGCAGGTGATGTGAAACCACTCTGACGTTGGGAGCCCAGGTCAAGCTGAAGCCCAGACACGGGCTCCTGGGCCCCCTGGCTGCTGGGGGGCTGCTGCCCTGCTCTGCTCTTCTTTAGTTCCCAGGACTCACAGAGCCATAGCCCGTGGGATACTCAACCCCATGGACCCCTGTGAGGTGTGGGTTATTGCATCCATTGTACAGATGAGGAAGCAGATTCAGAGAGGTTAATCACCTTGCTCAAGGCACACAGGCCAGTCTGTGGCAGGGAAGGACTTTGAACCCAGGTTCGTGGACCCGAAAGCCTGTGAGTTATCTAAGCTCTGTTCCACGGACTCCAAACAGCCTTCGTTTTACAGACAAAGCCATCAGAGGTGAAGTGACCAGGGCTGCGGCACTCAGCATAACAACCTCTCATCCTCCACCTCTTCCCCTTTAGTCCCTTATTTAGTTTGTCACACGTGGCTCCTGCTCTTGCTCTGGGAAAGGAGGGCTGGGGTACCAGGGCCTGGAGCCTGGTGTTGACCTTGCTCACAGAGAGACCTCCTTCCAGTGGGGCTCAGCCGGCCGGGACCCGGGCGCCCTGAAAGGCTGTTGGAGGGCAGGGCACTGCTCTTCAACAGGGAAAAGGGAGGCCCAAGAGGTGCCCAGGACCTTTCCCTTTTTACTGAGAAGGACCCGTCAGGTCTTGGCTGCTGCCTCTCCAGCAACAAATGTGCGCGGACAGGATTCATGGAGGGCCGGTGCCCATTGCCTGCAGGTGGGTCAGGCTCTGTGGGAACGGAGGGTCCTTGGACAGCAAGGTCTGAGAACTGCCTGGTGAGCGCCACTTCCTGGAGACTAGGCTGACACCCACAAGCTAGCTCGCCTGGTCACCAGGAGCTGTTTTCTTTGTTACAAAGCCCTGTGCTCAAGGCCTGGATGAGCCAGCAGGATTCCAAGAGGCGGGCTCCCCATTATAAAGATAATCCACGGTGCACGTGCAGGGCTGAGGAGACGCCCAAGGGCG
The DNA here is from genome assembly GCF_003009895.1 of Hyaena hyaena. Lineage (NCBI taxonomy): Eukaryota > Metazoa > Chordata > Mammalia > Carnivora > Hyaenidae > Hyaena > Hyaena hyaena. Next base: position 2,269,418 of record NW_024080849.1, read on the forward strand.
GTGCTGTCCAACAGAAATAGGATGCAAACCACATGCGTCACCTTGAATGTTCTAGTAGCTGCATTAGAACGTATCGAAAGACACAGGTGAAATGAATTTTAATAATCCGTGTGAGTTAAACAATCTATCCAAAACATTACATTTGTCCCAAATATAAAATACTGTACCTATGAATATATCCGAAACATTATAATATGTAATCAATAAGAGAAATCCCAAATGCACTATTTTCCATTCTGTTTTCACGGTAAGTCTTCACAATCCAGTGTGTGTTTTCACGCTAAGCACACACTTCTCCTTGGACTGGCTGTGTTTCACGTGTGGGGAGTGGCTAGCGTACCGGGCAGCGTGGCCCTGGAGGTGACCCGGGCAGAGTATTTACATCAGGGTTCATCAGAAGGTCCCCTGTGTCCACTTCAGCACCAGGGGATGGACAGTCACTACCCTGGCCTGGGGAGGCAGTGTCCTCCCCCACCTGGTCTGACCAGCCTCCCCGCCTTGCTGCTGCTGCTGCTGGGGTCTCTGGGCTAGGTGGGGAAGGGGAGGGAGTTGAGGTAGGATCTGGCAGGCTGTGACATTGGGACAGAGTGGAGAAATCCCATTTGGCTCCAAGTCTGGAGTGGTGTGGAGTCACTCTAGCGCCTGTGGCTGGAGACGTGCCGGGTGTGGGACATGAATGTGGGAGGGAGGCAGTCGGGATCCAGAGGCCCCCACTGCTTGCCTGTCACACCTCCTTTGGCTTTATTGCTTTTGCCCATCACCCCATTGTCTGTTTCTACTTATTTTATTTATTTTTAAGAGCGGAGTAGGAGCAAAGAGAGATTGGGGAACAGAGGGCCTGAAGCAGGCTCTATAATGACAGCACAGAGCCTGATGCAGGGCTCGAACTCCCGAACTGTGAGATCATGACCTGAGCTGAAGTCAGACGCTTAACTGACTGAGCCACCCAGGCGGCGGCGGCGGTGGCGGCGGCGGCGGCTTCTTCTGCTGCTGCTGCTGCTGCTGCTGCTGCTTCTTCTTCTTCTTCTCCTCCTCCTCCTCCTCCTCCTCCTCCTCCTCCTCCTCCTCCTCCTTCTCTTCATAACATTTCTTTTATTTATTTTTGAGAGAGAGGGGCAGAGAGTTAGGGGAACAGGGGATCCAAAGCCCATTATCTGTTTCTTTTTGTGTGTATGTCTTTCTTCAGTGCTGCTGACTTATTTTCCAGCCAGCTAGGTTCTTTTAATTTTTTTTTATGTTTACTTATTTATTTTGGAGAGAGAGCACAAGCAGGGGAGGGGCAGAGCGAGAGGGAGACACAGAATGTGAAGTAGGTTCCAGGCTCTGAGCTGTCAGCACAGAGCCAGATGTGGGACTTGATCTCACAAACCGCGAGGTCACAACCTGAGCCGAAGTCAGATGCTTAGCCGACTGAGCCATCCAGGCACCCCCATTTTTTCTTCTTATCTGAAGTTCCAGAGAAGAAGATTTTGTTTTCAGGACTGATTAATTCACAACTTCAGCCCAGGATTGGCTTGCTATGAAATTGCTGCTCTTGGCTTCCGGACTATACTTCCTTCCTAACCTTTTCCTCTCAGTCATTTCTGCCCATTGGTATCCCTCTTCTGCCCCAGGGAACTGAGCCTCCTGCTTCCTAGGACACCCTCCCTCTAGACCCCTGGGGGATGAGAAGGGGGCCTAGGGCCACAGCTCAAAGAGCAAGCTGGGGTCTCTTTTCTCCTGACCTAGGTGGGAGGGGGCCAATGTTCCTAAAGTTAGGTATATTCCTCTCTGCTCACATTGCAGTGCCCTGTCCCGGGCCCCACACCAGCCCCCAGGGGACTGAGCCCTTTGGAAGTGAATGGGTAAGAGAGTGTAGTCTTGTCTGAGCTTTAGGATGGAATCAGATGAAACCTATATACAGTCGATCCTTGAACAACATGGGTTTGAACCGTGTGGGCCCACTTACACGCAGATTTTCTTTTTTTTGATACAGTACAGTACTTTGCATGTATTCTCTCTTCCTTATGATTTTTTAAAAATGTTTATTTTTGAGAAAGAGAGAGACAGAGCACGAGCAGAGGAGGGGCAACGAGAGGGAGACACAGAATCCGAAGCAGCTCCAGGCTCTGAGCTGTCAGCACAGAGCCTGATGCGGGGCCCAAACCAACAAAACATGAGATCATGACCTAAAGTCGGATGCTTAACTGGTTGAGCCACCCAGGTGTCCCCCTTATGATTTTATTAATAACGTTTTCTTTTCTCTAGCTTACTTTATTATAAGAATACAATACATAATACACATACAAAATATGTGTTAATTGGGTGTTTATGTTATCAGTAAGGCTTCCAGTCAACAGGAGGCTATTAGTAGTTAAGTTTTGGTGGAATCAAAAGTTATGTGCAGATTTTTAACTACATGGGGTGTGGTGCTATTAACCTTGGCATTGCTCAAGGGTCAACTGTATATGTGTGTGTATGTGTATATTAATGTGTATGTATATCCACACACACATACAGTTATATACACTGTGTATATATGTGCATATAAATGTATATACACATACATACACGTAAATGTATTTTAATATGTATTTTTATATGTAATATGTGTATTTTATATGTAATGCTCTTGTAGTTATTTAACTAAAAACACTGTTGCCCTTCCTAGGTCCTGAGTGGGACATGAGTGTGCTCTATTACATATTGCACTGTAAAGTTTGCATTAGTCATTATACATTTTATAAGAAACACTTTATTATACAAGATCGATACCCTACACAAATATAGGGCCCCTCCAGTTTAGTTTAAGGGATGTTTTACGATTCCTCATTCTTCTGCCTTATATTCTCCTTAAAATTTATTCCCCACATAAAACATTTTTTTTTTAATGGTGTTTAATCATGCTGCTCAGGCTGGCAGGTACCAGAATCACCTGGAGCACTTGTTAAAACAGATTCCGGAGCCCTGCCGCAGAGTTTCTGACTCGTAGGTAGGACCCATGACTTTGCCTCTTGAATGTTCCCAGGTGACGCTAGGGCGGTGGGGCCTTGGACTTCACTTGCAGGGGCCCTGTTTTAACAAACACCAATACTGGGCTGCCTGTACTCAGAACAGTGTCATGCTACATTATACACAGCATGCAAATTATCAACACACAATCCTCATGACAACCTTAAGGGGAGGCTCTTGTCATCCTCATTTTACAGATGAGGAAATCCAGATATGCTTCCCAAGCTTCCCAAGATCCAGGGATGGTTCAGCGTCTCTGGATTTCCCAGCCGGTGGTGCGGCAAAGGGGCGGGGCCATGATGGGAGCCGCTGAGACAGTCTCGATGGAGTCAGCCAGGTCTATCCGCTCCTTAAATCAGGGACTGCAAAGTCAAATGCCTGCAGGGGCCAGACTTTAAATGAGAGACTCTAGCTAGATGTAAGAAAATATTTTCCTTAAAATCACCCATTCTCTCAGCCTGTCGTTTTTTCCACCTTTGGTAGATACATGGTTACAGGACATACCTCACATTTATTTTAACTCTACTGCAAGGAAACCGAAAGGTAAAAGCCTGTCCTATGGTGACGTGAATACTTGCTCCCCTTTTGTAGTAGACTATCACCGGGGAGCCTTAGGGCAGCATAATCCAGCATTTCCATAGCAAGTAGTTGTGCTCTATTCCAATCAATTGCCTCCAAAGGCCAACCTCAAGAGAAGTTGAAATCCAGATTTGTATAATACACACAAACACATATACACATTCAATCCTCATGCTCTGCAGATATCCTATTTATGAACTCTCCTGTTTGCTAATAACCTATTTTGTAATCTCCGAACCAATATTTGTGGTGCTTTTCTGGCCATTTGTGGATATGTACACAGTGGCAAAAAGTTTGTGTCATACAACACAAGCAAAACTAGCTGAAGTCAAATAATGGCCATGCTTTGCCATCTTGTTTCAGCTCTCGGTGTAGTGTGGGACAAGAAAATCCACCGCGGGTGCCAGCTAGAAGGGGTTCGAATCCTAGCTCTGGCAGAATCTATTAGTGGGGCCATGGGGTATGATAAAAATATTATATTTGGTCTTTGTACCCAGATTCCTGGCACAGAGCTCCTAAACTCTTGGGATTTCCTGAGTAAGAGAGTGTCTTTTGTTATTGGTAACAGGTCCCTTTGACCACACCTGAGTTTATGCCAGGAGTCACCTCCTGGTGACTAGCTTCAAGATGGGGGTCACCAGAGGAACCAACCATGAGAATAGAATTGGAACTTTCAGCCCTAATCCCTGACCTTGGGTGGGGGGAGGGCTGGAGATTGAGTCCAATCATCCAACAGCAATGGTTTAATCAGTCATGACCACATGATGAAACTTCAGTAAAAATCCTTGAACAACAGGGGTGCCTGGTGGTTCAAGTCAATTAATCATCCAACTCCTGATCTCAGTTCAGGTCTTGATCTCAGGATTGTGAGTTCAAGCCCAACATTGGGCTCAGTGCTGAGCATGAAGCCTTTTTCAAAACAAAACAAAACATCTTGAAGAACGAGGTTTGGGGAGCATCTGGGTCGATGAACACATCGATGTACTGGGAGGGGTGCCCTCCCACAGGGGGTATGGAAGCTCTCACCTCCCCTGAAGTTTGTCCTATGCACCCCAGGCTATTCCTGAGATAACTGTAATAAAGTTACAGTTTTAAGTCTAAAGTTTTCCTGGGTTAGTGAGTTATTGTAGCAAATTATCAAACTTGAGCGGAGTGGTCATGGAATGCTTGAATTTGTCATTAGCCAGGCAGAAATGTAGATTTCCTGAGGTCCCCATTTGTAGCTGCCTTATGCAGTGGAGCCAATTCTTATGCTGAAGAAATTTTACTGAAGTCCAGTTTATTAAATTTTTCTTTCGTGGATTATGCTTTTGGTGTTTTATCTAAAAAGTCATCACCAAACCCACAATCACCTAGATGTTTTTCCACATTACCTATTAGGCATTACGTAGTTTTATGGTTTACATTTAAGTCTATGATCAATTTTGAAATGATTTTTGTAAAAGATGTAAAGTCTTTGATGGTTTTGTTTGTTTGTTTTGTTTTTTTGCATGGAGATGTCAAGTTGACTTGGCATCACTTACTGAGAAGACTATCCATCCTCCATTGACTTGACTTTGGTTCTTTGCCAAACCTTAGTTGACTCTGTTGTTTGGGTCTGTATTTGGGTTCTCTATTCTGTTCTATTAATCTCTTTGTCTCTTCTTTCACCAGTACCACTCTGTCTTTGTGTAAATTTGAAGTTGGAGAGTGCCAATTGTCCAACTTTGTTCTTCAATATTGTGTTGGCTATTCTGAATCTTTTGACTTTCCATGTAAATTTTTAATCAGTTTGTCTAAATCTCACAAAATATTGTGTTGAGAATTTGGTTGATATTGCATTGAATATATAGATCACGTTGGGAAGAACTGACATCTTAACAGTATTGAGTCTTCTTATCTATAAACATGGAATATCTCTGCATTTATTTAGATCCTTGATTTTAAAAATTTTTATAAGTTATTTATTTATTTATTTAGAGATTGAGTAGGGGAGAGGGCAGAGAGAGAGATGGGGAGTGAGAATCCCAAGCAGGCTCCAGGCTTAACCAACCAAGTTACCCAGATGCTCGGGATATTTTATTTCTTTATCAGAATTCGTGATTTTCTTCATGTAGATCTAGTCATATATTGTTATTTTTTTCTTTTTTCTATCTTTCTTCTTTCTTCCTTCTTCCCTTCCTCCATTCCTTCCTTTTTTCCTTACTTTTTTCCTCCCTCCCTCCCTCCCTCCCTTCCTTCCTTCTTTTTCTTTCTTTTGGCAATTATGTCAACAGTATTGTATTTTTTACTTCAAATTCCAGTTGCTTGTTGCTGGTCTATAGGAAGGCAGTCAACTTTTGTATACTTTTTACTGTTTTACATTAACTTTGTATCTTTCAAACTTGCTGTAAGACTAACTAACTTATAACTCATTAACACTTGTTAGTTCTGGGAGGATTTTTTTGTTGACTTTGGGATTTTTCTATGCAGATAATCTTGCTCTCTGCAAATAAAGACGGTTTTATTTTTTCCTTCCCAATATGTATACCTTTTATTTTCTTGTCTCGTTTTATTGCCTTTGCTAGGACTTCCAGTATAATGGTGAAGTAGGAGTGACAAGGATATCCTTACCTTGTTTCTGATCCTAAAAAGAAAGCACCATTTTCCACCATTAAGTATTATGTACAATTTTTGTAGGTGTTCTTTTCAAGTTGAGGAAGTTCTTTTTTACTCCAGAAAAATAAAACCAAGAGGATATATATGCATCATTGAATTATGGATATATACCTAACATTGCATTTATTTTTTGTTAAAGATTTTATTTTTAAGTAATATCCATACCCAACATGAGACTCAAGCTCATAACCCTGAAATCAAGAGTGATACACTCCACTCCAAGCTAGCCACGCCCTCCCTCCCCCCGACATTGCATTTAGACAATTATTTCTAGGAGTCCATGTATCTTACCTGGACTTATTATAGAATGTTTGGCACCTCTATTCATGTATAGAACACTGTTCCCAACATGCCAAGCAAACACTATAGTGAGAAACATCACTTTTACATGTTTCTTTAAACATTTCTCTATATGCATTACAGAAATAAAAATATACATATGTAAGTATTATATACATTTGCCCTGATCTCATTATCCTTTCAACCAATGACACACATATTACACCTTTTATTCTGTCTCACAGGTAATCAAGGCTCTATTCATTTTATAATATCTCTTATAATATCAGATTGGACACTTTCTTCCCATCTGCTGATGCTTTGCTTGGCTGTGTCCAGTCTACTAATGAGCCTATCAAAGGCATTCTTCATTTCCTTTTGACTTTCTCTTAGAATTTCCATCTTTGCCTACATCATCCCTTTGTTCTTGCATGTAGTCTACTTTTTCCCATTAGAGTCAATAGCATATCAATTACCATTATTTTATTTTTTATTATTTAAAAAAATTTTTTAATGTTTATTTATTTTTGAGAGAGACACAGAGTGCAAGCAGGGGAGAGGCAGAGAGAAAGGGAGACACAGAATCTGAAACAGGCTCCAGGCTCCTAGCTGTCAGCACAGAGCCCAAGGCGAGGGTCAAACCCACGGACTACAAGATCACGACCTGAGTCGAAGTTGGAGGCCAAACTGACTGAGCCCCCCAGGTGCCCCAGATTATCATTATTTTAAATTTCTAGTCCCATGACTCCAAAATCGTTGGAGTCTGATTCTAAGTCTGGTTCTGCTATTTGCTCTGTCTCTTCAAACTCTGTTTTCTTTTAGCTTGCTCTCTGCTTTTCTACTGAAAAGTGGGTGTGATGTACTAGGGCAGGGGAATGGGGTACATAGGTCTTTAGTGAATTCATGGTAACAGGTAGGAGGAGAGGAAGTTTCCTGTGGTCTTGTGATTAGGTCTCAGTCTCTAGTGAGCCCATGTCCCTGGGCTGTGACCTTTGCAAGTGTTTTTGAGTCCTCCTCACCACCCTATTGCATCCTCATGTCCTAATTTCTTAGGTGACAGCTTTTCCCTTCTCCCAGGTCCATTAGGCTCTGGTAAAACCCCATGTGGTTCGGCTCTGGTAAAATAATCTACTTTGAGGACGGGTCTTGTTAAGAACAGAATCCTCTGGTAGTGTTTCAAATGTCTATCTTGCTCTGCCACTGCTGGAAGCACAAGACGGTTTTTCTCTGAGTCTCCCTGTGAGAACATGGTGGAGCTCTTGGAGGTAAAACTCACCAGAGCGAGTGCACCACTGCCTCCCCTCCCTCGCCAAGGCTGGGTCTCTCTGTAGTTTCTAATTTTCAGACACGTTCCCCACACTGGGCCACCAGCAGTTTGTCGATTACGGTTCAGGGCTCCCTGCCGTGGACTGGTGCCCATGGAGGGTTCTGCTCCCGTAAGTCATGATCCTCTGTTCGTCTTGTCTCTCTAATTTCGGAGGCAGTGGTTTGCACTATGACCTCAGTTGTCTTTTGGATCTAAGAAAAGTGTTGATTTTCCATGTGTTCATCTTGTTATTTTTTCTTTGTTGTGTGAATGGGAGTGATGACTTTCAAGCTCTGGACCTGACACCAAAAGTCCTAACAACCTATTTTTCTTCTTTCTTCCTTTTCTCTTCTTCTTTCCTTCCTTTCTGCCTTCCTTTCTTCCTTCCCTCCTCTTTCTCTTTTCTTTCTTTTTCTTCTTTTCCCCCTTCTTCTTCTTCTCCTTCTCCTCCTCTCTTCCCCCCCCCCCTTCCTTTTTCTTTTTTTGGGCAACAAACATTTATTTTTCCCTCATGATTGTAGGTTGGCTGGGATGTTCTGGTGTGGACTGCTTCGACGGGGCTAGATGTTTTCAAATGGTCTCACTGCCATGTTGGAATTTAGGTTGCTCTGGGGGGTTGGAGTGTCTTAGCAGAGACGACGCATCTTGCCCCATCATCCTGCAGGCTAGTTTGGACTCTTTCACATGGCCAAAGAGCAGGAAGTAAGCGGGCTCCAAAGCACAAGCACTTTCCACACCTCTTTTGGTGCCATACTTCCCACAGTGCCATTGGCTAAAGTGGGACATACAGCCAAGTTCCAAGCCCCATAGTCCCTCCAGGGCTGAGTGAGGCACAAATGGGAGGAAACTCAGTTCCAGGCCCTGCCTGCAGCTACTCCCTCAGGGCTGGGACAGCAGGGGGAAGAGGGGGAGGGATGGCAAAATTGCCCAGCTCTGAGATCTCCCACTTCCTCCCTCCCCTGCCCACCGAAGGGGCCATCTGCACCCTGGGCAAGCTGCTACCTAGGGCTCGGGTCTCCAACCCAGCAGGCAGCAAGGACAGGCCACACTCGCTCCCCTGCCCCACCCCCACCAGGGAAGCTAGAGGGCACGCCCACTGCTGTCTCCCTTCAACCTGCCCTAGGCCACCATGGTCTCCTCAGAAGGAACTTCCCACTATTCTATTTTCAAGGCCTCCTGTAGACATTATCCAAGGTCCCGCGAGAGGACAGGTCTGTGTGAGGAGGAGAAAACAGCTCTGGGAGCTTTGCTGGGAAAGCAGAGGGGGTTGGAGGGTTGGTCACTCTGACAGTGAGGGCCTTGATAAGGACACTACCATCCAGGGACCCATGTCCTCCGGAGCCCCTCAACCTCTGCCAAGCCTTCAGCCCTCACGCTGCCCTCACCTCTGCCTGCTGCCTGAATAATAATCCCGGGGAAAGACAACGAAAGTGCTGGCCATTTGGAACCTGATAGATTTACTCGTCCTCACAGACAACCACAGGGGGATGGGGTGGTGAGCTGGTGAAGGTTTCTTTTCTCCCGAGGCAGGTCATCTGGACAGCCAGCCTCCCCACATCTGTGCAGGGGAATGTGCCCAGCTGGGAGTGGGGAGGGCGTCCCGCGGGGGCTGCAGCTGAGGGAGGCCTTCCACCCTGGGCAGAGGGCTGGGTGCTAGCTGGCATTCCACCGGGCATCAAGGGCCCAGCTGGGACAGCTCTGAGCCTTCGGGCTTTGCTCCCACCACAGGGTGCAGGAGCAGCAGCGTGCCAGTGAGTGAGGGTGCTCCCTCAAAGGTTCCTGTCTGTCTCCTCCGGTCCCACAGCTGGCAGGTTATGCCTCTGGGCAGAGAGGGGCACCAGGCAGGGGTCCCCACGCACAGAGCGGGTGACAGGGGGCGGGTGCACAGGAGAGGGAGGTGTGGGCCTCTGCTTAGTGACCAGGAGAGATGCAGAGAGAAACACATAGACTAACCACTCGTGTAAACCTACCCCCGTGGACATCCAGATGGATGCAGGGACAGGTGCGACCCCAGCCCTGCTCCCTTGTGCTCCGAGCTTGCTCCTGCTTCCAGTGTGGCCACAGCTCTTTGGTTGCTAACAGCCTGGGACAGCAGCGGAGGAAAGGCCTCCCACCAGTCCCCTCGCCGGGGCAGCCACTGTCGCTCCCGGGGACCCGCACTACCTAGGCACTTGGAGAGGGCGATGCCAGGCGGGTCGCCAAAGACCCCAACTTGACTCTACTAGGTCCCCTGAGGCCTCTCCAGAAGCAGCAAGAGAGGTGGCCTCTTCCCTCCCCTGGCTGGAGGCTGGGGCAGGGCAGGGGGGGAGGTGGCTCTTCCGTGGCCCCAGACTCCCTAGAGCCTGGTGATCCACCGCTCCCAGAGGTCAGCGTAGACACGCCCACTGCGTGCACACCCTCTTTGACCCAGTGAGGCCTCAGTCACCCACCCTCCTGTCTGCCTTAGGGACCTCACTAGTCACCGGCACTTTTTTTTTTTTTAAAGAGGCCAGATCTCTTACTTCCCACCCAAAAGTGCATCTAGTGAAGGAATCCCTTTCTGTTTCCTCATTTTCCCTCGGGCCTATTCAGGCACCCCTACTGTCCAAAACCCCGTTTTCTCCAGCAAAACTACTGCAGCAGTGGAAATGTTCTGTGTCAGTGTTGCCCAATGCGGTGGCATCAGCCACTCGTGACCACGGAGCACTTGAACTGTGGCTAGTGCAACATCTGATTTAATTTAAACGTAAATGTACGTCTCCTGGGTGGCTAGTTGCCGCTGTACCGAAGGGAGTGCCCACTTGTCTCGTGCCCCAGCTTGTCGGAGAGGAAAAGCATCCTGAGCTGACCTTTCTTGTTGCGGTGGGGAAATAAAGCCAGACAGGGTACAGGAAAGCAGAGAATCTATGGGGAAACAAGGCTGGTTTGGGGGTGGGGGACAGCCTCCCCACCCCAGATCCATGCTGTTGGTCGTGCACAGGGACTAGGGGCGCTGCAGAGGTCTCCTGTCTGCAGGGATGCTCCCCTAAGAGAGCCCAGAATCCTAAAAGGCCACAATGCTAGAAGCAGGAGGTCTGCCTGGGTTTAGCTCAACCCATTTCAGTGACAGCCTTTCTAATAAGTGATGAGTGGCATCTCCCTCGAAGACGGACAGCTTCTGTGTCTTCAGGTGGCTGCTGCCTCCTCCCCCAGCAACACAGCCCCTGCAGACAGCCCAAGGGGTGGGAGGGGAGGGGAGAAGAGCACTTATTTACCCGTCAATCTCACCTCTGCAAACAGCCGATAGCGGTGTGTGCATCTGTGTGCGGGTGGGCCCATGCCAGGGTGTGGGAAGCTGGGTCCCTGGACACTACAGCTGCGCATGGCAAGGTGGGGAGCGCCCAGGCCTGAAGCAGACAGGCTGGGCTCTGGGCTTGATTCCATGCGGTCTTGAACAAACACCTCCCATTCTCTAAGCCTCAGCATCTCCCTGCATAAAGTGGAAACGTTGCTCGGATTTCCGGTGTTCTGTGATAATTTTAGGGGGTGGTACTTTAGGGGGTGTGTGTGAACGGCTCTGTGCGGGTGGGACCAGGGGAAGACAGGGGGTCTGCCCGGGGAACCCTGGCTTTGCGAGTTCTGTGGAACACCAGAAGCTGGGCTGGCCAGCTCAGGGTGCAGAGCCAGAGCCCGGGGCTGGCTCCCGTCAGCTGGGAGCATCTTTCTGACACTTAGCCTAGCTCGACAGCACTGGTCCTCAAGGGGCTGGAGGGGTCACGGGGCTGGCTGTCTGCAAACTCCCCACCTGTGGCTGTGTAAAAACCTCCACACTTATGAGCTCCACCAACAGCAGACAGATGGCATCAGCCCCTGCACGCTGACATCCTTGGGCACTGCTCAGTGCATGTAGTTTGTCATTCTGCATCATATGTCCATGCAGCTACCCCTCCCCCGCTGTCCCAATCCTTAGCAACAGCAAGAGCAACGGTGTCATGAACACAATCTTTATTTTTTGTCCCCAGTGTAGGGAGAGCTGGCGCTGGGGGTCAGGCAGGTATGCAGGGGGAGCTCCACACCTGTGTGAGGGGCACAGAGCAGCAGAGGGGCCTCCCAGGGAGGGCTGAAGCTCTGGCCAGGGCAGCAGAGGGCCAGGGCTAAGTCTAGGCCATGGTTAGGCTCATCACTCCGTGTAGAACCTGAGGATGAAGCTGAAGGTGGTGGAAGGCCGGTGTGCACAGTTCATTGTTACTCCCGCGGTCCTGGACCAGAGCAAGAGTGTGCCTGGCCCACGCCCCGTCCTCTCCGGGCTGCGCCTGACCCTAACAGCCAGCTTCGGCAGCATCTCCGCTCCTTTCCCGGTCCGCACCAGGCCTCCGTCACATCCTGGCCGTGAAGCCACAAACCCCGTCACAGATCACGCCCATCCTGGGCGCGGGCATGGGGCTGGACACCAGGCACACAACCCCAGGCACCTAACAGTCTAGCAGAGCCTCGAATCCCAGGCAAGGTACTGAACTTATCTAAACCCACTGAGCAGAGAAGGGAATAAGAATATTTCCAGTAAAAGATTACTGGGAGCATCTGATGAGAAAATGGAGGTAAAGGGACGAACATAATGACTGGTAAACTCAGCTGCACATTCCAGTGCCCTGGGGAGTTTTCGATGCCCAGAGCCCTATCTAGAGCTTCTGACTTAATAGACAGGAGATGTGGCCTGGGTATTAGTATTTTAAGAGCTCTCTAGGTGAGTCTAACACGTCACCAGGTTTGAGAACCACTGGGGCACCTGGGTGGCTCATTCAGTTAAGCATCTGACTCTTGACTTTGGCTCAGGTCATGAGCTCAAGGTTCATGAGTTCAAGCTCCACATGGGGCTCTGTGCTGACAGCATAGAGTCTGCTTGGGATTCTGTCTCTCACTCTCTCTGCCTCTCCCCTGCTTACTTTCTCTCTCTCTCTCAAAAATTAATTAATTATTAATTAAAATAAAATATCATCTCTGCATAATGGCCTGTCCCCACCTTGAGGCCACTGGCCCACCCTTCCTCCCTGCCACAGAGGGGCGATTTGAGCCTCCCTTGTAAGGTTGTGTTTGCAGTTGATTCTGTCTCTGAGGGGAGGGGGTGTCGCACCTGCTTACAGTCCTCAACATCCTGGAGGAAGTGGCAGAGGGAGCCCATTGGACATTTGAGGGCAGAGGTCCTTCTGGCAGACGCAGAGCCCAGTGTTAGGTGGGGGTGGGCAGGGGCGTAAGGCCAGCAGGAAGGAGGGGCTGAACGTGGGGCTACAGAAGTGGGCTAGGGGCAGGTGGCATATGTGGCTCTGGGCCTGTGGTCAGGGCCACGCGGGGCTCACCTCCCTTCCTGCAGAGGAAAGCCGCAGAGAGCTGGCTTTTGTCCCTGGTGAGCCTATGGCTTGGCTGGGTGGGTGTGGGTCACTCTCATGGCCCTTCAGGCAATGGACTCGCTGAGATGTGAAGTCACTTCCCGAGACTGGAGACCGCCCCGGACCACCTCGTGGCCTCTCCTCAATGCCCCCCTTTCTCTCGCCAGACCAGAAGCTCCCCTCCATTGCCCTTGGGAGATTTCCCTGGACTCTGGCTTCCTCTCCAGTCTCCGACAGTGGTACCGTGATGGCCCCTTCGTGTGCAGTTCATAGCATGTCTGTAACCCCGCAGGGTGGGCGGATCACGTCCTGTTCAAGAGCTGTTCCTCCAAGGCTGGCAGAAGGGCACGAAGCTCGGCCTCGACCTGCAAAGCTTCTGGCTTTCAGCCGTGCATTCCCAGTGTGCCCGTGGTCCTCATCACGGCATGGTTTGGTTCTCCCTGTTGGACTGTGAGCCTGGTGAAGGCAGCGTGTCTTACAGGCTGGGTTTGTGGCTGCACCCCAGCGTCTCGCACAGGGGTTGGCCCATAAGCACCCAGCGTCTGCCGAATCAGTGAGTGAGCGAGTGGATGAGTGAATGAAGTGGGTGGTCTCCGCGTGAGAGGAGCCGTGGGCCTCACAGGGGGCGTCCCAAGGTTCGCGCCCTACAAGTAAAGCTGCAAAGCTCTTCCCCAGGTTGGGGGAAGTTACTCAGCTTTGCTCTGTCGTGGGCTCTGCCTCCTTGCTGCGATCGCTAATTGTGGCCCAGCAGGGCAAGTCCACTGCGCAGGCTTCAGAAGGGGCTGGAGCACATCTCTCCTAGTGTGATCCCTCCTGGGGCAGGAGGGCCCAGGGACAAGAAAGGCAGAGGGTCACATGACCTGGGGTGACCTACTTATGGTCCCCATGTCCTGGCTCAGGAAGCCTTTGCCCTTCTCTGAGTTCTACATGTGGCGAATTCTGTCCCATGTTGCATGTGGCTGAAGGATTGCAGTGGCTGTTTCTCTGGTGGAGGGACACAGGCTCAGATCTGTGCGAGAGAGGGTGGGTGGGGAGGGGAGGTTTCGGGCATGCGCTGTGTTGTGGGTATGGTTGTGGGTGTGATTGAGCACTTCGGTGCAGGAAGTGGGGAGTCCCAGGGCCAGGCCCTTGGCAAATGGCTTTCCTCAGTGAGGGACTGTGTTTCTTGAGCTCATTGTGCCTAGACCTCTGAGAGTTTTGTCTAGAATGTTCCTTTAAATCGCTAGCACTAGGATGGGGAGAAGATTCTGGGCACAGAGTGGTCAGTATGAAGTTCTGATTGAGTGTGTGTGGGGGGTGGGGGGACAGGGTGACAGAGCCTAGCTGGATCTGAGAATTCAGTTCTTAGCCTCAGGGGAACTGGGGCATGGCCTTCTGGGTGGTTCCATCTTGGTGACTGTATCTAGAAATTGGGACATCGTTTCCTTTCTCCTCTCAGGGGCAAGGGGAGCAGAGGCAGAGGAAGAGTTCAAGTACAGCAGGAGGGGGTTAGCTGGGTGAGAGGCAGGACAACCCACGAGTGGCAGGGCAGGGGGCCAACCAGAAGCCCAGAAGTGCTGGGTCTCACCACAAGCAGTGTAGACAGAGTTGGACTCGCTGGGGCACCCAGAGGTAACTGAACCCATTTCAAAGGCGACTTGAGGGTCTGGGGTAGGGGGCTGTCTTAGTCCATTGGGGTTGCTATGGCAAACCCGGGGAATTTATCAACCACAGAGATTTCTTTCTCACCGTTCTAGAGGCTGGAAGTCCAAGAGGATGGTGCCAGCCTGCTCATTTCCTGTGAGGGCCGTCTCATGGGCTGAGGCTCGCCCACTCCCCCTTGTTTGCTCACGCAGTTGAAATAGAGCCAGGGAGTCTCTGGGACTTCTTTTAGGACACTCACCCCGTTCATGGGGCCCCCACCTTTGGGACCGGACAGCCTCCCAAAGGCCCCGCCTCCTCACGCCAATACATTGGGATTGGGATTTACCACATGGATTTGGAGGGACGCAAACCTTCAGTCTATAACTGGTGCCCGTGCCGATCTTGCCATCATACTGCGTTTGCGGGGATGAAGGGCAAAAGGCTGCTTGAGGGTCCGGGACACCCTTGGACTTTGGGGTGCTGCCTGGCCCCTCCCCCAGCGCTTCAGGTGAGATTAGGCAGGTGTACAGGCTCCCTGAGCTTCTGTTTCCCGGCAGGCGAGGCTTGGCCCTGTCTTGTGACTTCCCAGGAAGTGGGAGACTCTGTGAGATAAAAGGGCAAAATAGAAACATTGAAAATGAAACAAGAAAGTGTCCACACTCCCGAGGAACCAGTGGTGCCTAAGCGGTGGAGCTGTGCTGAGCCTGGTCACAGAAACCCCCGCCTGAGGTCAATACTCTTGCTCCACCTGCCAGTGACCCTGGCCTTGAGGCCAAGAGCCTAGATTCTTTCTAGGTCAGGTTGCAAACCTGACCCTTCCTCCAGTCCTCTGTGCCTCAGGCTTTCCAGTTGTAAAATGGGCATTTTTTCTGGTACTCATGTGTCCGTCAGTTCCTCCAGGGAAGGACCACAGAGCGAGAGCTATTGCCAAAGAGTCTTTTAGCGAACTGGTTCCACTCCACACTGAGACTGGCTGCATTCAGGCCTCGCTCCCTCAGCCTTTCCTGGATGGAGGATGTGTCCTTAAAGGAGACCCTGGCCCAAGGTGAGGAATTAAAAAATAGAAGAAGCTAGGTCTCTCCTGTAACAGGGAGTCCAGGAAGCCCTTGCCTCTCTTACAACCACCCGGAAGGCGCCTAGGAACCTAGGAACAGCTCTGTTCCTGGAGGCCTCCCAGGGAGAATTTACAAGCCTCTGAGTCAACTGTGCTGGCATTAAATAACCCTCAACAAAGTTCCTCTCGTGGTCTAGATCTCCATCACTGGAAGGCCATTTGCCCATTCATTCATTCATTCATCCATTCCACAGTCGCCTGTTGAGCACCTGTTGTATGCGTGCACCTAGCTGGTTGCTGGAGACAGGATGGAGAAGACTGGCGCTGCCCTCAGGGAATGCCTCCCAGGCAGGCCTGGAGACAGACCAGGAAATAGCAGCCACATCTCTTGGCGGGGGAAGAGGTGGAGGCTGGGAGTTTGCCCCTCAAAGCTGGATGGGGAGGCAATGCCAGGCAGGGCCTATAGGTGGCAGCAGATGCCTATCGCAGCCTGCGGGGTCTGCTGGATACCTGGGGGCAGGTACCCAGCCCAGCGCCAAGGGGTGAACTGGACCTCGGGCACTGGGTTGGCCACGGAGGGAGACGGGCATCTTGAGTCGCTTATTAACCTTGTCCTTAGAAAGCTGCGTTTGGGCATAAGTCCTGGTTCCTCCCTGTCTTGTCCAGATGCCTTCCCATCAGCTTTGGGAGGCCGCGTCACAGGGACCTGGGTGCTACTGGGTGAGGACCGGACGTTGTACACGCCCCCCGGGGAACCCCAACACTGCTAATCTGCTGTCCTCAGACCCATTTTATAGATGCGGAAACCAAGGCTCTCAGGGCTGAAGGTGACTCTTAAGAGAGGAGGAAGGATTCATGACAGCTGTGTGTGACTTTGTTTCCATGAAGCCCCCTGGGCTGCGCAGACAGAGCTGCGGTTGGTAGCTGGGGGGAGGGGCAGGACCCTGCTCAGGCTTTCCCGACTTGTATGGGGGTTCCCTCTTTCTTCCCAGCTGCGAGTCTTCCTTTACTTCTGCTCTCCTTCCTTCCCACACCTCATGCCTTCCACTTACTGCCCCTCAGTGTATCCAAGAATGCGAACGCTATCTTCATGCCGGTCTATGCAGCGTCAT
This sequence comes from Hyaena hyaena, assembly GCF_003009895.1. Taxonomy (NCBI): domain Eukaryota; kingdom Metazoa; phylum Chordata; class Mammalia; order Carnivora; family Hyaenidae; genus Hyaena; species Hyaena hyaena. Next base: position 2,286,341 of record NW_024080849.1, read on the forward strand.
CACAGAAACGAGTGATCAAGCTTGTGTCACCGTTTACTGCTCGCAAAGTGTTTTCACAATTATTATTACTGTTTTTTTAAGTTTTTATTGTTTTATTTTGAGAGAGAGAGAAAGCCGGAGTCAGGGAAGGGCGGGGAGGCGGGGAGAGAATCCCAAGCAGGCTCTCTGCTGTCAGCGCAGAGCCTGATGCGGGGCTTGAACTCACGAATGATAACATCATGACCTGAGCCAAAGTCGGAGGCTTAACCAACTGAGCCACCCAGGCGCCCCAAGTGTTTTCACAGTTATGATCATATCTGATTCTCAACTTTCCCGTGAGGTTGGTAATTTTGTTGTTCCCATTTTACAGATGGGGAAATGGAGGGTCAGAGGTTTTACCTCAAAGAAGGGGCATTTCCTATTCTTTATTCCAAATAGCCTTCTGCTCTGGGACTTTACTTTTGCCAATACCCTTTCGGAAAATGTCTTGCATCTCCCTTTCTTTTCTCCCCAGATCTTTGATCCTTCAAAGCCCAGCCTGCACCCCTGCTCCAGGCAGCTTATCCCGAGGCTTACAGTGCACACGGCCGTGACTCTCCTTAGGCTCTTGCTCCTTTCCCACTGGGCGTGTGCAGCCAGCATGGCATGGATTGATGGTAGGGAGGCCAGCATACTTCTGTGACGTGCTGATTGCAGGAGCCTCTGCTTCCTACCTGTGTGGCTCTGAGCATCCTAACATCTCTGGACCATTTCTGAGCCCCTCTGTAAAGATGGGCTTAATCACACTGCCTACCTTGGAGGGTCTCTGTGCACGTATGAGGCAATAAATCACCTTGAGAATGGTGGTCACATGCTCAGAGTTCCCAAAGTATCTCCTGTGATGATTTACCAGCAGTTGGTAAATTTGTGCAACTCTGTTTCCGACGCCTGACCCCCTCTCCACTGCCCAGTTCCGGGGCCTGACTCTTCTCTCTTGGAGAGCAAGAGAGGATGGCTTTATCCCCGCCCCCCCACCTTGCACCCCATCCCCTGGGGGTGAGACTACCCTCATCCTACGCTCCCAACCTTCCTCCCAACCGGGCAGTTTCTCTCTGGAAACCTTGGAGCAGAGGAAATATAGGCTTTGAGAACAACAGGGCAGGCTTGTGTCCGACTCCACGCGCTACTCGTGGAGCCTTAACATCCTCATCCATACAACGGGACTGTTGGGAGGTGGGGGGAAGAGTTGAGATGAGACATGAGGAGATTTGGTGAAATCCTAGGCCTCTCTCAGGCTTAGCTGCTATTACTGTTATTAAACGTGCCTCTGCTTAAGCCATGTGGTCCCGTACGCACTCCCCAAATTGAAACCCCCTTTCTCCAAGAAGCCCCTCCCAACCCTGTGCCTCCCTAAGGATGACTTTTTCCCGCAGGGCTTGGCACGGAATGGATGTTAGACTTTCTCCTCCCTCCCTAAGCCTTTCTTTTGCCTTTTTTCTGCCTTTTAAATCTTAAATCTTCATGACAAAGTGCCGTGTATTAGGAATAGCAGCTGAGTTCTGACCGGTGTTTCCTGCACCCGGCTAAGGGCTTTGCGTGCATTGTCTGAGTAAACCTTCAGAGCAGTAGGTATTGGCATCATCCTTGTTGTAAAAATGAGTAAACTGAGACTTCAGAGGCTTGAGGACAGGAGGTAACTTGTCCGAGGTTCTGAGCTGGTTAGTTCCGCTAAGCGGAGCGGCACGCAGAATCCGTTGCGTGTGAGCTCACTGTGCCCACACCCTGGGCGACGCGTCGGCTGAGCCCTCTGAGGGCGTGGGGCATGACTTCATCACCTCCGAATTCCCCCATAGTGCCTCGTGTGGGGGGCCTGGTGGGAGCTCTGGGTGGGAATCAAAAGAAAGGGATTCTGGGCCTTACAGCGCACTACTGATGTATGGTCTGCGTGTGGGCAAGTCACCGGGGCCTCTCTGAATGGGACCATCCTTGCCCAGTCGGTCAGGAGGACCCAGTGACGGTACGGATCTGAAAGCCAGTGGGGGTCGTGGAGGGAGGGCCCCCCCACCCGCCACTGCCCTCTGCCTGAATCACGGAGTCCCTGGGGTCTCCGCGGAGAGGGCTGGTGGAGGAGCCCCAGAGCACCAGCAGGAGGCCCCAGAGAGGAACCCTGCCCTCCCCTCAGTGTGAGGCCCTCTATCTGGGGTCCACTGAAGCCGGTGGCCCCAGAGCCCTTCCCTTTTGTCCACTTTGCATGAGGAAGCTATGATTTTCCTACTGATTTATTACCCCACAGCGGATTCAGGACAGTCACTAATAAGTCTTTGCACGGCGACTAGCTAGGTGGATGCAGAGTAGCCACAAGGGACAGTGCCTGGTGATGCCGTGCCTGGTGATGCCAGCAGCCTCCTGTCTCAGCCTGGCCCTAGCCCCCCCAGAGGGGGCAGAGGCTGGTAAGGAACCAACAGCACTGTGCAGGGCCAAGGTCAGAGCTGAGACAGGCAGAGAACCTGGGTTTCTAAACTCCCAGCCCAGACCCAACCCCCATGCCCTTGAAGCTTCATTCTCTGTAGTAACATTGACCATGCCCCTGCCTGGCTCTCCCAGGCTGTGTCTCAGTTTTCCCATCAGGAAGATGGGTGAGTTCTCCTGACATGTTCACTGATGGGGGAGGCCAAGGCCACCCCCCCCCCCCAAGTGTCTGTCAGCAGCGGGTGTTTGTGGGAAAGAACACCACAGCCTGGTGGGAGAGGAGGCACCCTTGTGGCCCTCTGGAAGCAAGAGGTAGGGAGGGGGACTGTCCATCCTCAACTGAGCTAGTAGCCAGTAATGGCAGGGTGGGGGAAGGAAGGCAGCCCTCAGGGTTGGGGAAGCTTGGGCGGATGTTCTATGGGACCACCATCTTCTACCTCTCCTCTGGGCCCCATCTCTCTGCCTTCTTCCCTTTCCCTGTAGCTTTTCAACCAGCTTGGAGCAGATTCCAGACACATCTGCCCCCTCCATCTTGGGATGGGTGCTACTTATTCAGCCTACTATGCTCACCCCACCCCCCGCCTGGCTTCACCCAGCTCATTCTTCAGGACCCCCTTGAAATATCAGCACCTCCTCCTGAAGCAGGCCCTGACTCAGCCTGGGATCGACTGCTTTCTCTTGCGGGCTACACAGTGCGGAAATGAGCCTTCCGTGAGACCCCTGACCTCAGTTCCCACCTGGATCAGTTAGTTATTCATGTGTGTGTGCATTGGCCTCTTGCCAGCACGAAGTATGGAGTAACACTTATTAAATGAGTAAACTAGTACACTGTGACAGGCAGTGCAAAGAGCCCTGGATGAGGGCTCTATCATGAACTTGCTGTGTGACATTGGAGGGGCCCCTTTCCTTCTCTGAGCCTCAGTTTCTAAATAAGTATAATAAGGCAGATGGCTGGATGTCCCCTAAGGCGTCTTCCAGCTCAGGCACTCTAGCATTCTGCATTCTGTGCATCCAGAAGGCTGCCAGGGGCAGAATGGAACATGGCAGAGAGAAGAGCGTGCAAATGGCCTGTGAAGAGAGGGAGATTGAGGGTGGGAAGAGAGTCTGCATGATTACAACAGGCGGATGAGAGGGGGTGGGGTGAAAGCCGGAGGCTGAGGAGGTGGGGGTTGATGACAGCAGACACGAAATGAGTCCTTACTGTGTCCTGGGCAGCATTCCAAGTGCATAGCATGTCTCACAGCCGTACTGTGAGGCAGGTGCCATAATTATCCCATTTTACAGGTGAGGGGACTGAGATATGGGGGATCCAGTAAGTAACTTGTCCAGAGTTAGATGGGCAGGGGGTGGTGAGGCAAGATACATACTTAAGCAGTAAGATCCAGAACTCCTTACATGGCAGACTTGAGTGTTGACCCACAAAGGTTCTCAGACTTTATGCTAGGAAGTTCTATGTCTGCCCTGCAAGCAGTGGAAGCTGTCGACGGGTCACGTATTATATCCTCATACAATTTGATGTGGTTCACATAAGTCATTGTCACTGCAATGGGGACTAGCAAGGAGCTAGAATGGGTCGAGGCTAGCAAGGCATACACTCATTAGGAAGCACGGCAGTTGACCTTGACTAGGGTGGGTGGCCATGGTGGGGGTGGAGAAGGCAGCACCAAACTGAGAGAAATTTAGGAAATAAAAGTCACAAGACTTGGTGGTGAATCAGATCTAGGAGCGAGGAAGAGGGAGGGTGCTGTGTAAGAGAAAGTGGATTCCAGAAGGAGACGAGGTTTAGAGAGATCATGAGTTGTGGCGCTACTGGTGAGACATCCCAGGGGAGATATCCAATGGCAGGTGGCCGGCTATGTGGATCTGGTGAAAGATTTATGCACTTTTTGTCATGGGTAATTAATGGCATGGGTCTGAATGAAATCAGCCAGGGAGAAAGTACAGAGCAAGGTCTGGGGCTCCAAGCTTTAACAGACCAGTATTGGAAAAAGTCCACACAGGAGACCCAAAAGGAGTGGCCAGAGAAAACCACTAGGGGTCCCTGAAGCCACAGGAGGAGAGTGATGAGCAAATGGTCTTACCGCAAAGTAGGGTAAGACTCTGGTTAGAAAGTGGACATGGAGCCACGCGGGCTGCCAGCCGGAGATTTTCTGGGGGGTCAGATGGGCAGGAAGCCAGGGATAGCTGAGCAACGATGGAAGGAGGTCAGGAGAGGAAGACAGCGTAGTACAGGCAGTTATTTGGAGAAGGTGGGGCTGTAAAGAAGAGGAAAGATGGTGAGAGCGGGAGGAGAATGAGGACCAAGTGAGAGGCCTTGTCTCTGCATCCCTCCCTCTCTCCCTCCATTTCTTCTTTCTTTCCTTCATTACCTCCCTCCCCCTCCCTCCTTCTCTTCCTTCCTTCCCTCCCTCCTCTTCCTTCCCTCCCTCCTTCCTTCCTTCCTTCCTTCCTTCCTTCCTTCCTTCCTTCCTTCCTTCCGCATAATGGGAAGGACTTGAATATATTTAAAGGCATAGAAAGGACTCGCCTGAGGGGAAGAGATCATCAGTACAGCAGGACTCCTGAGATAAGCTTGGACCACAGCCCCTGCCCTGGAACAGAAGGGAGGCAGGATGTGTGCTGCGCTGGTAGTTTTATTTGCTTGGTACGGAAGCTGAGGGACCCCGTGTCTGGTGGCTGTTTTCTTCTCTGACAGGCAGGAAGCAGGGACCTCTCCAGCAGCTTGGGGAAGGGAAGAGGTCTGGAGGCATGAGGAAAATCAAGAAGGTGTGAAACCGTTATGGAAAGAAGAAAGGAGTTGACCAGAGAAACCAAGAGGGTTCCTGGGAAGAATTAAGGAACCACTTCATAGGAAACCAGGCTGCCCTGTCTTCTGAGCCCTCCCCCCCACCAGAGTGCTTGGTTGCTCAGGTGCAAATGCAGACGAAGTGCATGGCTGGTTTCATCCAGGGCCGGGGCTCTGCCAAACGTGTGATTAAGGATGAGGCACAGAGCAACCTAGCGTCTTGGCCAAAACAGGTAATTGGACGACAGGCTGTGGAATATAATAAGCAGGATACAGGAGAGAAGTCCAGGCAGGACTGGATGGATGAACTGGAGGAAAGCAGGGGACTGTGGCCAGGTGAGAAGAAATTGCAGTTTGGTGGGGATAGTTGAGCCTAAAGCTGCGAGGTGAGGAGCTGGTGGAGAGGGGGATGCTTGAGATGGTCTCCTTGGAAGCGGAACAGTCACAAATAATGACAAAGCCCAGGGAAGGACATGGCAGTGGATGGCTGAGGTGGAGTGAGGAAGGTCAGTGGCAGGAGGGCACTCAAGGCAGTTAGGGGCCGAGGAGCCGGCCACGTCACCCTCTGTGTAGATGGTGGTCTATCCAGGGTGATCTCAGGCAGCTTGCGGTGGAGGAAGCCCGTAAGTGAGGAGCCAAAGTCTTTGATTAATGATGTGGTGGGGGTGGGGTAGAGGCTGCATGACTGGTGATGACAGCAGTGAGTTGGTGGAGAAGGTCAGAGGTAACAAGTCATGAGTTTGAAAGGAGAAGGGTCTTCTCCCAATGTCACATCAGCCCTGGATGTGAGGGGAATGGACCAATATCTCTGTAACACAGGAGGAAACCAAGATCTAAGAGGTTAAGCAACATGTCCTAGTTGTTAGCTGCTAAGTGGCAGAGTGGGGACTGAATCTCCCCTCTGCCACATGCTGTGTTATTCTCTTCCTGCCCACAGGGATCATCAGAGAGAGGAGTGGTCCAGGGGACAGGGGAATGGCTCACTTTATAGAATAGGTGTTGAGTTTGTGATTCTTTACCCAGAGATACAGAAATAGATCCCAGAGCATTTCATCCCCTCTCCAAAATCAACAGCATCACCCCTGTCTTGACACACCATGCCATGAGCCCCCAGCATTGTTGATAATTTGAGAGCCCCTTGAGGATGATTTCAAGAGTAGAGATGGGGTGGGGGGCAGGTGTCACATTCCTATGGCAGCCAATGTCATTGCTATAGCAATGCAGCTCTGCCTGCATCCATCCCATTGAGTCCTGATTTCTGTCATGAATGGAACGTTGTGGCACTTTCTGGTATGGTAGTGAGTCCCACAGTCCCTCTGGGAAAGAACATTTCCATCCGAGATCAAGCAGAATGGGTGTAGCCCAAGACTCTCAAGGAGGGCTGCATTTTCTTGTTTGGTTGGGCGGGTGTGGGCATTCTCTGCTGACAAGCTCTACCTCTTCCTAGAACAATTCCAACTCAACTGTTGTTGGGGTCCCCAAAGTATCCCCATAAGGTCAACTGCCCTTTTTTGGTGCCTACCACAGTTGAGTCCAGTGGAAACTACGCTATTTTAGAAAAATGTCACAGTGCAGTGGGAGAACTGGGCTCTGGCATCAGGAGCCCCCGGGGCTAGTACTGGGCTTGTCATTCACTGGCTGTGTGCTTTATGTTATTTATCTTCCTGAAGTTCAAGTTTCTCACCTGTGAAAATGGGAACACTACCTGCCCATTCTCCCTGGGTGGTTACGAGGATGAAGTGAAGTGATACATACAACATATCACCCTCAACCAGGGCTTTACTGAGAGAGGAAGGATGGCCAGTCCACTGGCTTCTCCTGTGTGGGAAGCGGGGCTTCAGCGCCTTGAGGCTGAGCCCCCAAGCAGAGGTCTGACCTTGAGGATAGGATGATATTTAAGCTCCAGCAGGGAGGACCGCTTCTGGGGATGACAGGCATCATCTTCCAAAGTGAGCTGGCTAAGTTCCCTGTGGAAGGGACAGTGCAGGCTGTGGCCCCATGTCCCTTTGCAAAATGTTTGCTCCTCCATGATAGTAAAGCAGGTTCAGGAGTTAAAAGGAAGTCTTCAGAAAATGTTCTAGAAACCTGGCATTGTTGAAACATCCAAGTGGCATCTCTTTGGGCTTCACTTTAGTTATTACTTTTTTCTTAATTTCAGTTTTCTAGTCATTCATTTTTGTTGTCTTTTTTAAAAGAAACCCTGATCTGGACCCTGCAGAAAAAAATAACACCAGTCCTTCACCACACATAGTTTGAGAAGCACTGACCTCGATAACATGAAAGCCATCTTAAAACCAACTAAATCCAATTAAGGAGAGAAAGGAAACAACCTCAATGACACCGGGTCTAAAAACTAGCCACACATCACACGCTGGTGAGATGGCAGCCGTTTCTTTATTGCCCTCGGGCAGAAACTCCAATCCCCTTGGCACTTGGCCAGGCCCCAGATCCCATGCTCTGTGAGCCCCAGGTCCCTGGTTTGAAGTTCATTGCCTGGAATCTCTGTCCTCAGTCCAACCCAGTGCCTAAACCTTGGTCTCCAGCAGCACAGCCGGAATCCAGATGTAGGTCCCTCCCTTGCTATATCAGCACCAGCCTGAGACCAGGCAGTTGGAGGTGAAGGAGCCCACAGCCCTGGCCTTTTGGGCCCCACAGAGTTTGGGGGGAGGACGGACAAGAAGGGTGAGGCTCCTTGAGGGGCCAGGTGGGGTTCCTTTCCATATGTTGGGGGCTCTGCTCCCAGAGGGTGGGGTCCAGGAGTCCCAGCTGCTGGTCTAGGACAGAGAGCCACCAGGAGAGGCTGCCACAAGGCCAAGGGCATCTGCACATGTGGGTGAATGGCTACAGAACACGTGTTCCCCATCCCACACTTTCCTTTTGCTCCTTGACATGTAGGATGCTCAGGGCTGAATGTTGTACAGAACGAGCAGGACCATCTTAGCTCAGGTGATCAGCCCATTTGCTGCCCCCTCCTCCTGCATGGCTTTCATTGACAGTGTTTACCAGAGGGGCCCCTGGGTGGGTTAAGCGGCCGGCTTTGCCTCAGGTCATGATCTCACGGTTCATGAGTTCGAGCCCATGTTGGGCTCTGTGCTGGCAGCTCAGAGCCTAGAGCCTGCTTCGGATTTCGTGTCTCCCCTCTTTCTGCCTCTCCCCTGCTTATGCTCTGTCTTTCTCTCCAAAAATAAGTAAACATTTAAAAAGTTAAGAAAAAAGAAAACATTTACCGGAATAGTCTTCAATGTATTTTGTACAACATTGCTTCCTTTTAGGGCGCAAACGGGGCATGGCTTCGAACTAAAGAAAAGCCAAGTCTTGCTGGACACTGCGTTTTGCTGCTCTGCCTGGCTCGTCTGAGTCTCTGTATCAGGCTCCCCCACTGGGCTGTGAGCTCCTGGCAACGGCGGGGCCATGTTCATCCATCCGCGTGCCTCATGGTGCCTGAAGTGATGCCTTGCATGTAGTAGGGCCTCAGTAAACACTTGTGAAATATATAGAAGGTAACGGATAGCTTGTGGAAGCAGGATTTGAGAAAGAGAACAAAGACCATTGTGCCTCCACCTCCCTGGGACCCAAGACTGGTCCCCGCGAATAACGCCTGGGACACCCTAGGAAGGTGAGTGAAGACCCAACAAAGAGCAAGCCTGCGTGGGTCACTTGAAGCCTCTGCCTCTCTCCCTCCTGCAAGTTGCTTCTGTTTCCACTGAGGGGGAACCGGGCCAATCTGGAAGGCACCTCGCATGCAAGGCTGCTTAAATTAACTCACACTCTGCCGGGAGTGCAAGGAGCTCCGAGTAGGCCACAACCCCTGCCGGTGGCGGCGGAAGATGAGCGGGAACTTGGCCCGGTGCGAGTGCGTGTGTGGGGGCTGGGGGTGCCGTGCTCTCCAGGCCCCGGCGCGCCTGGGAGAAGAGGAACGTGGCAGAGGCCAGAGTTCTCAGAAAGCTGCCAAAGCCCTTCCTGCCCCAACACCGCCCATGGCCCTTGATTCTGACCTGAAGTTGGATTGCAACTTCTCTGTTCCTCCGTGGCGGAGGGGCCTCCTGGAGCCTTCCGCCTGTGCCTACGCCACTCTGGTGCCTCTCATCTGCTCTTCTCATTTGGTTTGTGCTCCCAGGATCACATCCGTGTCTGAAGGACGAGTGGTGACAGCGCCCACTCCTCCCAGAAGAGAGGACTTGGAGGAATCTGAAAGGGAGATAGAGGACAATGGATACCCGTGCTTGGCTGGGCATCGGGGCGCGGCGTCTGCAGACGTGAGCGGGGCCGCCCCCCGGCCTGCGTGTCTCACCTGCCAGCCCTCACCTGGAGCCAAGTGATGCGTTCCCAGCTCCCATGGGTGGTGTGCCCAGAATTCCGAAGGTTGAGGAGGAAGCTACTGGGAGGAGCAGGACGCAGGAGCCCACAGGGCAGGGCAGGTGAGCACAGGGGTGGGGAGAGAGGTGAGGTCCATGTGGATTCCCGGGGAATCATTGCCTGTGGAGACTTACTCCTTGGACAGAGGTTGGCGGGTTGGCTCAGTGTGGTCTGGGGACCAATTTCACCAGAGTCACTGGGAAAGCCAGCAGGGGCCACGCACCTGGGAAGTGACCCGTGGCTGCAAAGATAGGGGCCTTTTATTATCACACCGGCCTCGTAAGGCTCTGATAATTCTCAGACGACAAGGATGCCCAGATGCCAAGCAGCCAGGCTGTGCCTCAGAGACTCCTGCCTTAGCTAATCGGACTTGGCACAGCAAGAAATTGAAATCCTCTTAACCAGAATGTCACCCAAACAGGCTTGATTAGTCATAAGGGACTGGCCGGTTATTTCCAGGCTCTTTCTTGGGGAATTTGACAAGTTAATCTAGAATATCTAGAGCTGCGCTGTGCAGGTTGGTAGCCACTGGTTTACGCGTAGCTATTTTAAGAGAACACTTTCATCATCGCAGAAGTCCTTTCTGCTGAATATTGCCGACGAGAAAACAAATTCTGTTCCCAGGCGTGTTCCTGGGAGATTGGACACTGGCTCTCTTGTCTGTGCTGGGACGAATGTCAGGCCTGAATGACAGCGCTCCAAGTGTGTGTCAGATACCCGGACAGACAGTCTATCTGGCCGGCCAGTCTGCTGCGGGGAAAAGCAATGAAGCCGGTCAGTAAACATCGTCTGTAGCAGTGGCAACATTGCAGGCTTGTTAAAAGATTCCCTTCTCGGCTACTCATTTTCCAGACGTTCGTGGGGTACCTGTTATGTCTCAGCACCATGTCTAGACGCTGGGGATTCAACAGTGACAGGACAGTTGTGGTTCTTGTCCTTATAGAAGGTGCCGTCCTGTGCGGTCGGGCACTAGCGTCGCAGATGGAACGTGGCGCGTCACCAGAAAGGCTTTAGATTTCTCTCCCAGGACGTGTCCTGACCGACTGCCTGGGGTTTTCAGTGCAAACACACAGCACTAACTCTAAAGATCCCAAATCGTGTTTCAAGTGAGCAATGCACAGGCCCCCCGGTAGTTGTCGCCGGCTTTCTCTATGGGGCTCTGAAACCCAGCCAGTAAGCCAGGGCCATCTGGACACATTTAGAACAATGGGGGGGGGGGGGCTCAAGGCAGCTTGGGAGGCCCCCAAAGGGAGCTCCTGGGAGCAGCAGGAGTAAACACAGGCCGAGTGGCTGCTGAAATGGTTTGGCTGTAGAGGCTAATGCACCGAGTTCAAAGCTTTGAAGCAAGTCTGCAGGGCAATCACAACAAACGACTCTGATTTAATTACGTACCACAGACTTTCGAACGGCCTTTTGAGGGAGACAGCGCTTCTAAGATCCCAGTCTGGCAAGAATTTGCCATAGGTGATTTTTTTTCAGGTTATTTTGCAGGCTGACATTTGTGTGAGACTCAGGAAATAAACAAGCCCTTTGAAATTGTGCGTGTGTGTGTGACACCACAATTTTTAAATTTTAAAATAGCATAGCTTGTGCTTGATCATGATGCGTGTCTCAGATTATAACTAAAAGTGTTTTCGAGCTCCACGCATCAGTTCTCAGAAAAGTGTAGGTAGAGGTATGTTGCAAGGTGCTTTATGAAAAACACTGGAGTCCTTCTGGGGGGGGGGGTGGGTTGTGTCAGGGCCTCTTTTGGTGTATATTTCAGGCAACTATTTAAAGGGTTGAGTGATAACGAATGCAATTATTTGTATTGAGAATGGGCCTATTGTTTGCAAAATCTTCAGTCGCTTCCAGACCATTTCTTAGGGACTTACTATTTGCTCGGCACCCACCTGGCTGCCTGGGAAATACAAGAAGTGAAAAAAACTTGGCTTTGTCTCTAAAGCTTGCATATTCCCAGGAGAGATGGCACGGCATGGGTCAAGCTGTATAGGAGGAAGAGATTTACCCTCATGGAGGGGATCCAGGCAGGCTTCTAGAAGGAGGGGCCTTGGACCTGGGCTTGGCGTGTTCAACTGTCAGCTGGCACATTGCACCAAAGAAAGGACTTTTCCGGACTCCACTAGCATGTTCAGGCCCACGGGCTCCATCCTGCATAATGGAAATTGTCTCTAAATTGGACTTCATATTTTTTTGCAACTTTAAGAATGAAGTCAGGGTAGATGGAGATTTACAGTAAACCCTAAAATTTCATTTGTTTCCATAATGGATTTGTGAAGTCTTTCTTGGAGCAAAATCTTCCTTATTAAAGTATATGCCATGTGCCTGAGTTTGAGAAGGAGGAGTGTTAGTGATTGCACATGCAGTTGAGTCAGAGAGACCTGGGCTTGAATTCTGGCTCTGCTCTGTTGAAATTTTGGGCAGGTTTCTGAACCTCTCTGAGCCTCAATGGACCCACCGAGGAGATGGTAGTCAAAATGCCTATCCTATGAAATCTGTCTGTGGTTAGAATTTAATAAGATACTTTGGTGAATTTCTCAGTGTGCTGTCAGGCGTTGTAGTAAGTGTTTGATTATCGGTGGCAGAATTACAATTGACCCCTTGTCCTATCTTAACTGGCTTGTGCTGTGCTGTGGTCACTTACAATTCAGAACCAATAATGGTGAAGTCCTTTGGGTAAGGATAGCACGGGCCAAAGGCTTTTCATGGAATTGTTTTAAGTAAAAGTCTGGAGGGAGCTACTTTACATAAAGTCCTATCTTGTCAAAAACACCCTCTCTAGGCAGCCCCAGCTGGAGATGATGGGGCCAAGTTCACATTCTACCCCTTCACTCCCCAGTAGCCTCTACTCATCTCACCTTGGCTCTCATGTTGAAATCGCCTATTTACAGGCTGGTCTCCCCTAGTTGACCACGGGCTCCTTTCTGACTGGGATTCTTATTAATTCAGTAGCAAACCCAGTGCCTGGGATAAAATTCTGCTCAATACTTGGTGAACCAATTGGTGGATATATGGGTTCAAATCTGAACCAGAACTATGGCCAGACACAAATATCTGGATTCTCTCTCAGTTCACTTCAGTGACAGACAGGATGCAAACTAAGAATATTTGTTTAGCATATTATTTACTATCCTGGAAGAGCAGGTAGAATTTTCTTAGGTGGGCAAACTCAGGAAACCCAGAGAATTTTAATGTTGAATGTTAGCTTCATTCTGTCCAGTCTATTGCCCTGGTCTATCTAGACACTCTATTTGGGTGCTCAAGAGAAATTATGATATTCTCTAAGTCGGTGGGGATTGACTCCTCCTATCTGCCCCTCCTCAACTTTTAGACCTAGAGCAGGGAGAGAGGAGGATGTCTGGGAAAGTTAACTGAGGTTGGGTGTCAAAGGAGCTGTCTAGAGAGCTGAAGGAAGAATTCTAGGATCCAGGAAAGTCACTAATTGATGAGTCTGCAGAGGAAGAAATGTCTTCATGGCCACATGTTGATGTCAGTCCATGTCCACATTTCCTGCTTCCTCACTTCAGTATGAACTCATCAGTGGCCAGTCACTCACTGATTCACCCTCTGTAGTAACCAGTAACCATTATTCATTCATTCATTCACTCATTCAACAATGTAGGGGAATGTCTGTATGTAGCATAGAAGTATAAAAAGTACCGTATTAGGACACATAAAAAGATACCCAAATATAAACCTGTCCTCCTAAACTTATGGTTTAATAATATAGATTACTAGATGCACACATAGTAGATTGAACAAAAGGTAGAAAAATGAAACATTAAAAAGAGTCAACGGGCCATAGGAGACCAAGAGAGTGGAATGTCATTGTCACCGGCAGACAGTATTACCAATAAGATTGAGAGACCTCAGAAGTAAATAGGTTCATGTGCCAGAATTGCCATTTACTAACTGTATGGCCTGTGGTAGGGTACTAAACCTCTGAGGGCCTCATTTTCTTTACTTGTTGGAGTTTTGTGAAGGTTAAATGAGAAAATGTGTGTAGAACCTTAGCACAGAGCCTGACATGCAGATATCCAGGCTGTCTGAGCTCACTCTGAAGGCCCATGGAGCTTTAAAAACCACAGATGTCCACATGTGGTGGTCAGGGTCACTGGGTTATAAACATGAAACATACCTTCGCTAACATTAAGCAAGCAAGGAATTTATTGGGAAGACAGAATGCTCATAGAACTGAAGGAAAATGGAGGAGCCAGGCCTTGCAAAGGACAAGACCAGGTGGTTCTGGGGGGTGGGGTCTCTGTGTGGGCATAATGGGCAGTTAACGTCACAGGACTTAGGCTGGAGGAATTAGCTGCAGTGAATTTTCATTCCTCTCTTTCTCAGCCCAGGATTGGGACCCTGGGATGGTCCGATGGCTTTGCTTGGTCCCATGCCCATGCTTCAGTTAAAGGAGTGGGGGGCTAATAGCTTCTCCAAGCAGCGTGTGGGGATGGGTATTGATTCCCAGGGCATGTGAGGTGCTTTCACCCAAACCGATCTTGAGTGTTGGGCTCAGAAATAGCAGTTGTTCACAGCACAGCGCCCACTCTATGCCTACATGGTGGGCATGGATGGATGGAACGTGGGCAAGTCTACTTCTAAAAAGCCCACAAATAATTCAGAAATGCATTAAAAGTTGAGAATCACTGGAAAGGCATTAAAAAAGGGAAGAGCATCATTAGGCGGAGGGGGGGTTGGGGGGTACAGAGTTGAATAACATATCTCTTCAGAACTTGAAGTCCTTTGTGATAATTGACTTAGCAGGATGACACTAGGTATGACTCAGCCCTCTTGTCTTCTAGAGGAGGAGATAAACACTATCCACACAGCTCCAAAGGTATGCACAAGGCTTTGAGAGAGCCTTGACGTTTCTTCCAGACGACTATTTTGGTCTTCACGATCCCAGCCACACCAAGGTCAGTCCAAGGCCTTTGGCAAGTAAGTGGTCCGAGAAGAAAGTGGGCTACCACTGACCCAGGAGAGGCGGCCATTTCTGCACTGGGAGAAAGAGAAGACCTATATGTCATTCCAGGGAATATTCCACTCCCTGATTTCAGAACCAGCTTCTTCCGCAGAAGGATTGGGCATCTGCCAGGTGACCCGTGGGAGTAACCTGCACTTTCTGAACTTTTCTGTAGCACTGGGGAGGGAAGAGGAAGCAGCCGACCTGGAAGTTGGCCAAGAGATATGGAATCATGGGAATGTGCCTGATCGGCTCTGGGAGGTTGCCCAGCCCTGCTGGATGTGAGCTGCAGGGTCTTTGAAGGACCAAACATCGCTCTAGACATTTTGCTCTAGGCCCATTAATCCTGATGACAAGCTCCGAAATTGCAAAGGGATTGCCCCTTGCCAGATCACATGTATCTCTAGTCTGACATTACAAAACCGAGTTTGGCTTTTCTGTGTATAATTGGCACCCAAATATAGCTAAAGCAAAGAGGGAAGGGAAAAAAAAAAAAGAAAAGAAAAGGAGAGAATTTTTGGCTTCCTCACCATGACATTTATTGCTTCCATTATCCAAAAATGCTCCTTTTGGAGGAGGATCACCTCCCTCTTTGCAACCACCCCACCCCTCCATTGTGGAGGTCTTCCTATCCCCATCTAACCAACAATGAGCTCTTGTGTCTGGAAGTACCATTGTACTTTCTGTCCCTACCCAGAGAGACCCTGGGCAGGAATAGATCACAGGAGAAGAGTGTCTTTGGGCATTTTTAGCCCGTCTTTTTATGACCTATAAAATTTCAGAAAATGTAGATTACTATGTCCAGAGATATTTACCTCCCTCCCCCCATCTTTCATTGTCCAAAGAAAGACTTGATTCCTTATTAGAAGTCATTAGTTCCCCTTTCTGGATCCCATTTTGCTGAAGAAAGTAAATTTTGGTCAAATCTTTGAACGTGAATTGAGAATTGATCATGTTTCTCTTTCTTGGAATGAAAAAGGAGAGCAGAACTTAATCCAAAGGTGTTTAATCCATCTTTCATTGTGGGGTTTGAGCAGCACCACTGGTGTGGAGGATCGTGTGGGCTGGGGAGGAATACTAGAATATTGGTTGGGTTACTGTAATGAAGGCTGAGACAACAGTGACTTAGTCATGGCAGAGTCTTACTTTCTCCCCTCAGTGAGGGCTATCACAGTGGCCCCCAGCTTCAGGGGCTAAAGATCTTTCTGTCCTATTGCTCTGTCATCCTCAGAATGAGCCTCCACTTTGCAGTCCAGGCAGCTCCAGCTGTCAGATCTGGGCTGCTACAGCCAGCAGGCCTGAGAAGAAGAGGGAGAGGCTGGCCCACTCTTTACAGTGACCCACCTTGGGAGTTGTGTGAGTGGCCTTTTCTCATCTTCTAGAACCTTGTCACAGAGCCACAAATGGTTGCAAGACAGTCTGGGAAATGGAGTCTTCAGTTGGGTATCCATGTGTCCATGCAACAAACACTATGTGACCTCAGGGGACACGAAGGACAGATATTGGGATGACAACTTGCAATCTGTCATGGGTGGTCATCCTGCTACCTCTCAGTTCACAGTCCAGTTTTATATCTTTATAAAGAATTTATATCTGACTTTCAAACCTGTCTGTCTCCTCACGGGCAATCTCTATGAGTGCTTCCACCCACCAATGACTTTGCTGCCTGACGTCGAGACCTCGTGACGTTACTGCTGCTGTCATGCCCTCATTTCCCATTCCTACCCTGGCCGACAAGTCTGGTTGCTTTGGCTGCAGAAGTATCTTCCACATCTGGCCTCTTCTCTCCCTCTGCACCATCACTGCCTTAGTTCAGGGGCTCAACACCACATCTCATTTCCTCTGTTACTAATTTATTCAGTAAGCAATTACTGAGTACCTACTCTGTAGCAAGTAACAATCTTGGTGCTGGCAATAAAAAAAAAATAATCCTTGCCCTTCAGTAATTCATAGTGTAACAGGGGAGACCAAGCCAAAACCAAATGAAAACACGTAAGTAGAGGGGATTCACAAGTGACTGAAGCCAACTATTTCTTCCTCAGGCTAGCACCCACCCAATTCTAATGCATTCTCTCCACTACTCTCCAGAGTTATATTCCTTAATGGCTAAAATCAAAATGACAAGAAATGCCTAGTGTTGGCGAGGATGTGAAGAAAAAGAAACCCTCATGTGCTATTGGTGGAGATGTAAACTGGTCCAGCCACTGTGGAAAACAGTATGGAGGATCCTCAAAGTATTAAAAATAAAAATACCCTAGATCCAATAATTCCACTCCTGGGTATTTACCCAAAGAAAATGAAAACACTAATTCGAAAAGATATATGCATCTCTATGCTTATTGAAGCATTATTCACCGAGGCCAAAATATGGAAGCAACCTAAGTGTCCATCAATAAATGAATGGCTAAGGAAAATGTGGTGTACATAAACAATGGAATATCATACAGCCACGAACAGGAAGAGAGATGATGACGTTTGAGACCATGTGGATGGACCGAGAAGGTATTATGCTAAGGGAAATGAGTCAGAAAGGTAAATACCACTCATAAGTGGAATCTAATGAATAAATGAATGAAAAGCAGAGTCAGACCTATAACTACAGACCTATGAATACAACTATGTGGCAACAGTAGTCTTATTATTTCCATTTTAAAGATGAGGAGTCAAGGTCCCGGGAAGTTAAATGAGCCATCCCTAGTCAGCCAAGGCAAATGCCATTTTCTGTGTGAGGCTTTTCCAGACATATCCAGGCAGAGTTAGTTGCTTTTCACTTTGTGCTGCCATGACACTTTATACCAATCGCTATTATTTACCTCATTGTATTCTAAGTCCCCTGTTTACATATTTCTCCTCAGTAGCAGATGACACAGTCTCCAGGGCCCACCACAGCACTTGGCATGGGGTAGGCATGCAGTAAAAGTCACTGGCTGTTGAAGGAATGCTTCAGCTCTAGGTAAATGCCTTTTTACCCTTGTGGTTCCCCATGCCACCATTTTATCAACATCTTCAATGACTTCCTAAAAGTGTCTTTTTAAATTTTTAGTATTTCTTTTAGCCAGGATAAGCATCTGACCTGAAAGAAGAGGAGGTGACCACCAAAATACTATGAATTCAGGAGCTCTGAGAAAACGCTTATTAAAAGTAAGTGCCTACCTTACTGGCCACCTAGAAGCTTACTGGCCAGAATAGCAACTCTTTGGTTTCAGGCTTTAACTGCAGTCAAGATCCAGATCTACCTTAAATAACCAACACCATAAGCTGTTAGTATGCATGCCCACCTCCGTGTGCGTGATGATTGGTGAGGAAGCTTTACCACAGGACTGGTGACTGTGGGAGGACAGGAGAGCACCGTACGGCCATTCCAGGGAAAGGCGAAGAAACGAGAAAGGTCGTGGGGGGGAGGGGAGCAATACTCACCAACCCAGAGCCAGGTGACAGGGAAAAGACTGAGTTCACCAGACTGTGTTTCTCTTTCTTCCAGGATCTGAGCCTCTGACCAACACTGTCATTATTAAGGTCTTCAGAGCAGGACACTACTAACTTTTGTAGGACCTAGAATCTCAACATGGCCCTCTTCTTAACCTTGACAGTTTCTCTCCTTGGTGTTAAAAACATTTTAAATGGATAGCCAGTAAGAGTAGTGTCTTTTCACATAATAAGGCAAGTAAGAGATGATCTGGGATTCTCATTAACGATCAGAAGCTCCTTCAAGGTGATGCTGAATGCCGTACTTGAGATGATCTTCGACCCGTCAGAGTATCTGGTACATTGCATGGTGGCATTGGCCTCCATTCCTTCTGACATGTCCTCCCTGAGTCTAATAAGAAAACATAAAGTGATGTAGAACTGATTCAGTTTTTTAAGATGTCACTATACACTCAGACAGACAGACTGACATATCCCGGTATGACTGAAGTCACTAAGAAACCATAATTTTGTATCCTCATACTTAATATAAATCACAAACTCTTTTCATTTTTATAATCCCAATAATGATGATTGTAAATAACTACCTATGAACCTATGAACCATAATTGAGCTACACATTTCCTGATAGTTGATCATTTAGGCTGATTACATTAAAATTTTTTAAATGTTTATTTATTTTTGAGAGAGAGATAGAGAGAGACACAGAGTGTGAGCAAGGAAGAGGCAGAAAGAGAGGGAGACAGAATCTGAAGCAGGATCCAGGCTCCGAGCTGTCAGCACAGAGCCCAATGTGGGACTCGAACCCACAAACCGCAAGATTATGACCTCAGCTGAAGTCAGACACTTAACTGACCACGCCACTTAGATGCCCCTAGGCTGCTTACGTTTTTAAAAATAATTATCAGGTTCCTAAAAAAATGTAAACAAAATGACACTTTATTGCTAAATACTTCAATTTGCATCTCTAAACAATAAGGACTTTTAAGAATGTCAGTATCAAAATCAGAACAAAATGAACATTTATTACTTAATATCTTCTAATATCTCATCAATAGTAAAGTTCCCAATAGCCCCCACAATGTCTTTTTACAGTTTGCTCAAACCTAAATCTGAACAAGGCTTCCCCACGCATTGCATTTTGTGGTTATGGCTTTTGAGTCCCTTTTCACCTAGAATCACCCTGCCTGGTCCCAGTATTTTTCTATTCCATTGACTTGGTGGGAAAATTGGGTCAGTTTTCCAGTAGAATTTTCTACCTTCTGGATTGCTTCCTGGAAATATATTAAAACACATTCTCTTAATCCTTGCGTTTAAATGAAAAGCTGGGTCTCAATTATATTTTTGGTAAAAATACTTCGTGGAGGACCGTGTTTCATATTGCATCAGCAGGTACATAATATAAAATTGTTCCACCAAAAGTGATGATAAATTTAGCTGATCAGTGAGCTTACGTAGCAACAGCTCAATCTGTCCATTTTAAGGTTGTACATGTCTCCCCCTTCAGACCAGCAAGTAATCAGTGGGGAAATGTTCTAGCATCCTACAAATATCCAGTTCTCCTTCAGTCTTTACCGTAATGATTTTAGCATCCATGGCTGAACATCACCTAAATCAAATATCTCATTGGGAGTGGCAAAATGTCAGTTTCTCATTCTATTGCTTCCTCTAATTTGTTCGCTGGAATTCTATTGAGATCTAGTTCTTTCTAATTTATGAATGGGAATTCTTCTGTAAAGAAGAACCTCCCCTTATTAACTAGAGCTATTTAGTGAGCCTGCATTCCGGTTAATATGGGAATGCAGCAAACTTCCCCAGACAGTGGTGTTAAACAAGAATCTCATTATGCTTGTAGATTCTGTGGGTAAAGGAATTCAGACCGGGCACAGTGCGGATGGCATCCTCTGTTCTGTGTTGTCTGGGCCTCAAGTGAGGAGACCGGGAGGTGTGGATGACTCAGTTATTGGCTGCATAGATGATTCGGGAACTCCTGCCCTCCCAGGTTTCTTGGGGACCAGAATGACTTGAACACTGAGCTCCACTGGGACTGCTAGCCAGAGTTCCTACATCAGCACAGTCTCTGCGGCTTGGGCTTCCTCACAGCATGATGGCCTCAGGGAATCTGAACTGTTGTACTGAGATGGTCAGGGCTCCTGAATGAATGTCCCAGGAGACATGGCGGAAGCCTTTTGTCACTTGTCCTTACAAGCTGCAAAGCATAACCTTCACCATTGTCAAAGTGGTCCCAAGCCTGCCCAAATTCAAGGGGAAGGGATGCAGACCCACCTCTCTCTTTTTTTTTTTCCGAGAGAGACACAGAGAGAGAGGGAAAGAGAGAATCCCAAACAGGCTCCAAGCTGTCAGCACAGAGCCCAACACAAGGCTTGAACTTATGAACTGAGATCATGACCTGCGCCAAAGCCAAGAGTTAGATGCCTAACTGACTGAGCCACCCAGGCGCCCCATTAACTATAGGTATTTAAAGTCAGAAGCCAGTGTAATGAATATTTGAACAGTGACAAATTTAGGTGTTTTTCTGAAAACTGAGTGTGAGGCTTTCTCACTTTTGATAGCATTGTTAATGCACTGATTTTGTTTTGTTTTGTTTTAATAGTGTGTTAATTTGTTTCAATCTATTCTTTTATGGCACACAGATTGTTTGGACTATGGCTTGTGAGAACCTCTTCAAACTGGCTTCTGTGGCCTCTGGATAATACACCATAACCTTTGAGAGCTTCATGCTTTCAAGCAAGAGGAGGCATGTCAAGCTCATATTATACATTCCTTGGCCCACTCCGGGAATCAGCCATTTCTCTTAAGAGCTCCAATTCCTTTTATAAATTTATTTATTTGAAAGAGAGAGTGAGAGCATACACCAGTAGGGGAGTGGGGAGAAGGGAGTGGGGAGAGAGAGGGAATCTTAAGTTCAGTGGGGAGCTTGACTTGGGGCTTGGTCCCATGACCCTGAGATCATGACCTGAGCAGAAATAAAGAGTTAGATGCTCAACTGACTGAGCCGCGCAGGCGCCCCTAAATGTCTAAGTTTACACTAATATTTGTAATTCAAATTTAACTATATAGGATTTTTACCTATCATCTTTGATTTTACACTTCTAGGCACTTTATATTATCCTGCAATATAAATCTTACACTATAAAACTATCCTAGAAAACAAAGAATAGCTTCAAAATGACAATACTAATATCTCTTCTAACAATAGGGTGTAGCTAAAAATAGATTTTAGATTCCTCTGAGAGTTTCTTCTTGCTGTTATGCTTATTTATTTTAAAATGTTGTCCTTGATGAAATCACACTAAGCTTATATACCAAATGTACAGCAAATCAATGAATGTCCAACGTTTACGCAGATGAATCTTGCTTCCTTCCCGCCCCTTCATCATGTTCCTTCTCATCCTATAGTAAATATTTTTATAAGATTTTGATTTATGCTTGCACTGTTTCTTTTTTTACGAATACAGACAAATATGTTTATATAAAAACATGTTTGCATTTATACCCTCACCTCTCTTTACTCAAACAATAGCATATTGTTTGTATTTTTCCATGTCTTGCTATTTTCACTTAACAGGATATCCTGAAGATCACTCTCGAAACTACTAGAACCCTTCCCCATCATTTTCACAGCTGCATGCACTCCGCTGGGTGGGCTTAGCATAGTTTATTTAATCATTCCCTGGATGAGGGAGATTCAGGTTGATTTCAATCCTTTAATTTCATGTAAGGCCACCAATAATGACTTTGTGAACATGTTATTTTGTATTTGTTTTCATGTTACTGTATCTTTGGGACAGATTCCCAGAACTAGGGCCGCCAAGTCCAGGGGTCAGTGCATCTGTCATTTAGCTTGATGTTGCCAGCTCCCCTCCAGAGGGGCGATGCCATTGCATTCCTAAAAGCAATGAGGGGGAAATTAGTTCCCTGCAGCCTCATCATCAGAATGTGTTATCAAACTTTTAGATTTTTTGCCAATCTGATAAGGGAGAAATGGTATCCTGCTGTGCTATTATTTTGCATTTCTCTAATTATGAATGTGCTTGAGCAACTTTAATATTTTAAAGGCCATTTTTTAATTTCCTTTTATGAGTTTTGTTTGTTCATGTCTTTGGCCTAATTCTCTGTTGAGCTTAGTCTCTTTCTTCTTCCAATACCTAGGAGGGCTGTTTCACAAAACAATTGTTTTTTCTCTGGGTCTTCCTGAGTGTATCAGTATTTCTTTTTATTGATTCCAGCTTTAAGCTGTAACTACGAAGGTTTTCATCATTCTCAGGTTGTAGGAATTCATGCATTATTTCTCCACTATTTTTACGTAATAAAGAATTTGACACTTTCCACATAAACCTGGGAAATGATCAGTATCATAAATAATGTTTATAAACACCTTTGGGCACACAGCTTTTCCTTTTATCTCCTCAGGGTAGAGATCTATAGCGGATTTCTGGGTCCAAGAGCATGAAACATTTTAAAGATCTTGATACATAATTCCAAATGAACAAGAAGTCTTAACCCATAGTGAGTGAATCGGCAACAAATTCTGAGCCTTGGTGATGGACAAGGTGTTCAATCTGCTTGTCAGTTTTCATAATTCAGAGCGTGTGCTATAAGGACAGTGCAATTTCCCAGGGTACACCTGCATAAATGTCCCCTACACCCCGCCAGCCACATGGGCATAAGTGGTTCTTTTTATCCACTTAGACCCTAATTTGCTGACTTGTTTCCTCCCGTTTCCTACCATTCAGTTCTGCTATCAAAGCCTCCTCAGTTATTCGTGGGTCAGAAGGGTCACCAAGTGTCTTTTGAGGAACAAAGGGTTTTCCTCTCTAGCCAGCTCGCATGTGTCTACCGCCCAGAAGCCCCTTGGGAGATGCCTCATCATTGCCACTGGGAGAAAGCGTCTTCTAGGAGAACGCCCCATCACAGCCCGGGACTGCCTCCGCACTGCTCCCCCGGCACCTGCCAGCTCCTTTCTCTTTGTCCTCAAGGCACCGAAGCTGTGCTCTGCTCTAGGCAAACATGAGGAGAAGTTATACCTCCGCTACTCGGCCACGAGGATGCTTGGTGGCTCTGCTTGTGCTGTAGGTTCGAGTCCTTCGTGGAGACCATTCCTTCATTCCTACCTGCACTGTTCATCCTCCCCATTGCCCTGTGTGTCCATATATGTGCTGTGAATGCATCACAAAGCTTTCCCCTTCCCATCCAAGTCCTCCTGGCTTTCCTGCATGCAAACTCGTGCCATGATCGCGGGAGCTACATCAGATATAAGTGTGGGTAAAATGATATGTTCTCTGCCTTCATCAGACTTAGAGTTCAGGAAGAGGGGAAGAATTATCAAACGATTTTAAAAATAAGAGTAAAACTATAACTGTAACATGTGCTAAGTTAAGTTTCAGGACAACATAATAGAGGGGTTTTGACCCAATTGAAGTCAGGGAAGACTCTTCAGCTGAAGTCGAAAGGATGAATAGGCATTAGTTCAACAAAGGGGGATGGAAGACCATCCTTTCCAGGTGGAATAGACTGTCAAGGATGTCTGGTGGGAGGGAGTATGACATACAGGGACCAAAAGGCCCAGATGTTTGGGGGGCGGATGCAGTAAATTTCTAAGTTCGAGATACAGGATGAGGAGGGGTGCTTGGGTAACTTAGTCAGTTGAGTGTTGGACTCTTGATTTTGGCTCAGGTCATGATCTTATGGTTCGTGAGTTCAGGCCCCAAGTTGGGCTTTGCACTGACGATAGGAAGCTTGCTTGGGATTCTCCCTATCTCTGTTCCTCCCCTGTGCTCGCTCGCTTGCTTTCTCTCTCTCTCTCTCTCAAAATAAATAAACTTAAAAAATTTTTATGGTAAAGGAGTGACTTGGTGGCTTAGTCGGCTACGTGTCTGACTCTTGATTTCAGCTCAGGTCATGATCTCACAGTTCGTGAGATAGAGCCCTGCATGGGGCTCTCAGCTGACAGCGCAGAGCCTACTTGGGGTTCTCTCTCTCTCTCTCTCTCTCTCTCTCTATCCCTCCCCTGCTCACATACATGCTGTCTCTTTCTCTCTCTCACTCTCAAAAATAAATAGATCAGCTTAAAAAAAAAGATACAGAATGAAGAAGTTGTTGATGTGCAAAGCTTGTTTTTGTGCTTTTGTCTTGAGTATGGGATTTATAAATTTGTCTATCTATAAATAGGCTTCCCTACTGAGGCGTGGGACCTGGGAAATCATGAGAAAAGCAAATAAGATTTCCATTATCTCTGAGATTAGAATTTATTCTCTTAAAAGTTTAGAGATTAATGCCACCCAAGCCACCAGGACTTAATTTTCCGGGAGGGGTGAGGTGAGGACAAACAAGGGCCAGTAGGAAAGGTGGTTGACTGTAAATTTGTAAGAGAGGGAGAGGACAGTTATTTACTTTGGGTGTTAGCCTTATTAAAAAACTGCTTTTTGTTGGTTTATAAAAATGTGCATTTAAGGCAGAGTTAGAGAAGCTTTATTGTAAGTATGACAAACAAGTTCCTAGCCCTGAGCCCAGCATCTTTTTGGCATCCCAGCACACAGAGATGATCCAGCAACTAGTTCTTGCTCATTTCATATTATTCAATAGAAACCCCAAATATTATACTGTATGTTTGTACAATCTCCTGAAATAAATAAAATAAATAAAATGAAATAAAATAAAACCTGTATTTTAAAGAGTATCAACCCATTGCCCAGCTCTCTAGTTATTTTCACAGAAATCTCACTGTTTCTTAACTTGTTTTTTAAATCCTTTATTCAAATGAAATCTTCTGCATCCTTCAAATATATAAAATAGACGAATGTGGGGCTGCATCAGTAGAAGGAATGAGGGATCCTGATCTCCTTTCTTTGGCCATCTTCTTGCCCCGATCATGACTTAAGGTTCTACCAAACACAGTGTAGAAACTCCAGATCTAACTGATCCTTTCTACCATCTTAAAAAGCTACTGAGGGGCGCCTAGGTGACTTAGTCGGTTAAGCGTCCGACTTTCACTTGGGTCATGATCTCGCGGTTCGTGGGTTCAAGCCCCGCATCGGGCTCTGTGCTGACTGCCAGCTCAGAGCCTGGAGCCTGTTTCAGTCTGTGACTCCCTCTCTCTCTGATCCTCCCCTGCTCACGCTGTCTCTCTCTCTCTCCTAGAAATAAATAAAAAATAAAAAAAATAAAAAAAAGCTACTGAGTGATTTGCTGTACACAATTCATTCACCTTACTTATAGCTACTGACACTTAATTCTTTTCTAAATTGGCCGGAGATCTTCCGGCATTTTCTGGGACAGAGATGTATCCACTTAATCTGGGAAACAGAGATTCCTTTCCAGCTCCCACTTGGTCAGACTTGCCCGGTGGCTCTTCTTCCCCAGAACTGGCTCTTAATCACGATTTCCTTGCTTCTTGTCTGCGAGGGACCCCCCAACCAACCAGGCACGGCAAGAATTGTGAAAGACTGTGAAATGGGCAAAAATTATAATAGCTCGTCCTGTCTAGGGCTCTCTTCCAGGTTACCCCACATTTCATTGTCTTTGGGTTTCTTTGAAAGCGCTATAAATTGTAGAATACAATAGTAATGCAAATAATGGTTGTTTAGAGAATTTCAGATTATGTCCTCTGGAGATGCACTCGCTTGTTGCCCTGTAGATATGGACCAATTCTGAATTTATTTGTAAAGTCATTTCATAGTCTTCATGGTCAGATATGTGTGTGCTTTTTGAATGTTCCTTTAATTGCATCAGGAGTTAATGAGTTAAGAAGTCATTTACCTGTGTTCACTTTATATTTGTATGAGAATTTTTATTTTTAGCTTCAAAATATATATATCCTTTAACAAGCAGTGACCAATGCCTGTCAAACCCACTATGAAAGTAACAAGAGGGCAGTTCTGATGTTGTCAGCCCTGGGGGAACAGGGAAGAATTGAACTCTTCCATTGGAGGGGATTAAATTTTTTTTTAATGTTTATTAATTTTTAAGAGACATAGAGGTGGAGTGTGAGTGGAGGAGGGGCAGAGAGAGAGAGGGAGACACAGAATCCAAAGCAGGCTCCAGGCTCTGAGCTGTCAGCACAGTGCCCCACACAGGGCTTGAAGTCACGAACCGTGAGATCATGACCTGAGCTGAAGTCGGACGCTTAACTGACTGAGCCCCCCAGTGCCCCATTGCTTTTTATCCTCTCTATTCTCCGTCTCCCCTACTCTTGCTGGAAAGTCACTTCCAGTCCATGTTGGGTCTTTTAGGGACTTCTCTGCCTCAGACATCCCTGTCCCTCAACCTTATTCTACTTAACTAAATGTGCAATACATGTGGGATCAGGCAACCTGGGCATGTTCAGTGCCCATAAAGCTGACCATCAGAAGTCCATTTGTAGGGGTCCTAGAAGTCCCTTGGACAACCCAAATCAAAGGCAGGAAGAAAGAGGCATAATGAATATGACCTTGCAAAAAAGCATTGACCTGGGCATTGGCGGACCTTTGAGAGAATAATTCAAAATCTGTCACTCAGATTCATTTCCCAGTCCACTCTCCATAAGATTAATGTCTGAATTCTAGGAAGAGGAAAGGAGATGCAAGTGTAAACTGAATGAGCAGGTGAACTTAAACCTCTGTGGGACTTTGGGGTGGAGCTGCATAGGCCATGGAGCTCACCCAGAAGGGAGAAGAAGGTGTCAATCTTCTCCCACCTCTGACCCTGAGGTTGGTCTTGAGGGCTTCCTTGCTTCAGACTTGATACCTGCTGCAGTAGCAGCCAGGCCCAGATGGGCACTGTTTGCTGCCCAGGAAATCACTTGGAAATAATCCTGGGGAACTCCAGAATCCAATCCATGTATGTGAATGCAATAGGTCAGTGACCTGTAGTCTGATCAAACCTAGAAACATTTTTTCAAGTTTTTCTTCAACAAATTTGGGTTTTGTTTGTTTATTTCTAAGCACTTGATGACATTTTAGTCACTGAATACAGACATACACAAATCTGCTTCCATAGAAGGTATGCCTGGTCATCCTAGCTCTGCCCTGCTCACTGTGCTCCCTTAAATGTTTTGGGTAAAGATCCCGGTGCTCCTTTATTGCAAAGTGACAGACACCCCATTCAAACTTGCTTAAGCAAAAGTGGGTATGTATTGGCCCAGGGAAACTGGATGGTGAGGGAGCAGAAGTAGGAGGGGGAGGGAGTTGGCACGCCCATCCCCCTGAATCAAATAATGTTATGAGTTCCATCGCTGTCCCCCCAACCCTCAGTTCAAGTTTTCTCCATGTTGACTTTAGTGTCAGGAATGATTGGCCCTCATGGCGATCAAGACAGCCTTTGGCTGCTCAGGACTTTACAGATCTCCTTCTAGCACTATTTTTCTTTAAAGTTATTTAGTTATTTATTTAGAGAACGCATGAGCAGGGGAGGTGCAGAGAGGGGGAGAGAGAGAATCCCAAGCAGGCTCTGCGCTGGAGCCCAATGCGGGGGGCTCTAACTGATGAACTGTGAGATCATGACCTGAGCTGAAATCAAGAGTCGGACACTTAACCGACTGAGCCACCCAGGTGCCCCTCTCCTGGCATATTCTCGATCTCAGTAGAGAAACCTTTCCTCCCAGAAGCCATGCGTTTTTAGGAATTCTGATTAGTCCGGATTGATCACATACCCCACCCTGGATCAGTGAGTGAAGCCCCTAGATAAAGCACTCCGATTGGCCAACTGGGTCACGTGTCCATCCACAGAGAGAGTAGCGCCACATGACTCACTGCTTTGCATGAGAGCTCTGCAAACGTGTTTTGTTGTTTTCTTCAATTTTTTTTTATTTTTTTTTGCTTCCACACCTTAAATGCAACAGTTTGCCACACTTTGGTCCTTGGTGAGCCTGGATTCTGTGGCCAAACTGCTTTGCCTTGAATTTTAACCCCACGGCTCATCAGTGGTGTCCCCCTTGGGCAATTACTCTGGGCTCCAATGTTCTCATCTGCAAAACTGGGATAACCGTACCTACATCATCATATTATTCCGAAGATGAACTGAGATAATGTGTACAAGACAGTGCTTGGCCCGTAGTGAGTGCTGTGTCAGTGTTAACCCTCCATCACCACCATCACCACCATCACCATCGTCATCACCATCGCCATCACCCTGCCTCCAGGGTCAGTAGAACAACCAAGAACCTAAACTCCGTGTTTTTGAAAGAAGACTCAGACTCAGAGTGCGTAGCTCCTAAATAAGCCTTTGAGGGGCGCCTGGGTGGCTCAGTCAGTTAAGCGTCCAACTTCGGCTCAGGTCATGATCTCACGATTTGTGGGTTCGAGCCCCACATCGGACTCTGTGCTGACAGCTAGCTCAGAGCCTGGAGCCTGCTTCCGATTCTGTGTCTCCTTCTCTCTCTACCCCTCCCCTGCTCATACTCTGTCTCTCTCTATATCAAAAATAAATAAAAACAAAAAAATTTTTTAATAAATAAATAAGCCTTTGAATATTTCTTTCTTATAGAAAATATACCGGAGCCACTTTTACCAGGAGACCCACGAGGAATTCACTACTGCACGGTTAAGGATCAATAGATAGACTATGTTCTGGTCGGAAGGTTGGGGCTTTAGACTTCAAAGAGGACCCCCTCTCATTAAGTGAAGATGAATGGCATTTTCCACATTTGCGAGAGTATAGATCAGCATCCTAAAAGAACTCGCATGCATCCAGCCCTCATCCTGATTAGTCACGGCACTTAAAAATCGGAGAGAGACAAGTATTCTTTGTGGACTTTTACATTATAGCTCTGTCTGTTAGACTTAGCTACAACTGTACTGGCTTTGAGATATACAAACCCAATTAAAGTGTGTCCGGCTTTGAAAGCAGAGGGGAGATGAGGCCTCTGAGAGCAGCACTCTCATTTTATGCTCTTTACCAAACCACTTGACTTTTTGCCACCTCATTCCTGGCAGTTGGATCTTGGGTCACGTGGGCGAGTGACCTACCCTGAGGTTAAAAACCCCCAGCAAGAGTTGGAAAGCAAGCTAATTAAGACCCAACAATCACATAGACTCAGGCATGTGTATATACTCAGGGCCCGTTTCTCCAAAGATGTGTTTTGGGAGTCAGAAGTTCTGGAGAGGGCATTTGGGGTGACCAGCTCCGAGTCCCTGTCCATTTCCATTTTCTGCAGTGAAACCCGGAGAAGTGCCCCTGCTCCAAAGCAGAAAATGAGTGAACTATTTTGGTGACATCTCCTACAACCAAATGCCACTCAGATCCTCAGATATCTGACCCTACCAGAAGTCTTCCCTTTGAAGCAAGGGTAACAATAGCTTTACAGAGTTTTGTTCTCAAGAGAGGTGCATCCCAAAACAAGCGTCTGCCACGTACTGAGCACCTCTTGCGTAAGCAGCCTATCTCGGCTACCTTAGAAGCTCCGTATCTTCCACTACAATCAGTAGCTGACCACGTGAGGCAGAGAAATGGAGGCGTTCCTGTTGGCCCAGCTCTCGGTGTGGCTATGCTTGGCCTGAGCCCCAGATATATGGATGAGAGAGCAAGCCTCCAGCTGACGCTAGTTTCCAGACTTGGAGCCTCAAAGCCCATGCTGAGTGGAGTGGAGCTTCCCTTCCCTTCCCAGGGCAGATGGAAGGTGCACGAATGAAGTAGATTTGGCTGTTGTTTTACCCCATTCCGTTTGGGGTAGTGCATGACACAGTGATGGAGAAGAAGAGCAACGAGGATTAAAATTGCTTTGCTTACAAGATTGGTGTGAAGCAATAAGAATGTATATAAATACATGTACATTTGGAAGTATTGCACAAACACAGGTATTGCAGGAAGATGCAGGTAACACAAATATATCTAGATCCACGTGTTTCCAGCTACGTCCCACAAGGGAGCCGCATTTCTAGATTTGCTGACCTTGATTGGAGTCTCTCAGAGGCTCCTGAGAGAGTGAAGAACGGAAGTGGGCCCCGACACGCGTAAAAATCGTGGAACACCTTCACCATTTTATAATGAACAAGTCAACATTTTTATTAAAAAAAATAATTGGGATATCCGCAATGTGATCAAAGGACTTAAAAAATCGAATTCTTAGTGCCCTCCATATAGGCACAGCCTGGTGAGGAGATACCCGTGTGGGGCTGCGAGAGCAACACCTTCTGGTTCTGTCAGTATCTCTGTGACTATGCAAACTCGTTTGGAAGTGGCATCCAAAGTCTACACCTGAGGCCACTGTGAATGTGAGTCCTGAACAGCGGAGCCAGGCCTGTGACAAGCCCCGAGCTAGACACGCCGGTCTGGCACACCCATTCCTGACGGTCTGAGCCTCAGCTCCTGGGGGGCTGTGTGGCCCCTCGGGCTCTGGGGTTTCCTCATCCTCCTCACAGCCAAGAGAGCTCTCCTTCTTTGCTGCCCAGTGTCGAGAGAGTTAACAAAAAGCTTTCCCCTCCCCTCTTTTTTTCTTGTTTTTCTCCCTTCCCAGCTTTCCTCCAACCATGTCTGTTAAGGTCCTTCTAGGAGACATTGTTGTCTCTCTTCAGCGCCATTTAGTCTCTCTTAGTATAAACAACAAAAGCAACCAGCACAATTAACACTTGAACAGTGAGCTGTAGTTTGCAGAGCATTTTCACAGACTTCTTTTCTCAGTCTCACATCCAGCAGCTCACTATTACTCTACTGTACTTATTATTATACTTTCAAGTTTACATGGACTTGGAACAAGGCTCTTGGAGGTGAAGTGACTCGTCTGCGATCAAATGGCCTGGAAGTGGCAAGGCCCCAATGTAGAGGCAGGTACTGAGTTGACTCCCATCTTCTTTCCACCGTCAAGTTTACCCCTGTGGGTAGACAGAATGGCACCTCTTCTCACACAAGTAATTATTGCCATGGTTGTTGCCATCGTTCATCGGCTTGGGTTCACTCAATGTGCCTTTGTTTTCTTTTCCTTGAAAATAATTTTCTATTTACAGAATAGGATTATGTAATGGAAACTTACTGGGAATTATTATATATTTTAAATCTCAGTTTACCCACTAGTGCCTGGGTTTTCTATGAGTAAAATAAAATAATAGTATACAACAAAAGTTTATAGTGTTTAGTATTTAACAGCTTGCAAGGTACTTTCATATACGTTACCGCATTGGATTTTCACCCCTTCCCAGTGGACAGTATGCCTGTTTTATAGAACAACTGAACTTCACAGAGGCGAAATGGCTGGTTCACATTCTTTCAACAAGTAAAAGTTGCCGTGTGATTTGTACTAAAGGTTTTGGCTTGTTCTCTACCTTTTCTGGTACTGCCAGCATGGCCAGACTTGGGGGGTGGGGGCGGGGAGTAGAATATCCCACGCTTATTCTGTGTCCTGGGGCAGCGCGGCTGAAACTCTATCATGTACAATGACCACCTGGAGAGTGTTGAAACTCAGATTCCTGGGCCCAGCCCCCCTGATCCAGGAGGTCTGGGATTTAGGGCCCTAGCATTTGCATTCCCAACAAGCTTATAGCTTACGTGGCTACTTCCTGCCTGTGGGCAATATTCAAATAGGGCTGATAGAGCAAAAGTGTCTCATCCCTCAAAACTTAGTTCTATCATCTCTACAGAAGGTTAATAGTAGGACCTACCTCACAGGGTACATTGAAATTATGTGGGTAAGAGCCCTTTGACACTTGCTTATCATGTCTTATGCAAGATGTACTTGAAAGTTGAAAGACAACATCAAAAACATTCTTTCACAGACCTCGGGGGTGCTATGCACATAATGCTCTGTGCACATGGTGCCTGTGGGCTTGTGCAACAGGAAGATATCGGCTAAATAAGAACCCACTCCATTCAACAATTTGGTAAGAACTTTTAGATGGGATTCCATTGTGAACTCAGTCCACACTCAGGACGCCTACCTCCAGTGATGGGGAGTGTTAGAGCACAGCTGACTTCCACTCTGTGGCAGCTCAGCGTCCCCACTCCCCAGGTGGGGGACAGCAACCAGGGAAGGGCAAGGAGGGGAGAGAAAGGAACCAGGAATCCCACATCCTCATCCCCTACCACGTGGGCTTCTCTTTCTCGCACAAACCATGGTCAAGCAGCCAGACTCAAGTGCCAAGTTTTTCCTTCCCTTGCTTAGTCTAGTTCAGGAATTACCAGGGACTTGAAAATGCCAAGAAGCGGTCAGCAAGAGGGAGAGAAGCCAGGGCAAAGGGCCCCTCAAACCACATGTTAGTTCAGCAACCTCTGAGCGGGAGAAAATCAGCCCCTTGAGGACTGACTTATTCCTCAGCTTTGGAGTCAGAACGAGTCACGTCGTTATCGTTGTCACTTATCAGCAGCGTGGATTTATGTAGCTTCCTGTGCCTCCTTGAGATGCAGTTTCTTTACTGTAAAAGAAGATTAATAATGTTCCAACACCTGGTACACTCGGTGGATAGCAGTTACAGTCATCATTCACTCAACCAGGATTTACTGTGCTCATTCTACGTGCCGAACAATATGTTAGGCACTAGCAACACAGAAGTAATAAATACAATATCCAGAGGAACCCCTAGCCCAGTGTGGGGAGAGAGAGAAACAAGCACACCACATGTTGTGGGTGTTCTCTATCCATGCACAAAGTATACCAATAAGGGAAGTTGGCAGAGAGTGGTAAGAACACTGCAACTAACAGCTTTCTGATTCCTCACCCTTGCCTTCCATGTGCCACCACCCCCCTCGTCCTGAGAAGCCTCACCTACATGGATAATTGTCCTAGGTCAATATTCCCTGAGCATCCCTGAACTGCTGCCGGTTGAGCCCCTGCCAGCCTAAATTGACACGTCCTGGGATGAATTTACACTGTCCCCTCGGCGTGCTGTATCCACACAAGGCATTTCATTCAGGTTTGGAAAGTTCCAGGCTGACGCAGCTCTGGAGGGTTGTTTGACTTTTTTCTTCCTTTTTTTTTTTTTTTTTTTTTTAATGTTTCATTTCTTTCCTTTTAGGATCTGTGCCCTAGTTGTTCTGGGAAACTTGTGACCTCTCTGTGTTTTTAATTGGAAGATGTCATTTTTCCATGGCAACCTATCTTGATGTCCTAAATAGAGAATCTGTAAAATCAGTTTCTCTATGAAGGGCCACGCCATTGGAACAGGGGGCTGCCCAAGAAACGCTGATGCCCAGGCTTCGTGGCTCCACCCCTGGGGAAGTCCCCTCAAGCCAAGGACCGCCACCAGGGTCTCCAGCTACAACTGACCTGTACCATGGTGGGCCCCACCAGGACCTCTCTTGGCTTGGGCTCCTAAAACCCAGTTGTTGATGGTTGAAGGGGGAGAATTTGCACTTTCTGATGGCATAGGAACAAAATCATGTCAGCCATGAATTATGGTGTCTCCAGGGTCAAGAGCCCATAGGTAATAACATCGAAGCCAGAAAAACATTGATGGGAAACAGTTGAAATCAACCCAAGTTCCATGGCGGCCGAATCTGAACTCACCCTTTCACAGTACCTCACCCCCTAAGGGGAATGAGTGTCCTCAGGAAATTATGAAGGAACTAGAGAACTTTTGTACCACACAGTGCAAGTCACCGCTGAGGAAACAGTAGTTAAATCATTTGGCAGATAAGTGATTAAGTTTCCAATAAATGCCCTGATTTTTGTAATTCTGTTTTTCCTTCTATTTTTTTTTAAAGCATAATTTCCATTCAGTAAGGAATGGATGGGTTGATAAACACGTGTTGATAAACACAAGTCATCGTAGCCATGGAGATTATATTGGTGCATTTTACAAAGAAACGGTAAACTGATATGCCAAGTCCTTCCTCTATACTTGATGTAGGTAGAAGGACACCAAAGTGACCCAGTCATTCAGGATACACATCAGTGAAACCCCAGTAGGTGCTAGGCACCACCAGCAGCAGCTAACATCTGTTGACTTACTATTTCCAAGAACTGTTCAAGTGCTATGTATAAATTCATATTAATAACATCAAGAGCTTCCCTTCATTGACCACTTATTATGTGACAAGAACTGTGACCTAATTTCACATCTAACTAATTTCCTATTCACTACTGCTTTCCCCAATTTGAAAATCGGTCACTTGGGATGTCGCGGGTTGGGTGATTTTCCCAAGGTCACAGTCTGGATATAAAACCAGGCATCGTGGGCTCCAGCATCTGTGTGTACTTGTAACAGCTGTAAATACCGCCTCTCCCTAGCCTGTGTAAGAGCATTCCTGGAAATGGACAAGTATGGCTGACATGCTGAGCTCATTCCTGTCTCTGGACTTTGCAGTGGATCTTCCCTCTGCCTGGAATGCCTTCCCTACTTTTGTCTTTGCTCAGCTGGCCCCTTCTCATCATTCAGGGCTTGGCTCAGATGTATTTCTTGAAATCCTCTTCCTGCCCCCCACATCAAAGCAACCCTCCCCACCTCAAGGCCCCGTTACTAAATCCCATTTCTTGTTTTAGTTCTTTCAGTGTGTTTCACTGCCAGAAATTGCCCTGCGTTTTATGTGTTGATTCTCCCCCATGACCAGATGCAAGCTCCAGGATGACTGAGATCTCAGTGCTGTGTCCCTTGCTCACAGAAGAGTGTCCAGCACACTTAGGCATTCAGTGACTATTTGTTAAATTCATGAATCGACCATACAGTTACTGACTTTCATCTCAAGCGCCGATTATGATGATAATGAAGCAGCCACAGTACTAACAGGCAATAATGATTAAGAGTTTATTATGAGTCATATGCTGTGCCAAATGTTTCTCATCAATTCCTGTGAGGTAGATACCATTATTGCCTCCCTTTTGTGGGGGAGGAAACTGAGGCTTCGAGTATGGATGCTGGTGTCATCAGAAGGCTGAGAAACCCTCAGGGACACATTTATATGTATAACATGAAGAACAGGAAGTTCCTGTCGGTGAAGGAAAGGATGAAGCCGGTCAGCCCCACCATGGCAAGTTCCAAGGCCCTAAGGCCTCCATTTCCTTCTCAGTTAAAGAGGGAAGTTTGAAGCTTTCTAATTAAGAAGTGTCAGGGTCTAAAATGCAGCATGTGACAGGCACTGGCTTTGGGAATAACCGGGTTTGAATTCTGACCTTGGCCCTTAGCAGCTGCGTAAGTGTGGGCAGGCTCTTGATCTCTTTAAGCCTCAGTTTCTCCACCTGTGAAAAGGGCTAACCATCTGGGCCCAGCCCAGCCAGGAGCTGATGTGGTAGATCTGTGAAAGCAGCTAGCGCTCTGACTAGTGCATAGTCAACACTCAATAAATAGATCTTTCCTGCCTCCATTCCTTTGTTGCAGCTTAGTCAACGTTTTCCACCCCTGCCATAAACAAAATTCTGGATGTTTGAAGTCCATGTCCTCAGATGAAACCAAAAGCTATAGGTCACCTGTGGCCAGATGGTGCAGTCGCTGACCTCATTAAAGGAAGGCTGGACAGGGGCACCTGGGTGGCTTAGTCGGTTAAGCGTCCGACTTTCGCTTAGGTCATGATCTCACGGGTCGTGGGTTTGAGCCCCGTGTCAGGCTCTGTGCTGACTGTCAGCTCAGAGCCTGGAGCCTGTTTCAGAGTCTGTGACTCCCTCTCTCTCTGACCCTCCCCTGCTCACGCTGTCTCTCTCTCTCTCTCTCTCTCTCTCTCTCTGTCTCTCTCCTAGAAAAAAAAAAAAAAAAAGGAAGGCTGGACAGCGAGAGTTAAAAAAAAAAATGACAGACCAGGAAAAAGATTTCAAGGAAGAAAACAGAAACTTTTTTGACAGAGGGGAAAATGTGTGAGAGGATAGGATATTGCGGGAACCACAAAACAAGAAGAGCCCACTGAGGGGGAAAAATGGTGTCAGTCAAGGATAAGTCAATGAAGACATGGTATTTCCTCTGCTCCATTTGGAAGCGGGTGCACCTGGGGAGTGAGTCCCCATAGCTGGCTTGTAAGCCATGGGCCTCCTGTGAGTGGACAGTCACTTCAGAGTGGCTGCGGGTTCCCCTGCCGGGTGAGGCCCAATCCAAGGCCCGAGCAGGGCAGGGCGAGGGTCAGACGCAGTGCTGCTCAGCTGCTTTTCAGCTTCTGAACACACCTCACAGCCCTCTACTGCAGGAGGCCTTCTTGGGTCACAGAAGTGTGACGTGAACAGGTAATTAAGTTAGGGGTTGATGGGCTTATCAGTGCTGAGGGTTTCACAGAAGGGCCACAGTACACACGGAAATGGAGATTTAACTTATGTTTAGGTTAATATTTGGTTTCTACAGAGAGGGATACAACTCAGCCCCAGCTGTGAGGCAGCGGTCCCTTCTCCCCTCGCGCACAGGATGGTCGGAACTGTTTGAGTTCCAGCAGGAGCTGTGGTTGGAGGGCAAAATTGCCCTCTCTGCACGGCGGGGTGGGCTGTGGGCCGGGCACCTCTGTGAGGTGACGTTGTGCAGGAGTGACGGAGTCCTGCTGTGACCATGCCTGACATGGATCTGGTCCTCAGTCCGCATTTCAGAAGGTCCCACCTCCGGCAGTTGGTGCACACCTCCCAGTTCAGAAGCACTGAGCTAAAAACAAACACAAACACAAAAACGAAAAACACCCCAAAACATTCCCACTTCTCTCAAGGAGTCCCTGTGATCACAGGCAGGGAAATTCGCCGATGGAAACAGCTGAACAACAGAGTGAACTATCCCCATGTTTGCCAACCACCATTCAATCAAGCTGGGGTTTCTCCTTACCGGGAATAAACCTAATCTCAGGCTTAACTTCAGTCTTTCTAAAACAAAAATCAAAACCAAACAAACAAACAAAAAAAACCCTGGGTGGCTTAGTTGGTTAGGTGTCAGGTCATGATCTCAGGTCCGTGAGTTCAAGTTCCGTGAGTTCAGGCCCCTCATCAAGCTCTGCACTAACGGTGCAGAGCCTGCTTGGGATTCTCTTTCCCTTTCTCCCTCTGCCCTCCCTCTTGCTCTCTCCCTCTCTCTCTCAAAATAAATAAACTTAAAAAAAAAAAACCTCTCTCTAGCCCTCTTTTTTTGCATAGTAAAGAAGCTCTTGAGATTTCTCGAGCTATTAAGTTAAAAGAAGGTCAGTAGATTAGTTGAAGGTGCATGCTTTGGGGTCAGAAAAAGTGGGTTT
This sequence comes from Hyaena hyaena, assembly GCF_003009895.1. Lineage (NCBI taxonomy): Eukaryota > Metazoa > Chordata > Mammalia > Carnivora > Hyaenidae > Hyaena > Hyaena hyaena. Next base: position 2,323,345 of record NW_024080849.1, read on the forward strand.
CCATCTTGGTTCTGGTTTTTCCTGGCTATGTGACTCCAAGTCCCCTCTTACACTCTCAGGCCTCAGTTTTCTTATCCATGGAATAAGGCTAGTAAGAGCACCTAATTCATGAGGTTATAGTGAGGATTAAATTTAAAAACAGATGCAAAATGCTGTCACAATTTAAGTACCCAACACTTGGCTGCTATTACCACCCTTATTAAGCAACAATATTGTATTATAATTGTTCCCAGATGCTGTCGCCTTGCTCATTCCACCCAGGAACGCATTTTCACATTAGTGTTCTGTTGGTAACTCACTGTGGGTATCCAGAGATCCTACTTAACAAAGAATTAATCTTCTAACGGTGTGCACTATAAAGACAGACATTCATTTGCCAATCCTGAAGAAAAATACCAATGAAATTGTATGACAGTCCATGTGTAAAAAAGATTTAAAAAAAAAAAAGTCATTTTAAACTACCGGTATTGTGCCGATTAAAATCGGATTTTATTCCACCTATTTGTAAAAGTGTTTTCTTGTTTTTAATTTTTTTTAACGTTTATTCATTTTTTGAGAGACAAAATGAGTAGGGGAAGGACAGAGAGATGGAGACACAGAATCTGAAGCAGGCTCCAGGCTCTGACTTGTCAGCACGGAGCCTGACACAGGGTTCGAACTCACAAACAGTGAGATCATGACCTGGGCTGAAGTCAGGTGCTTAATCAACTGAGCCACCCAGGAGTTCCTGCAAAAGTGTTTTCTTTGTGCCAATTACAGGGCGAGGCAATGAGTGAATAAGATATGGTCCTTGTCCTCTGGCAGGTCAGGGGTAGGTGTGGAGACAGACATGTAGACAAGGCCATGGGAGAGCTTAGAACAGACGCACTGGTAGAGTACGGCACACTTGCAGGGCACAGTCATAGCAGCAAGGAGAGGGCTTAAATCAGTCCTGGGAAGGAGGCAGTGATTTTAAAGACTGAATTAAGGTTTAGGGTTGGACAGATTCTCTGGGCAGAGAGAATAGAGGCATAAAGAGTGTGTGTGTGTGTGTGTGTGTGTGTGTGGTGTGATATTTAGATTTCACACATAGGAGTTTATTCGGTAGCAAGAGCTATTGGAGAATTTACACAGCAGAGTGTTGAGGTCAAATTTGAGTTTCTGTAAGATCCGTCCGGTGACTGTGCAGGAAATGGAGTGGAAGGGCAGGCTACAGACTGCTGGAGCAGAGAATAGGGAGTGGGAACAGAGAAAAAGGACAGGAGTGAGGGGACATTTAGAAGCTAAAACTGGATCTGGAAGTGAGAGGAAGAAAGGTGTTAAAAATGATTCCCAGTGTGCCAAGAAAGTGGAAATGTTCAGCAAATGGTACCCAAATGTGGCAGACACTGATCTTTGCTTACATAACAACCATCCCCATGTCCCACCTTCCTCTTGCTGGAGCCCCAATTTATTGACTTATAGGCAGAAATCCTTTGAGATTGGAAGGGTTTAGGCCCAATCCCTATGGATGGAGTGGAATTGGTCTGAACCAGTTGTGCCAATCTCTTCCCCCTTGGCCATTTAGACAAGCTATGGGCAAGTGACTCATTTATTCTGGCTGCAGTATAAGGAGAGGCTACCTTCGAGGCATAAAAAGACACACAACTAGGGAAATAACACTTTGCTCATTTTCCCTTCTCCAGAGGTGAGCATAACCCCCCCCCCCCCCCACGGCCCACATATCCCTTTGCAGTAGCCTTGAGACCACGAGACAAGAGTTGGAGAACAAAGCCAATACCTTAAGGATAGTGAAGCAGAAGGTGACATTTGGTCCCTGATGGCACCGTTGAGCATCTGGATAAGTGCCAGCAATAGCTACTGTCTCTGAATTTCTTGTTAAGTAAGATAAAAATGTTCTGTTAGTTTAAGGCATTTGATTTAGGGTAGGATATGGTAAGGTAATGAGTAGACTCCAAAGGTAATGGCTCAGACATGACAAACATGTATTTCTTAGTTTGGGTTGGTCAAGACTGGATGTTGCAGGTTGGTGGTGGTGGAAAGCCCAGGGACACAAGGTAATGGTGGCTCTATTGTTTTCAGCCTGTGGCTTCTGAGGCTGTTCTAGAATCAGTTGGCCAGAAGGAAGAAAAGGGAGATTTTATAGGCCATGTCCCCACATGGCATATTTCACTTCCACTAGCTTTCCATGGGAGACAGCTGGGTCATGTGGCCATGCATCTAGCTGCAAGGGGAACTGAGAAATACAGAGTAACCAGGAAACCATACTCCAGCTTCTATGGAAGGATGGATTTTGTGGATAGCTAATAGACCCTGCCACACCATTGTAAGCTGGATGTTATTATTGTTGTTACTTGCAGCTAAAAGAATTCTTAACTGATCCAATGGGTCTGGAGCATAGGGGAGACCTTGAGGTAGGTCATACAATTTTTTCTTGAATACAGAATATCTGTATTTCTCAAGACAGTCTCATATATGGTCAGTAAAATCAAAGGAGAGATGATCTCACCTAGGAAGAAGGCAGAAAGTAAGAAGAGATACACAGAGAGAGCCCTTTACATTGTTCATTACATTAGGCAGTGTTATTTCCTGATAACTGTCATCATTCTATGAAATATGCACTAATGACCCTTGGAAACCTGAGTTGACACAGACTGTGGCTCTCATGGATGTGTGGTATACACAGTCTTGGGTACCCTGTCAGACATCCTCCATCTAACTAGCTAACAGTGTCCTCCAACACTGGGCCTCAAACTCCCAATCACAGTAGCTAGGCAAAAAGAGAACATTCAATTGTGGTTTTCTCCTAACACTTGAGGATATAGGCACTAATTAGCTGGAGTCCTATCTATTTATCATTCAAATAAATTCCACTGGGGCAGGAACCATATTATATGCCTTTCATCACATCCCCATCCCTACCATACTCTGTAAAATGAAGATAATAATAACTGGTGTATGAAGCCTTCTTGTTTTATGCCAGTCATCATGCTACATGTTTCACTAGAAGGATCTCATTTAATCCTCAGAACAACTCAATCAGGTAGATAGTATTTCACAGGTAAAGATAAAAGAGGTTAAATAACCACGCAAGTAACAGAGTTCACAAATGGTCAAACCAGGGTCCAAGCCCAGAAATCTGAATTACTCCTATCCTAGCCTGCCCCCTACTAATTCTTGTTGTATGGATTAAAGGCAAAGGTGAATCACCTTATATACCCAATAAATGGTCATTATCTTTATGTCATCATTCCTTCGTAATACATGGACATTGTGTCACTTTCTTACAAGTTGCAAAGCAGGCTTATTGAGCTGTCTAGTTTCTAATGTGACTATGAGGAAGCTATACAAAGATGGCTTCTTTGTTAGAAAATGCAGGAATTTTGTGACATGGTAAAAACTGAGCTCTTGGTGGCAGCCAATATCTGGGGGAGCTGGCCCAGGAAAATAAAATGTCCCAGGAGTCAACCTCCTTGTGCTTTAAGTTAGAAGGCTTTACTTCCTAGCACTATTTATGAGTCCCTTGAAGAGTAACATTAAGTTGAATCCATTAGTGGTTATTCTGATATTTTTTACTTCATAAGGCTTGTGATTCCAATACAAAAGGAATATAAAACTTGGAAAATCCAATTAAGTAAGAAGAGGAAAAATCAGCATAATTCTACTGCTCCAAGACAGTTCCATTGACATTTTTGTGTTCTAATTGGCATCGTATTCATTTTTTAGGATTTACTTGCTTTGTTGATAGCATGAGAGACCCTTGAATTCCCATGTACCTGAGTCATCAGACTTTCTAAATCTGGTCCCTTTGGCTTGGGACACAGAGAGGCCCTGCTATTAGTCGGCTCTCGGCCCTAGAGTCTCAAGGGTGCCGTAAGGCAGGGCAGTAGCCAGAGGGGCCCCTCTGGAAGGGGTGACAGAGGCCCTGTTATCTCAGGGAAAAGCACTCTGCTCTGAGCCAGTATTCTGCACAAGGGTCGCCCCAGTCCAGGAGGAAGTTTTCCTGGGCCCAGTTCCCACCCTCGTGGTCACATCACGGTGACGCAGAAGGAAGCCAGCCTCCCCAGAGCCCAGGTCTCTCACAGGAAAGTGTTGTCAGAGGTTTCTGTATGGCCAGGCGGTCTGTGCATGCTGGGTTCAAAACAGCATTCCCAACCCGCAGGATTTGTTCACAGGCTGGAAGCCCGGCCTCAGGGCTGCTCTGTGGTGTTGCCTCTGTTTGGTCCCAGTACTTGCGGTAATGCCTGTGGTGGTGCCATAAATCAGCTCTGCTCTTCCGTCCCCCCAAGAGACTTCTGAATGGACTGCCCTCCTGGCGGGCAGCGTGAGACACCTCCTTTCAGATGTCATGTACCAAACAATGATTGACCAGGGGAAATTTATTGTTCAGTTGAACAAGATAATACTCTGAAGTCTTGGACATAGTCTTGCTTTGGCCTGACACTTTTTGGTGGCCACTGAGAGGAAGGGAAGTCCTCTGCGCGCATCTGTTCTCAGGATGGAATTTGCTTCTTTGTAGAGGAGGTGAATGGCAATGCCATGCTCTCCTGTGGATGTCTGGTCACCAGTCCTCATTGATCTCCATATCAGTGATGAGGTCACTCTCGGAGGTTTCTCTCCCAGTGTCCCCTCCACTAGAGGGAAAAGCCAAGGAATAGGAGTCCAAAGTCCTGTGCTCCAGGCTTACTACACCCACTGTTTGAAATTAGACAAACTAGCTTATCTCTTGAAGTCCTGAGCTTCCTTGAAAGTTTATCCTCTTAAGCGGATAACTAATTAACTGACATTCTTTGTAGCTGTCCATCCAAGAGCATGTGACACTCACGATAATGATCCTTGGGCCCTACAAGATCATAAGTCACCCTCTGAGTTCCCTCTATGCTCAGGGCTCCATGTATTTTATTAATTCAAATCCCTTGCAGAGTGGCAACTTGTGTGCATCCATTTTGATGACTCTAACCAGAACAATGGACTGTCAGAATCAGACATGGGGTGTTACCCAAACCCTTCACCCTTTATTTTGAGGTTGATGTCGTAGAATGTGTTACAAGACACCAGTAGGCTGAAGTGACACATGGCGTACCATGGGGCTGGCGTGGGCACCCCAAGAAGACTCACCACAGTCATAGGACAATGGCATTAGGCCACAAAGTCTGTTACTCTAGGAAGCACCATTTTCTTGCTCCACAGACTTATCAGAATTTTTGTTGTTCAAAAAGGCTTCTGGAGCTTCAGATTGCTGTCACCAGGTTCTCTGCTGCTGCCACTTCCCAGCTGTCCTGTGGCAGGCTGTGCCCTTTGAGGGGTGGCTTGCTCTAATCGCATTCAGTCTGTGCTAAATGGGCTCCATCATGTGACACAGGCGGCTGTGTTACAAGGAGACCATATCTTTGCCACTGAGTGGGCTGCGCTCAGCTTAAAACTCAACGTGTACATGGGGATGAAGGTGATTTAGGGTATAAGGTCTCAGAACCACAGGCTCAGGGCATGGTTTCGACTATGGTGTTTTGTTCAGCGAGACTTTGCCTATTTTTGCAGAGCTTCTCCTCAGGACCCCAAGTTGACAAATGACTCTACTTTCTAAAGAGGTTGCTAGACCTTCCGTGTGGGATTCGCTAAGAGGTGGCCCATCGCACTCCTCTCTAACCTATGTGTAGGAGAAAGCTAGGAGTTGATCAAGGATGGTGGGGGGTAAAGATTTCTTCAAAGCAGGCATAGGAGCACATGTACCCCAATGTTCATAGCAGCATTCTCCACAATAGCTAAAACATGGAAAGAGCCTAAGTGTCCATCAACAGATGAATGGATCAAGAAGATGTGGTTTATCTATACCATGGAATACTACATGGCAATGAGAAACAATGAAATCTGGCCATGTGTAGCAACCTGGATGGACCTGGATGCTGAGCAAAATAAGTCAGGCAGAGAAGGACAAATATGATATGTTTGCACGTATAAGAGGATTAGGAGGAACTTGATGGAGGAACAAGGGGGAGAAGAAGGGCGGAAATGGTGGGGGAAAGGGAGAGAGGCAAACCATGAGAGACTCTTGAATGCTGACAAAAACTGAGGACTGATGGATGTGGGGGGGAGGGGGGATGGGCATGGAGGAAGACACTTGTGGGGATGAGCACTGAGTGTTATGTGGAAACTAATTTGACAATAAACTATTTGTAAAAAAAAAAATGAATTAAAAGATAAAGGATTAAAAAAAAAAAAAAGATTTCTTCAAAGCAGCTTATCTGAGGGTCCTGTGTGTACCTCCACTCTCCTCGTGAAAGTCAGAGGAAAGCTTTTTCTCATCTGGTGAGAAGAGCCTGCTGCCATTTCAAGCTGGTGAGAAGAGCCTGCTGCCCAGTGCTGCTAGGAGAACACGGAAGGGAGGAGCCAAAGAGCTCCTGGGAGGACATGACAGTGACCCCTGGAATCTGCCTGTGTCTTTTCAGGAGAACTCTAAAGGAGAAAAGTCAACCGGAGCTGTTTCTGAAAGTCAGAAGAAGACAACATCACAGACAGGCGACCATTTGAACAGACGCTGTGGAAGACAGCTGGGCTTGAACTGTCATGACAGAACAGTGCCCTATGCAGACGACCCTGGGCAACAGCTGCTGGGAGACAATGTCCGTCACCCTGAGTCTGTAGAGGCTGAGAGAGCAGTGGTCCCCCTAGAGCAGGGGCTCAGGAGAACTTGCAACAGAGGGAGAAAGCCACATTTGGGCCCCTGACTGGCAGAGGGCACTCCTGTCTGACTGCAGCAGCTCCAGCCATAACTTAACACTTGGCCCTGCCCTTTAATTTCCCCTCCCCAACCCCAACCACAGATGGAAAAGAAACAAGGGAGAGGAAGAACAAGGCAGACAAGAAAGCCAACTTCTCCCCTATGCAGGTTATCAAGCTGGGGCCAAGTCTGATGGGGTCGAAAGAAAAAGAATCCTCTCATGTAGATGAAAAATTGAAGTTCTTGTTTGTTTGTTTGTTTGTTTGTTTAATATTTTTATTTATTTCTAGGAGAGAGAGAGAGAGAGACAGCATGAGCAGGGGACGGTCAGAGAGAGAGGGAGACACAGACTCTGAAATAGGCTCCAGGCTCTGAGCTGGCAGTCAGCCCCCGACACGGGGCTCGAACCCACGAACCGCGAGATCATGACCCAAGCGAAAGTCGGACACTTAACCGACTAAGCCACCCAGGCGCCCCAGTTCTTGTTTGGTTTTGATTGCCTTTTTGACCCCTGAAAATGAAAACCATTCACACTTGAAACTGGAAAGTATGAAGATCCACTCACGACACCATCCAGTGTAGGGAGATGGGCAGATTGGATTTGATGGATAGTGATGAGGGAAAAATAGAGGCTTTGAATCCAACCTCTTCAGCAAACTGGTCACATTAACATTTTGGAGTCAGGGTTTCAGTTCTAGGAAGATTGAGTAGACATATCTTTCTCTATTCTTCCTGCCAAGGGACTTGGCAAGCGACTTCTTCCCAAATACCCAGACCTAGGTGGTTTCAATGAAAAGTTCTATCAACTATTGAAAAAAGAATTAACACCAATTTGACAATACGTCTTATAGAAAAATAGAAGAGGAAGGAATACTCCCCAATTTTTTTAATAAAGTTATTAGTATTGTAATACTGAAACCAAACACTGACAGTACAAAAAAAGAAAACAGCAGACCAATATATCTTGTAAATCTAGAAGCAAAACATTAGCAAAGAGAATTCAGCAATATATAGGAAAAAAAATTATACTCCATGACCAAATGGAGTGGGGTTTGTCCTACAGATGGAAGGCTAGTTCATTATTTGAAAATCAACCAGCATAATCCGCCTTCCTCATAGGCTAAAGAAAAATCACATGATCCTTTTATTCACTAAAGAAAACACATTTGGCAATCTTCGATACCTGTTCATGATAAAAATGCTAAGAAAACTAGGAATAGAAGGGAGCTTCCTCATCTTGAAAATGAGCATCTACAAAATATTTAGACTTAACATCATTCTTAATGGCGAAAGAGGGAACTCTTTCCTTCTAAGATCAGGAACAAGGCAAGGTTGTCCTCTCTGATCACTTTTGTACAATATATTGTTAGAAGTTCTAGCTAGTACGATGGGCAAGAAAACAAAATAAAGGGCATGCAGATCAGGAAGGAAGGAAAGACGGAAGGAAGGAAGGAGGGAAAGAAGGAAGGAGGGAAGGAGGGAAGGAGGGAAGGAGGGAAGGAGGGAAGGAAGGAAGGAAGGAAGGAAGGAAGGAAGGAAGGAAGGAAGGAAGGAAGGAAGGAAAAAACTGTCTCTTTTTGCAGATGACATGGTTGTGTATGTGGAAAATCCTAAGGAATCAACAAAAGAAACCTTCTACAGTCAGTACACGTTCAACAAGACCACCAGCTGTAAGACAAATGTGTACAAGCTAACTGGGTTTCTATGTACTAGTAATGAACACATGTATACTAAAATTTAAAACACCATTCCATTTACAACCACTCAAAGAAAAAAAGAAATATTTAAGTGTAAATGTCACAAAGCATATATAGGACGTGTATGCTGAAAACTAAAAAACGATGAAAGAAATCAAAGAAGATCAAAATAAATGGAGAGACACACCCTGTTCATAAATTGGAAGACTCAACTTTGTAAAGCAGTCAGTTCTCCACAAACTGACATACAGGTTTAATGTAATTCATATTAAATACCCTGCCAGACTTTTCATAGATATATACAAGATTACTTTAAAATTCATATGCAAGGGGCACTTGGGTGACTCAGTTGGTTAAGTGTCTGACTCTTGATTTCGGCTCAGGTCATGATCTCAGGGTCATGAGTCCCATGTGGCATGGAGCCTGCTTAAGATTCTCTCTCCCTCTGCCCCTCCCTTGCTCACAAACACTCACTCTATCTCTTAAAATAACATAACATAACGTAACGTAACATAACGTAACAAAACATAACATAACATAACATAACATAACATAACATAACATAACATAACATAACATAACATAAAATAACATAAAATTCATATGCAAATGTAAAGGAACTGAGAGAGCTAAAACAATATTTTTTTTTAAATTTTAATGTTTATTTATTTTAGAGAGAGAGAGATAGGGTATGAGAGGGAGAGGGGCAGCAAGAGAGAGAGAGAGAGACAGAATTCGAAGCAGGCTCTAGGCTCTGAGCTGTCAGCACAGAGCCCTACGAGGGGCATGAACCCACAAACTGCGAGATCGTGACCTGAGCCGAAGTCGGACACTTAACTGACTAAACCACCCACGTGCCCCTTCTAAAACAATTTTTAAAGAGTAAAATGCGTGGGATCTACCCAATGTCACGACTGAAAAATACAGCTAGTGTAGTGAAGATTGTGTGGTGTTGGGGGAGGGGGCACATAGGTCAATGAAAGAGCACAAAGAACCCAGAAATAGACCCACATAGATATGCCAAACTGATTTTTGTCAAGGTTGCAAACAATGTTGGAGCAACTGGTCATCTGAGGGCAAAATAATGAGCCCCAATCTACACAAAAACAAACTCAAATTGGATCATGGACTTAAATGTAAAATACAAATCTGTGAAATTTTTAGGGAATTAAAAAAGAGGAAAACCTTTGGGATCTGGGGTTAAGCCAAGTTCCTAGACTTGATACCCCAAACACGATACATTAAAGGAAAAACTGATAAGATGGATTTCATCGAAATGAAAAACACCGGTTCTTCAAAATACCTCAGTAAGAGAAAAAAGAGATAAGGCACAGACTGGGAGGAAATATTGGCAAACCACATACCTGAAAAGAGACTAGGATCTAGAATATATTAAAAAACTGAGGGGCACCTGGGTGGCTCAGTCGGTTAAGCGTCCGACTTCGGCTCAGGTTTGTGGGTTTGAGCCCCGCGTCGGGCTCTGTGCTGACAGCCAGCTCAGAGCCTGGAACCTGTTTCAGATTCTGTATCTCCCTCTCTTTCTGACCCTCCCCTGCTCACGCTTTCTCTATTTCTCTCAGAAATAAATAAAACATTAAAAAAAATTTTTTTAACTCTGAAAATTCAACAGTAAAAAAAAACCCAAAAAATAAAAAATAGGCAAATGAAACAAAACAAGCAATCCCCTTAGAAAAGGAGTAAAAGACATATACAGACATATCCCTGAAGAAGATATCCAGGGAGTAAATATGCACAAGGGAAGTTGCTCGACATTACTGGTCATTAGGGAAATGCAAATGAAAACCACGAGGAGCTACCACTAACTACACACCTATCAGAATGACTAATACAAAACATAGTGACAACATCAGATGATGCTAAGGAAACTGGATCGCTTACACAATGCTGGTTAATATGAAATAGCACAGTCATTCTGGGAAACAGTTTGGCAGTTTTTTAAAAAAAAAAACGAAGCATGAGGTTGCCATCACAGCACCCAGCAATTGTCATCTGGGCGTCGGCTCCGGAGCAACAAAAGCTAATTTTCACACAAAACCTGTGTACACATCTTCACAGAAACTTTATCGTAACAGCTAAACACCAGATGCAAACCAGATCTCTTTCAACAGGCGAAGAGTTAAACAGAATGGGCTACATCTGCTCATGGACTACTACCGGGCAACGAAAAGGAATGAATGACTGATGTCCGGCATGACCTGGCTGAATCTCCAAAGAACTATGCTGACCGAGAAAAGCCAAAACCAAAAGGTTACATCATGTGATTCCATTCGTATGACGTTCTTGAAATGTCAGCATCGCGGAGATAGAGGATTCGAGTCTATGTGGCTTCAGGGCTGAAGGAGGGGTCTGGGTCGGGGAGAAGTGAGCAGCATTGGAGGACCCTTGTGGCGAAGGATGTTCTGGGTTGTGACCACATCAGTGTCAGTGTCCTGATTGTGACGTCTTACTATGGGTTTCCAAGATGTTATTATTGGGGAGAACTGAGTGTTAGAGACTGAGTTGCCTCCCCTAAAATTCCTGCGGAAGCCCCCATGTGTGTTGGAATTCATATGAGTTGGGAAGCCCAATGGGACTCTTTGGAGACAGGGCCTCGATAAAAGTCATGGAGGTTAAGCGGGTTCAAAAGGGTAGGACTCTGATCCAATCAGCCTGATGTCCTTAGAAAGAGAGGAAGAGACATCAGGGATGTGCCGGTAAGGAAGAAGGACCATATAAAGACGCAGAAGGCAGCTCTCTGCAGGCCAACGAGAGAAGCCTCAGGAGAAACCAAACCTGGCCATGCCTTGATTTCTTAGCCTCCCAGCCTCCAGAACCATGAGAAATAAAATTCTGTTGTTTAAGCTGCTCAGGCTCTGGTACTTGGTTATGACAGTCCACACAGACTGGGACACTGGGTAAGAGGTATGCAGGCTCTCCTTCTCTCTATTATTTCTTACACTTGCATATTAATCTAAAATTATCACAAAATAGGGGCAAAAGGGCGGCTCAGTCGGGTGAGCATCCGCCTCTTGGTTTCGGCTCAGGACATGATCTCATGGTCTGTGAGATCGAGCCCTGCGTCGGGCTCTATGTTGACAGCACAGAGCCTGCTTGAGATTCTCTCTCACTCTTTCTCCCTCTCTCTCTGCCCCCCCTCTGCTTGCTCTCTCTCTCTCTCTCTCTATCAGAAAAAATACATAAACTTAAAATAATAAAATTATCTCAAAATAAAGTTTGCTAAAAAAAAAAAAAACAACTTAGCATCTCAGAACTAAACAGCTCTGAGAAGTACCTGAAAAACAAGGGTGGTTTTCTTAATTAGATATTTTCATACCAGGCCAGGTCAGGTGCGTCTTCTTGGCATACCCATGATGCCCTGTGCTTCCCTCTATCACCACACTGGTCTTATTGTGCTCGAAGTAGCCATTTACATGCCTGTCTCCTCCACTGTACCGATGTCTTTCCTAGGGGCATGGACTATGTCTCAGTCCATTTTTAGCACGTGGCCATTTGTTTGCTGACATGATGTTGGGGCATAGTAGGTACTTAACAAATGTTTGTTGATGGGCAAGTCAATGAATGCCTATGTGACAGCATTAGGTGACAGATTTTTTGGTCTAAGATTGGCTGCCTGGGTGATGCATACAGGACATCTAAGAACAACTTTAAAGATGAGGTCGAGTAAAATGGAGACCCTAACTGAGGTGCCTGGATGGCTCAGTTGGTTAAGTTGGAAGCTCAGGTCATGAACTCATGGTTCATGAGTTCAAGCCCCGCGTCGGGCTCTGAACTAACAGCTCAGAGCCTGGAGCCTTGCTTCAGACTCTGTGTCTCCCTCTCTCTCTCAGTTCCTTACCTGCTCGCACTTGGTCTCTCACTCTCTCTCAAAAATAAGTAAATATTAAAAACAAATGGAGACCCTAACCCATTGTTATAAGGAAAGTGTTTTCCATTGTGAACTCTGTTAAGATCGTTCCCTGTAAGTACTGTTAAGCCATTCCAAAACTTGCCAGTATCCTTTTTGTTTTATTTAAAGTATTTTTATTAGAATTAAATACCTTCTCCTTAAATATTTCATGAAGACTTGATTTCCTCACTTTTTTGCGTGTGATATGACTTCTGTCTTTTTTTCTAGTGGTTTCTTCTTTATGTCAAATTTATGGATGTAAATTTTCTCTGACAGATTTGCTTTTTCCCATTAGTTTTCCCCAGTAACAAATTTTACTCTACAGAGTTTTAGCCAATGTCAGTTTTAGCCTCAGACGTAGTAAAGCCTTAATAAATATCAGCTGTTATTATGTATTCTTTGTAACAGTTATTTCTTTACAAATTTGTTTTCAGATATAATTATATGCCGTACCTTTTAATGTGTACAATTCAGTATTCACAAGATTTTACACCCATCACTGTTTAAGTCCAGAAAATTTTATCACCGTAAAAAGAAACTCCATACCTGTTAGCAGTCACTTCCCATTTCCTCCTCTCCAGTCTCTGGCAACTAATCTACTTTCTGTCTCTATGTATTTGTCTATTCCAGACATTTCATATAAATGAAATCATGCAATATGTGGACTTTAATGTATGGCTTTTTTCCCTGAGTATAATGTCCTCGAGGTCCACCCATACTGTAGCATGTATCAATACCACATTCCATTTTATGACTGAATAATCCACTGAACGGCTACACCCCCTTGTATATTCATTGTATGGATATGCCATTTTATTCATCCACTCATCAACTGATAAACATTTGCATTGTTTTCACTTTTTGGCTATTAGGAGCAACCCTGGTATGAACTTTGTGTAGAAGTTTTGTGTTGATATGTTTTCCATCCTCCTGGCTATTTACCCAGCTGTTGGAATTATCAGAATGGATTCCCACTAGCCTGTATAAGAGTTCTAATTTATCTGCAATCAGTCAATACTTCTTACAGTCTGTCTTTCTTATTGTAGCCATCATAGTAGATATGAAGTTGTATCTCATTGTGGTTTTGATATGCATTTCCCTAATGATTAATGATGTTGGGCATCTTTTCGTGAGCTTCTTGGCCATTTGTATATATCTTTTGGAGAAATTTCTATTCAAATTCAATTTGTCCAATTGGACTGTTTGTCTTTTATTGTTTAATGGTAAGGGTCATTTATAGACACTGGATATAAATCCCTTATTAGATATATGATTTGCAAATATTTCCTCCCATTCTCTGGATTGTCTTTTTTAATGTTTATTTATTTATTTTTGAGAGAGAGAGTGTAAGTGAGAGCACAAGTGAGAGAGGGGCAGATTGAGAAGGAGAGCGGGCTCCAGGCTCTGAGCTGTCAGCACAGAGCCTGAGGTGGAGCTCGAACCCATGAACCACGAGATCATAACCTGAACTAAAGTTAGATGCTTAACCGACTGAGCCAGCTGGGTTGTCTTTTACTTTCTTGGTGATATCCCTCAAAGTACGGAAAGTTTTAATTTTTAATGTATTTGATGAAATCCAATACATATGTGTGTGTGTGTGTGTGTGTGTGTGTGTGTGTAGTGTTTGTGTTTTGGATATCCTAAAAAACTATTGTATAATCCAGTCACAAAGAATTACATTTCTATTTTCTTTTATAGTTTTAGCCTTATGTTTGGGTCTATGATCCATTTTTAGTTAATTTTTGTATATAGTTTAAGGCAGGGGTTCAACTTCCTTCCTTGCCTGTGAAAATCTAGTTGCCTCAGCCCTATTTGTTGAAGACCATTCTTCCCACACTGAATTGTTTTAGCACCCTTGTTGAAAATCAATTGACCAGGCTACTGGGGGACTTAGTCGGTTAAGCGTCTGACTTTGGCTCAGGTCATGATATCACAGTTTAAGAGTTCGAACCGAGCAATAGGCTCTGTGCTGACAGCTCAGAGCCTGAAGCCTGCTTTGGATCCTGTGTTTCCCTTTCATTTTGTGTCCTCCCCCTTCCCCCCACCCCCCGTTCCCCACTCATGCCCTATCTCTCTCCCTCTCTCTTTCAAAAATGAATAAATGTTAAAAAAAAATTTTAAGGGTTTATTTCTGGACCACCAGTTCTATTTCACTGATCTATACATCTATCCATATGCCTATTTCACAGTCTTGACTACTGTCAAAAGTTGTCAGATCAAGAAGCATGAGTTGTTCAACTTTGCTCCTTTTTTTTTAAAGGAATGTTTTGACTATTTTAGGTCCCTTGATTTCCATATAAATTTCAAGACCAGATTGCTAATTTCTTTTACAAAAGGCAGTTAGGATTTTAACACGAATTGTGCTGAATCTGTAAATCAGTCTAGAGAGCACTGCCATCTTAACAATATGAAATCTTCTGACCTGTGAAGATGCTTTCCATTTATTTAGGTTCTTAATTTCTTTCAATGTTTTGTAATTTCCAACACAAAGGCTTCTACTTCTTGTGTTTTTTTTACAAATTGGAGGAAAGACTGGTGGAATTTATTTTTCAAGTTAACGTGTGAGAACTTTCTCTCATCTTCGTAAGAGAGAAGGTGTGAGGCCAGAGAAAGAGACAGCTGTGTGGGGAGACTGAGGGAAAGGCTGAGCTTCTGCCATGAGCTGACTGTTCAATTCTTGAATGTCTGGCAGTGGCAAAGTGAAGTGGACATATTTGGGCACCACAGAAGCACAGTGCAAACTTCAGGCTAAAAGCATCTGGCTCTGGCAGGGAGAGATGGATGGAAGCAAGGGAGGTCTTTGATACACTCCCCATGATACCCATGGTTGTCCCCTGACCTCCAAGTGTGGGTCTGGTCCTATCAGTAGTCACCTCACAGAGACACTTCCAGGTGTCCTTGCACTTTTCTGTTCTGTAGTCACCTGAACTCAAGGTGCAGAGGAACATACGATTGGAATGTTTCCCCCAGTTCTTCCTGGCCCATCAAACAACAGACCATCCACGGATTCCCAAAGCCCTCATTCAGTCAGCAAAGAGCACAGCATGAATGGCCCACCCATCCTTCCCAGTACCCTGTGGCAATGGGAGGAAGACAGGAGCCTCTGGGAAAAACACCAGCAGCGGGGATTCTCTTGAGTCTGAAACTAAGCTGTGGAAAAAGAAAATCCTGAGAAATCCCATTGGAAAGAATGGGAAAGAATCCACATAAAAGATTTTATTGCTTATGACGAACTCCTGCTGCTCCCATAAATTTTTCTGCAAACGATACTAATATTATACATATGCAACGTACACACACACACACACACACACACACACACACTGACATATTGACCAGGCTGTATTTAGATTGGGCTTTCCAGAGGAAAAGGTGCACTTCAGTTTAAGTATCTTCATTGCAAACAGGAAAAAAAATTTCAAATATCAAATTTTCAAAAATCTTCCCTTCTGAGGTGCACTCAGTCCCTCCATATTTCACTCAGGATCATTCTCTTTACTATTGAAAACTAGTAGAACGCAGACATTTTGTTTAATTTAACTTAATTTACAGAAGTGCCCCTCCTCAATTCACCAGAATACTTTCGCTATCATCCTCTTAAAGAGTGGTGCTTCATAAGAAGCTCAAGATAATTTACTTTCGTCACATCATTTGTTTCCCAGCATCCCTGAGAGTACATAAAAAAGAGGGCAGACAAGAAAAGAAGTGGGTTTGTTCTCCCCATTACACAGATGAGGAAACTGAGACATGGGGAAGGATATGGGATTTCATTCATTCATCAGTTATTCATTCATCAGTTATCTACCGAGGGCCATTGTGTTAATCTACCTTTAGATCCTGGAGCAATTATAACTTCTCATTCCTCTTTTCATGTAGTCCCCAGTCTTATGGGAGAGCCAGATCGT
Organism: Hyaena hyaena; assembly: GCF_003009895.1. Lineage (NCBI taxonomy): Eukaryota > Metazoa > Chordata > Mammalia > Carnivora > Hyaenidae > Hyaena > Hyaena hyaena. The sequence goes on from NW_024080849.1 coordinate 2,339,551, forward strand.
TATTTTCAAAATGTAAATTTGATCATGTTCCATCTTCTTTCTGAGGTTTTCTACAGATTTCAGAATAAAGATGAACTCTTGTCACGGATTATATGGTCACATGGTCTCACCCCCTATCCACTAACATTAGCCTCAGCCAATTTCTGCTCCAATGCCCACCAAGGCTTCAACTCTCTCCCCCACAAGATTTGTATGCCTTTGGGTTTTTTGAGAGGATGTATTTATTCAGTTTTTGGTCTTATCAAAGTTTTAAGGACAAATAGATCATAAAGTTCACATTTCTAATAAACTCTTATTATAAAGAATCACAGCCCTTTTGTTCAAGACTCAGACTCACTCAGTCGGTTCTTTTGATAGTTACCTCCTCATCTCGCGATAACATTCTGGCATTGTCATACCCCTGTGCTTCAGTTTAAGTACTACCTGTTGGCTTCATGGAGGAATAGGAGGCTTTAGTTTTACTGACCCCGACATCACCACATTCTGTTCCCACCACTACCAACTGTCATGACTTACCATTCTAAATCCAGATTTTATAATCAAAAGCAGACTTTAGGTGCTACAAATTATAGCATAATATTATATTTATTGTTCCTGGTTCAGAAACAGCTGAACAAAATGGCGCTAGGGGATAAAAGATATGAGACATTGACTTGTTTAATTTTTTTCATTAGAAGGAATCTTGGGGGTAACTTCTTCCTGTCTTTGAACTGCCGAGATATTGATGCCTAGGTTGAAGGTCACGCAGCAAGTGGGTGACAGACAGGACCAGCAGGTGGTTCTCTTCACCCCATTTCTAGGTCTTTTTAGCATGGGCCAGGTCGTACACAAACTTTCAGGTAACATGAATGTAGGACTGATCACCGAGTGTCAGGAAGGTTAAGCTGTTCGCCTGAAGGTTCCAACCAGGCAGACCTGGGCCAAGGTAGTAGAGGTGGGATTTGAATGCCCTCTGTCTGCCTTGGAGCTCAACACGTTCCTTCTTTAACTAACATCACATTGCTTCTGTGTTTCTCAGACCACGATCATCCCTGATTCTCAGAGCCTGAGACTGTCTGGCCCGCTGTCAGCCTCAAAGGTCTGTCTTTAGAATTAAATAAGTAAATAAAAATGCAAACCTGTGCCTTAGAAGAATGCCTAGCATGTGGTAAGCACATAGTAAATGTGAGCTACCATTGTGATCCCCCCCTCCTCTGTCCCGCTTCCTCCTGCCCCTTGTTCTCTCTCCTTTTCATCCACCCCTCTTCCTTCCCCAGCCTTCTATCCTCTTCCTTTCCATTCTCTGTCTCTAATTTCCTTACCTTCCTCATTACTGACCAACTCCCTATTTTTCTTGGTCCTGAGAAGGACTTTTCTCTGATTTTTCCAGTGAAAGTCTTCGGAGGTCTCCATTTTTGCCACGGTCCACATGTAGTTCAAACTTTTATCCTCTCTTCTTGTATTCTTTAGTTTTTCTTACCTGCCTTCCATCTGTTATTGGTTACAAATGGCCCCAGAATTGTCCCCTTTGGGTCCCACTGCCCTAGAGTATTCCTCAACTTGCCTCTTCACATTCTCCTCTCAGTTGCCCCAAATGAGTCCCTTCTGAGAAGTCACTCCTGAATCAGGCAAACCCTCTTCACCTCCAAAGGGAGAAAATAATCCAAGTGCCATGGCTGGCCTCCCCCCCTTCCCCCCAATTCTGCAACTGCTCTTCAGCCTTGAGAAACTTCACTGGTCTCAGCTTCCTTATCTATGAAGTCAAGGCACTGAACAACCCAGCCCCCAAATTCTTGGATTTAATAAATGCTTTTGTTTCATTTCAGATATTAGATTCTGCTCTCGGCTGGGGCTCTGCACACCGTCCAAGAACTACCGACGACCACTGAACCTCCTTTTGCTTTTTGCTTTTGTTTGTATTCTTCCCTGGAAAAAAAAAAAAATAAAATTTGGTAGAAAACACTGTGTCTGTTACACTACATAAGAAATCATAGCAAAGTACAACCATCTTTCACTCATCATTCTGGAAATATCCACTTTTGGGGGGAGAGGTAACTAAATACCTACATATCTTTATATCCATTCCCTGTAATGAAATCAGAAAAACAAACCTCTAGGCAAGAAATGGATATTTAAGGGTGACCTCTCTTCCTTTTTCTTCCCCCTCTCTAGATTAAGTGGTATCTCCTCTATATTTGAAATTCTGCTATGTCCTGTCTCCTCCAATACCACTGGTCTCAAAAATTGCCATGCTCACTATTATTTCAAATACTACTTGTCCAATAAGGGGCCCCAAAAAAGCGGGGGTTGGGGAGTAAAAGGGATGAAAGGAAGGACTGAGGGAGAAGAAAGAACTGAAATACTAGATTAGCACCTGATATATCTTAGGTCTTTCTCCTGTCACTTAATAAATGCTCTTCAATTTAATAATGACAATCCCACTGGATAATCACTGTTCATCACGCTTTCAGAGGAGAGAAGGAGACTTGAGGTGGTTAAGTTGTCCATTGTCACTGTCTTTCCTTGCACTTTGCATTAGGCCAGTGAAACATTAGTCAAGCTCTGCCTGATTCCAAAGACTGTGCTTTTTTTTTTTTTTCCACTTGGCTTTCCTGATTATCCATGGCTGCTAAACAAAGTACCATCAATCTCCAGTTGTTTAAAACAACACTGATCTGCTCACAAGTTGTGTGAGTCAAGAACCTGGGTGCTTAGCTGGGTGCTTCTTACTCCGGGTCTCTTGGTGCAATCAAGGTGCCAGCTGGGGGGCGTCAGCACCCCCAGGCTCAATCACCTGGCAGTGGAGAGGCCACATGTTAAGAAATTGATCTATTCCCCTCCGTTGGGCAGCTCACCACATGGCAGCTGGCTTACCCAAGTGAGTAATTAAGAGAGAGAGAACACTCAAGATGGGAGCCAGTCTTTTTATAAACTACTCTTGCATGTGATAGCCTAGCAGGTCCATGGCATTCAGTGAGTCAGCAAGTCCAACCTACTCAAGGGGAGGGAGGTCACACAAGGACATGAACACCAGGAGGTGGGGGCCATCTTCCTGAGCTTGTTTTTATGTCCTAAAATATTCTTCGTGCTACAAAGACTAGTTCTATTTAAACCATCCTTCAGGTAAAACTAGCATTCTACCTGTGGTCAACATCTCTCATGAGTTTTATTATTAGTAGTATTTTTAATGTATGTTTATTTATTTTGAGAGAGTGAGCATGACCAGAGGCTATGACAGAGAGAGAGGATCCCAAGCAGGTTCCCCCGCCATTAGCAAAGAGCTTGACATGGGGCTGGATCTCACAAACTGTGAGATCATGACCTGAGCCGAGATCAAGAGTCAGACCCGTAACCAAACGACCCACCCGGGTGCCCATTCTCATGACCTTTTTTTCCTCAGCAAATTTTCAGGGACAACTTTCCAATATATATGTTACACTTAATGTATATGGATATTCCAAAAACCATACAAAAATGCTTTCTTCATACTGGCTGCAATGTATAAAATATAATAAAATAAAACCAAATTGCAAAGATAACTAGCATCTGGCAGTGTTCATCACATTTATACAAGTCCTGTTGGCAAAGATTTCTATACTGTCAAGTTTGGATAGGACCCAAAAGAAACATCTTAGTGGCCACCTGACCCACACTAATGTGGACATCCATCCCCTCATAAGTGACATGTTATTAATGTCCAGAATTAGCCAAGAGCATTTACTGACTAAGTACTAAGAACCGAATCCATCATTGTGGTGAACACACAGTAAGTAAAGCTTTTTGTACCTCCAAAGCTATAGAATTCAATTGACCAGCCTGAAATAGTGGAACATCATAGGGCCTCATGGGGAAAAGTGATACAGGTAGATAACAGGCTACTTGAACAAGGCATTGAGATCCCAGAGACCTAGCTTCAAAGCACCGGTCTTCTGGCTGGTGGTCCTTGGTCAAGTGCTCTTGTCTAAAAATAGGTATAACAGGGGCACCTGGGTGGCTCAGTCGTTAAGCAACTGACATCAGCTCAGGTCATGATCTCACGGTTCGTGAGTTCGAGTCACATTGGTGACCTTGAGCCCCACTTTGGGTGAGTACGACCCTGCTTTGGGGAAAACATGAACCCCACTTCGGGTGAGCCCTGCTTCTCTCTCTCTCTCTGCCCCTCAGTCACTTGCACTCTCTCTCTCTCTCAAATAAATAAAATAAAATAATTAAATAATTAAAATAAAATAAAATGAAATGAAACAGGTATAACAATACCAGATGGCCGAGAGGGTAAGTGTGAGACAAGCCAGCGTAGCCAATGGCTCGAACCCACGAACTGTGAGATCATGCCTTTAGTCGAAGTTAGATGCTTAACCAACTGAGCCACCCAGGTGTCCCTAGTCTCAATTTTTAAAACTTTCATTTCTTCATCTGTAAAATGGGAATCTGAATGCCTGCATCATAGAATGCTTGTAAAAGTAAAAAATAAAATATATTAAGTACCTACTGGTTTGTGACCCAAATTAGGACTTACTAAATGATAATGGTTATCATTATAAAAACTCACAAGCAATTATAGAGCTACCAATATATAAGAGTTGGGAATGCCAAATAATTCCACGTAAAGTTATTAAACAGCTCCTCTCTTAAGCCAGGAGCTAAGTGTCCCAGCTCTAAGTGAGTCCCATGCTCTGGGGTCACTACAAGATCATCCTTTTAGCCTGGGTAATGCTTTCTGGAGGTCTGTTGGGGCTGCATGTGCCCAGGGAATTCTTAGTCTGAGAATGGTTGCTGCTTGGAATTTTAATTGGCATATTAAGTTTCTTATCAACTTCTCTTTTGTGTTTTTAATAATATCCCTTTGTGGCTGCAGACCGAGTGCAGGAAGAATGTATGAGAGCTGATAGAGACAAATGGCATAGACACAGTGAGGTCATCTGGTTCCAAGCAGAGCGAGCTGGCTGTCCACCTTGTAAGCAGCTCCTGGAAAGCCTTGCTTGCAGCATGATGAGTAGGGGAGGCTCAGGGCACCCAAAGGATCTGCTGAAAATCCCTTTTCCTACTCTCTTAAGGACTGTCCCTGTGTCTTACACCCTCTTGTGAGAGCCCATTTCAAAAACACTTAGCATCTTAGACCTCTCCTTCAAGGCTGGGAGGCATAGTTCATAGGTGACACCAGCTTGGGTGGAGAAGAATCCGCCTCTGGAACACATAACCCTGTCTATGGCCCTGCTGATGATTGTCACAAACTAAGGGGAAAAAAAGCATTTTTAAAGCTAGTTCTGGGAAGCCAATCGCCCCCTGACCTCTTCCCTCGAGCCAGAGCTCCGACTATCAGACTGAAGGTAAACATACCACAAAACAGGACAGTGGGGAGACACCAATTCATGACTAATTGGCTTGAAGAGCACGGAGGAAAGAAAAATACATAAACAACTCTTTGAGCTTTGAAAATAAATACTACTAAGGACCACGGATTGCTCATACAATTTCGTTTTTATTAGAAAGACCAACCTCAGTAACTGTCGGTGTCCTGCCCTAAGCCGAGTCCAGTAGGGATGTATCATTTCTAATGATAATCTTCAACTATATATGAAACTTTACTTGGTTTTGGGTGGTTGTTGTTGTTTTGTTTTTACCTCAAGGCTTCGGAGAAGTCTCATCGGAGCTCCCTTGGAAATGTTTTATGTGTCTTAAATCAAGTAAATTTCAAAAAAAGCCCTAACTTTCATCACCTTTCAAGTGGAATTAGCTTGGCTTTAAACTCCTTAGTGAGAGGATCTCAGTGGTAAAGGATAAGTTCCTGGTATCTGTTATCAGCGCTCTGTTGGGGGATTAGTCCTGTGTTTTCATGTGGGATATAAACATATCCGGATAATTCTCCTGAGCTTGACTTGTTGAAATTTGACATTTGTCCTATCACTTAATTATGGCTTAGCTCCCAGAAAGATTTGCTGGCACCTCTCTGACGGCTGCCTGCCCCTCCCCCCCATTACACACACTCAGCCCTGGTCCCCAATCCTCTCTTTAGCTAAGAAAGCAAAGCTACTGACAAAATACGGGCTGGATGGAGACCCTCCATCTTAAAAGACTACCTCAGCTTTGCGGCTTAGGGTTACTAGCCACCATGAGGTCAAGAGGTCAGATTTGGGGTCTTTCTGTCGCATTAGCCAGGATTTCCAGCTGCCTACCCCACCCCCACTGCCCCCAGCCCAACATTTTGGCTTTCCTCACTCACAGCTTGTCTTACTTCATTCCAGAGCATCTTTTCTGTAGAGCATTTGCTGTCCCCAGTGTTGCTGAAGCAGAAGCGGCCACCCTTTTACTGAAAAACCCCATGGGTGACTATAGACATGGCAGCCCAGGATTAGCAGAAAAGAAATGAGTGTGTGTGTGCCCTTGTTCTACTACATAGAGTGATTTCTCTCTGTGTGAGGCAACCATCCAGGTCATATCAGGGGCATGGGGGTAAATGTGTAAAACCTTGCTCTTCGTGAGAAAAAAGCATTTACTTGGAGCATGTGCCGATTTCCTGGGTATGAATACTCCCAGCATGGTTGATTTCAGGATACTGAAGTGAAGTCACTGAACAAGGACTTGGGAAGATACGCACGTCATCAAGTCTGCCAGACATATGAGTCTGGTCCAGCACGAGGTGCGGAAGACAGCCAGCAAACATTATGGAGCAAGCAATTCTTGAGCTTGAATCTAGAAAAACGAGGAAATATTTTCTGAGTAGATATAGACAAGGCAGAAGAAGGCAAGAGGCAAGTACTTCTCACTAAGGGCGGACAAGGTAGGCTGCGTTGTTAGTGTGTGTATGTACTTGCATGTGTGGCATGTGTAATGGGAGCGAGGAGCCCTCAGACAGGCCACATGTGGCTCTAGCAATGAGTTTTCATCATCTACATCATTCCCAGGATTAAATGTCACATCTATGGTTCCTCTCAAAACTGCGTGTTCTAAACCAAGAAGATGGTCCTCTCCTGCTGGGCTCCTTTCGGAAAAGAGTCATTTCAAATAATCCTTCGGCTCTTTGGTTACCATAGTCAGTGTCATAGTGAAATGGCCATTATTCTAGGAGCCAACATCAATACTGTATTATTACAGAGAATGGCCACAACAGAGCACAGCCAAGCCAAGGAAAAGTGAACTGCAGACTGCGAGCCTTAGAAAAGGTCATGCTGTGATTTGGTCTGCAGAGGAAGTGGACAGAGTTCAAAGGGAAGAGTGATGCATTGTTTGCGTCAAAATACAAGCTCTGTGTAACGAGAACTATTTCCGAATAGTCTAATTACCAACTGTCCCCTTCCCATTAGCTTGCCCGCCAAAGGCTGCATTTCCTTTGCTGCATCTGAGTGCAATTCAAAGTGTTGCTCAAGGCATGGAGTCTGGTATTTTCAAAGCTGGGTGCTGGGAAGTCTCATTTCTCTCAAGAAGATCAACAAACATTTCTGGAGTGGCGTTTCGGCTCACAAAAGCAGGTTGTCCTCAGCCGGGGTACAGCAGCCCCAAGACTTTGAATGCCCTCCTCTCCCCTGTTCTTGCTGGCGTCTTCAGGAAGAAGAAAAGGATATTTCTAGAAACTTCTCATCAGCTCATTCCACCCTTGCTTCTTGACCTAAAGGGCAGGCTACAGAGCTAGAGGATTCTCAGACATGGCTTCCCCGGCTTCTTTCTCTGTCATGAGGATTTTATATTCTAGCTTCTGTAACTCACTTAACTATTGTTTGTATAATTTAACTATATTTAAACATATAATCTAAGATAGCTAGAGACAAAAATACTGCAAATAAACTAAGTTAACTATATTTTGTAACATGAATACGTTCTAGAGGCCTTTAGTAAGGAGTATTTTAAAAGTGAACCAGAAAAAGTCACCACAATTCAGGAGCACTGATTGGGTTTCTTCTTTAACGTCTTTTTCTTTTTTTAAAAAAATGAGTTTGCCTTTTTTTTTTCAACTATGGGAAAAATGCTAGTTTTCTCACACAGGAAACTTTAACAATCCAAGTACAATGAATAGTAAAAATAGTTTTCTGGTGGGAATATGTAAGAATATTGAAATAAAAACCCATTAAGAATATTGAAATAGTTGGATTCTTTTGTTTTTTTTAATTTTTATTTTTTGGTGTTGAGTTGTATCCGTTCTTTACATATTTTGGATATTAACCCCTTATCGGATCTATCATTTGCAATATCTTCTTCCATTCAGTAGGTTGCCTTTCCGTTTTGTTAAAGTTTCCTTCACTGTGCATAACCTTTTTATTCTGGTGTAGTTCCAATAGTTTATTTTTGCTTTTGTTTCCCTTGAAAAGAGGAGACATATCTAGAAAAATGGCTGTTGTCAAAGGAATTACTGCCTATGGAGTAACTCTTATATGGAGTTTTCTTAAAAATTAAAAATAGAATTATCACATGATCCAGTAATTCCACTACTGGATATCTACCCAAAGAAAATGGAAACACTAATTCAAAAAGATATATGCATCCGTATGTTTATAGCTGCGTGATTTACAATAGTCAAAATATGGAAGCGACCCAAGTGTCTTTCCATGGATGAATGGGTAAAGAAAAAGTGGTAGATATACACATATACACTGAAATAAAATAAAAAGAATTAAAGTAAAATAAAAGGAATTAAATCTTACCATTTGCAACAATATGGATGGATCTAAAGGGTATAGTGCTAAGTGAATTAAGTCAGGGAAAGACAAATACCATATGATGTCACTTATACTGTATGTGGAATTTAATTTAAAAATTGAACAGATAAAAAAAGAGACAAACCAAGAAACAGACTCTTAACTATAGATAATAAACTGATGGTTACCAGAGGGGAGGGGGTTCGGGGCTGGCTGAAATAGGTAAAGGGGATTAAAAGTACACTCATCACTGGGCACCTGGGGGGCTCAGTTGGTTGATCATCTGACTCTTGGTTTCAGTTCAGGTCATGATCTCACAGTTTGTGGGTTCAAGCCCTGCATCGGGCTCCACTCTGACAGTGTGGAGCCTGCTTGGGATTCTCTCTCTCCCTCTCTCCCTGCCACTCCCCTGCTCACGTGCTTGCACACACACACACACTCTCTCTCTCTCAAAATAAATAAATAAACTTAAAAATTAAAAGGGTACACATGATGAGCAGAGTAATGTATAGAATTGTTGAATCATTATATGGTATGCCTAGAACTCACATAACACTGTATGTTAATAATACTTGAATGAAAAAAAAAGAATATTGAAATAAAAACCCACCAGGAATATCAGATATCAGCGAAAAGTATGGATAACTAAGATAGAAAAGTTCTAATAAAAGGCAGAAATAAGAATCTGGAAGTAGTGTCTTACCTATGTCATCATTTTGCTGTCTAGTACTAGTGGCCAACATGTGTCTTCCCATGTTGTTTAAATAATGTCGTACTCGGATAAACATGAGATTAAGGCTTATATCACCCTGCTGCCACTGTCAACAGATGAGCCTTTAAGTGCTATTTCCCTTCTGTAACTAAGTAGTTGTTCAGAAAAGACCCAAAAGCCAAGATCGGCCATGATGAGACATCTCTTCCCCAGCACCGTGACGCATATGTGGTTGTAAAGAAAAATAAATGTAACAATTTATATTAGGAAAATAAATTATTAAATTTTTCAAAATTGATTACAAAGGAGTTTCTGAATGAGAGGGAGGCCACCCATGCTACAACCACAGGCTCTGAGGGTTGGGCTCTTTATAAGGTCATCCTGGCCCTCTTGTTTTGATTACTTTCCACCAAGACCCATCCCACAGGAGAATGAAGATGGGGAATGAAGTCACTCTCTAGAGCTCTGGGCTCTGGGGCTGAGCCTCCTCTCATCCCAGGAGTGGCCCAGGGAGCATCTTTCTCTGCCTCAATTGTCCTGGGGGGACCAATGGAACCAAATCTTAAGGGAGCTTTCCTCTGGGACATGATAGAGAGAGGTGACCACATCATGCAGCAGAATAAGCAGAATCATCAGAGGTTAGCCTCGTATCAGCTGTGTGAGTTGGTGGGCTATCTAACTCTTCTGAACCTTTTTCCTCATCTGCAAAGTGGAGCTAATGATACCATATTGTGTGAATGATTAAATGAAATGAGGATATAAAATGCCTGGCACAGGATGGAGCCCAGTCAATGGCGGTTCTCATCATACCTCAAAGCTACTACAAACTCCCCAGAATAGAGTTTCTTTCTCTCCACTGCTAACAGTGTGTTCCTCTCCACCCAAAGGGAGAGAAGAGTGGCTTGCATTAACTCTGCTAGCCTCATCAGACAGTCCACCTAACAAAGGAGGGCGAGGGTGAGGCTGATGGAGAGGAACATCCTATGAGTGAGGGCCGAAGCAACTTTTAGATAGTTCTAGAGGAGCTCGCTATTCTGAGACCAAAGGGCTCCCAGTGGGGCAGGAATAGTTCTCAGTGGGCATGAGCTTAGCTCAGTAAAGAAGGACCAGGTCCCATGCTCTGAGTGAACAGGCAACCCCACCTCTCTCAACAAGAGGGAAAAACATCCTGTAACTTTCTACCACTTGGCTGGGATGCAGAATGCTCGAGCTGTCCAAAGTTACCTATTCTACACACAGTGTACATCGCTGTTTGTCTGTCTGCTCGCCTGTGTTTGTTTTCAGTGTCTTAGCAGATTGGCTCTGGGTTCATGCTGCGTGTTGTGTTTGGCAAGAGGAGGTGTTTTAATATCCTTGCTTGACTGGAACTATCTCAATGCCGACGAGTTTAGTTATTTTGAATAGGATAAAGTATTGCCCCAGGTTTCTGTATAATCATAGCATGGAATGGTTCAACTTTAAACTTGAATTATCTATCTTAGGAAATAGTCACTAAAATAACTACATCTGGAGTGTTCCCCGTCGGTTCCTGGAGCTCTGACCAACTCTTGGGCAAACCATGCCTGTCAAAACACACTTGATGACCTATCTGAGCTATAATCTGGGAAGCTGAAATTGATAGAGCATCCTCGTCCCTACCTTTAACCTTCCTCTGTGTGTGTCTGTAATCCAGTGCCTTAGGTGGGTGAGACTAGCGAAGATTTAACAGTTACTTTATCTAAAGTTTCTGTGATTTGTATTCAGTCCAAGAGGAAAGTGTCTGTCCACCCAAATGAAGTAAGACTGAATTGATGCATTCATTCAAACATACTTTATCGCATCCTTTTGTACTAGACACTTTATAAGCACTGGGGATACAAGTGTGAGTGGCCCAGTCTCTTCCTGAAGGCCTCACAGCCTAGTAGAAAAGGCGGTTCAAGACACACGGAGTTTCCAAATAGGGGAGTGGTCAGCTCCACGGGGATTGGAAATCAGGAAAGACTTCATGGAAAAAATGACCTTTGTTCAGGATCAAGGCTTCAAATCAAGAAGGCTTTCCTGATTTCCAATCCCCATAGAATTGACCACTCCCCTCATGAACTCAGGATTATCCTAGCCGCCAGTGATTATCAATCACTCTGTGACAACTTTTCTGGCTTGAATTACCCACATAGACGAGTGACCCCTAAGTTCACTAGATAATAGAAGAGTCTCTGGCTTTATGACATGTGTTCATCTTTTAAGTCAGCAAAAGAAACTCTGTTTTGAAATTTGACAACCTCTATAGTTTTAGCCAATTCCATTAAAGACCCATGTGACCAAACTCTATATACAGAGGCATTTGGGGAAAAGAAATATCTGAAATCATGCCCTTTGTTTATAGCTCGTGTCTCCACAATAGTGAAAGCTAAAAAGTTGACTTAAAAAAAATTGACCTTAAGCTGAGCTGCCTGAAAACAAAGGCAAGGAGGGAATCCAAGAGCTGGAGTATGGAGCCATTGACAATTAGTGTGATTTCAGAGGCACTTTATGTTCCTTCCTAAATGTTTATCATGCCTCTGCCTCCAAGTAATAATACCTAAACTTCCGCTGGTAGAACTCCTATTTCTTTATCACAGGACTTGATCCTATTTAAAGTATCACTATCCCCATAGATGTCTTTTATACCTTGGTGTGAATACATTTATCTACTTCTTTCTTGAGATGAGTGGCACGATAGTGAAAAAGAGAGCTCTGCTAAGGCAGAAAGAGAAAGGAAGAGTGAGTAAGATAAACTCTGGGGATACCCCAAGTTATCTTTGTGTTGTTTTTGCTTTGTTCTGTTTCATTTCTTAACTTGTGATTTGTCAGAGACCAGTCCTGGTCACAGTATAGAGAAAAAAAAAAATTCACACATGAGAATGGTGCCCAATATCTGAGATTCTAAAGAGTTGTAAGACAGACAAATTTGATGGTTTCGATGATCAAGACTAAGACACCCCACCCTTCTTCTCCTGCCTCAGCTTGTAGTCGCATGAGAGTTTCTGGTCCGGAACCAATCAGATTGCAGGAGGTACCCAGTGACATGGCAGGATGTCCCCGGCCTTCGTGGCTCTCTGAGAAAACAGACATAGTTACAGCTCCTCAGCAAGGATATTCAGAGTTACACAGTACTGTTTGCTTTTCTTCAGTTTTATTGTAACATGACAGTCCTCGTCCTCAGATCTGGTTGTTGCGGAAAGCATCTCATTTCTCAGTCCCCACCCCATGGGCCGGTGGAGACCTGCCGGGGATAGGATGAGTCAGTGTCTCAAAGCCCTACTACAGTCACTGAAGGAACCTTCCATCCCTACCTGGGCAGAGCGTTTGCATACATTCACTCAAAAGTGTGAACTGAGCACTCTCTGTGTAGCATACCGAGCCTGCTCTATGACAGATATCAGAACAGTATCAGACACATCTCTGGTTTTGTTCTGCTTATACTTGTATTGGAGAAACAAGTCATAAGTGCATGAAAGCGTGGATAACAGTAGGAGGTAGTGGGGGACTAATTCCCTAAAGAGAACTTGAGCCGGTCAGGGAAAGGAAAGTTCCTCATAGCTGGAGTGGCTAAGCTCCATGAGGGCGGGGACTGTGGCTAGCTGTTCATTGTTGTATCTCTAGGGTCTATCACATAGTGGGGGCTCAATAAATATTTGTTGAATGAACAAGTGGATGATGGATGGGTGGATGGATAGATTGATGGTGGATAAATGATGGATACATGGCTATTAAAGAATGTTCCATGAAATAGTTTTTGAGGGCTGGGTAGGCTTTTGAGACAGAGGAGAAAGGAGAAGGGAATTTCAGAAAAAGTTCAAAGATCCCCAGGACATAAGCACGATTGGGATACCATCAAGATAGAGAAAGCATTCAAATATGCTTGGTCAGTCCTGAGGCCTGAGCAATGCCATAACTCCAACCATTAGTGCGCAGTTAAGAACAGTGTCAGGCTAGAACTCAAAAAGAGAAAAGAGGAGATATAAAGTAGAAAGGAAACTTCTTGTTCAAAGCCACTGGGGGTGCCTCTTCCACCAGCCATTCATCCATCTATGGGACAGGCTCACAGAGATTACAGATAGCCATAATTATCTGTGTCCATGGTAACAGGAAAGGAACAACAGCCAACTCGTATCAGTCACAAGTTGGACACAGAGGTCCCTGGGGAGACCGGGATTCAGCAGGTGACAACATTCCCATCCCTTTCTGCTGGGCCCTACCAGGTCTGGCTTCCGTTCCGATCCCTGACTTTTCCCAAGGGGAGCCACTTGATCTATATCCAGAGGTTCTTAACACCAAACTACCTAAATACATATAAGTACTGATAATAGTTACTGACCCCACCATAAGACCCACCCTGCTCTCTGCATTTATGACGTAAGGAGGCCACAAGAGCTATTCAAGCTGAAGGCACTGACTGTGTCTTCCTTGGTACTTCCAGCTTCGTACCCAGTGCCTGACACATAGCCGGTAGTCAGCAAATGTTCATTGAACTATGGAGTAAGGCAGCTCTGGTTCCATAGTGCAAATTGGCCTTCTGCTAGTCTTTCTCTGCCCTAAACCCTAGTGTGGACAACTGGTCTTCTGCCATTGCTCTGTTCTGTTAACCTACCACCAGGACTGGGGTTCCCACCTTCCTCTTATCTATGCAGGCCTGAAATCCTGCCCTAGCACCCAAGTCTATTATCTATTCTGTTCACAAAGAGAAGCCATCTGATTTTCTGCTTCCCTCAGATTGCCATGAGCCTCCATAAGGCATAGATTCTCAAATACTGTTTAGTGCCATGGTGCTCTCATATTCATGAGTGTCCCTTGCCCAAACTCTCCTTCACCTCACTGACTTCTATTCACGCTTCAAGGTTCATCTCAATCTTCACCTCCTCCTGGAAGCCTACCCAAGTCTTCCTACCTTCATATGATATACACATTCCTCCCTTATGTTCTCGTTCACTACCTATTTCACTACCTATTAAGTCACAGTGCAATCATCAATGCTCTCATCTCTTCTCCACACTCAACTGGAGGGGCAGGGAATATGTGTTCATCCTTTTATCCTCATCATCTACCATAGTGTCTAGCACAGAGCATTCAATAACTTAAAAAAAAAAAAAAGCAATGAGGAATAAATGAATGAATGCCTTCCATTCACTAGGATGGCCTGAGCCAAGACCTTTTTTGCTCTCTGCTGACTATTCCCATCCATGGCACTGACTATTCCTTTCCCTCAGTCCCTCTAGTTCAAGTGCCTGAACCACTCCCTCTCCCTTCTACTTACTGCCCACTGCCCCTCACCATGAGTGCTTTCCTTGTCCTATTTGGAATCTGTACTGGCTTGTCCCATGATAAGATACTTTGTTTGACATTGACCTTCACTTTTATAAAGTCAACTATGTGTTCTCAGCACTGCTTATGGTTTTAGAATTTAATGATACATATTTTTTATACAACTTGGCTCCAAATATGTGCCATCTATTTCATTTGGCACAAAGAAACACTCATTTGTTCCAACAGTAAAGGGGACATTGTTAGATTTGTTTAAAGATAGTATACTCTGTTCTGGACTTTATGGACAATTTAAGGGATTTTTCATGGATGCTTTTTGTCTATAAAAATTTTTTTACCTTACATTCTGATTTTATTACATTAAAAACACTTCATTTGTATAGTTCAGTATTTATCTCCAAAAAAACAAGGATTTCTTTTCAGTCATAATCAAAATACCCTCATCGTAAAAAGAAAGCCAAAATTCCTTAATATTATCAAACATCTTTGAATGTCCTTTATGTGTTTTGTTTTTATTTTTTATATATTTTTTAAAAGTTGGGAATCTGAAAAATGTCTATACCTTGTGACTGGTCAAAGTGTCCCTTAAATTTCTTTTGATCCATAGCTTATTTTCCTATTGCTTTTTTTTAATTGCCTTTTTTGGTGTCCTTGTAGAAACAACATTATTTAACTTGTAGTTTCCTGTAGTCTGGATTTTGCTGACTGCATCTTCCTGGTGTTCTTTAACATGGTTCTTTGCTCCCTGTACATCCTTCAAGTTGGTAGTTAGATCTAGATCCTTGATGAGATTCACGTTTGATTTTTTTTTTAATATCTCATAAGTATCGTGTGTTTCCATCAGGAGGTACAGAATGTCTGGACATCTCCTTTGAATGATGTTAGTGCCATTGATGTTGTTGCCTAGACCCATTATTTCACTGGGTTTTGTGAACCAATAAAATTTGAATCCTATTATTTGGAACTATGAGTTAGCTAGTTGGTTTTTTAATGTCTATTTATTTTTGAGAGAGAGAGAAAGACAGAGACAAGCAGGGGAGGGGCAGAGACAGAGGGAGTCACAGAAATCCAAGTAGGCACCAGGCCTGGAGCTGTCAGCACAGAGCCCCACGTGGGGCTTGAACCCACAAACTGTGAGAGCATAATCTGAGCTGAAGTTGGACACTTAACTGACTGAGCCACCCAGGTGCCCCTGTTTGTTTGTTTGTTTAATCAAGAATAAACACTTGATTGTTTCATTTCTCAGTTTTTAGTGGCTCTCAAATAATCTTCAGAGGTGATAAATGAAAAAAATACATAAGATATCTTTAAGAATTCAGGGATTTAAACATATTCGTTATATTTCACCTATTACAGTTATTAGCCTTATTGATATTTAAGCTGTTCCCACTTTACCCAAAGGGAGACAATTTCATTGGTTCCCAAGCCCTTTGACTGGCCCCCAGTGGTTGCTGGTAGCTACCTTTGTTTTGAGTATGACAAGATGGTTTATCTTGTGTATCTCCTTTCCCAGACCCAGAATCAGCAATTTCTCCAAGAAGTCCTGCTTCCTTTTACTTGGAAAGTAGGTTCATAAGCAATAATTTAGGCCCAAGGGGTGCCCAGGGCTATTGTCTTGCTCACTGTCTCTAGGTCTTTTTGGTAAGCCAGAAATATCATGACTTCATAGAGATAGTTCCAGTTCAAGTTCAGGGCCACAAGGCTTTCACTGGTCTTTGCTGTTCTTACCTCTGTGTTTTCTTCTCCCACACCAAAACTCTTGTTTCTCAATGACTCCACATTGTTACTTTGCTTTATCCCACAATATACCATCTTAATGATAATAATACCACCCTAATAGATTACTGAAAATAGGTTAAGAGCTTTTAAGTTTTTTTGTTGTTCACTTTGCATTATACACAATTAAGGCTGAATAGTCAAATTACTGTGCATTAGGGCCACTTGCAATAGTTTCAATCAATTAGATGTGTCATTGGATTTATTTGGTTCATTTTACTTTTGTTTTTAGAAACTGTTTCTGAAATTCTAATTTTGCCTTACAGTTATTTATGTAACTAAAAATAAAATATAATAAAAATAAAGAAAAATATTGTGTAAAATATATTATGTTTATAAAAAAACATTTATACAAGAAAATATATTTTTAAACATCTAACTTCTCTCCCTCTTCCTTATTTCCTTCTTCCCAATAACAAAATTTTAAAAATTTTATAATTTTACCTGCCTGGGTAGCTCAGTTGGTTTAAGTGTCCAACTTTGGCTCAGGTCATGATCTCATGGCTTGTGAGTTAGAGCCTTGAGTTGGGCTCTGTGCTGACGACTTGGAGCCTGGAGCCTGCTTCAAATTCTGTGTCTCCCTCTCTCTCTCTGCCCTACTCCTGCTCATTCTCTGTCTCTGTCCCTCTCTGTCTCTCTAAAATAAATAAACATTAAAAAATGTATTGGACAGCCTGACTCCGTGGTTAAGAAGATAGACCCTGAATAGATCTATATTCAAATGGTATGTGGTCTTCAGCAAGTTATTTCACATCTGTTTGCCTTGTGTTGTTTTTCTGCAAAATGAGGGTGTTTTCCACCTCCTTGGGTTATTATAAGGATTAAATTAGGCAGTGTACACAAACGGGGTGCTCAGCTGAGTGTTTGTCATATAGTTTGTGTTCAAGAGGTGGGAACTCTCATTTCTATTATTAAACTAATAGAAAATGCCAAGTAAGTAATATATTAGTGTTATTGCAGTCTTAGCCATAGAGATTAAATTGTCAAATGGGAACATCACTGAGCTGCTATCAACATCGGTCATGTTTAAAACTATATGTAAAGTATATATAAAGTAACTATAAAGAAGAATCATGTTGGCTACTTCCTATTGTAAAGTCAGTGGGAATAGTTGATTTTCACTTGGGATTCCAATCAGAAAGTTACTTTCTCCCCCTCATTACCACTGACCACCCCCAAACACAGGTTGCTGTCCAGTATCCCCTAATAGGGATAAGGTGGGCCTTGGGAAGTTAGACTGGTAGAGGGGCTATCATCTGAGGTTGGGATGACAGTACAGCCAGAAAAAAAAAAAAATGATTCCTTTGAAACATCAAGACCAATGTTGCAAGCAGAGGCAAAACTAGAGCCAGGAGCCAGCCACTGGCCTCCAACTGAAAGGTGCACAAATTTGGAGTTGACACCTGACAAGGTCACTGATGCAACAGTCAGAAAGAAGCTCTGCCAGCAAGGTGTTGTTAAGGGCACCATGAGGTTTTGCACAGATAAGCTGGAAGCAGAAGGCTCACATCAAAGCAGAGAGAGGACTGGCTGTCCTAGACACAGGCCACCAAACCCTGAACTCATTCTTGGGCTCACTATTCAGTAGTTGTAGGTGACCTGCAAAAATGAAGGGAATTAACATCTTCAGCTATGTTGGTTTATATAAGGTCAAATTCTTACAATAAATCATAGATTTCATAACATTTATAGTGGTTTTGTTTCTCTGACCAGACAGTAAGTGATATTAACTTGGTGCTGGAAGTGGATGCTGTAAAAAAAATTAAAAAAGAATAAATAAATAAAAATAAATAAATCTTAAGTTTGAGGATAACTTAAATACTGGAAAAAATACAGAAAACAACTATTTTTTCAGACATTGGACAATATTGGCAGCACAGGAGTGAGGTCCCTGATAAAAAGGAAATAAATGACGTGAGGCTTCCCAATGCCTAGGCTTTCTGTCTGGAGTAATTCCAAGATTGTGGCACAGGAAGGGGGATCCTATCTTGTTTGTTGAAAAGACAAACATCAGAGCTCTGGGAAACAGAGGCAGCTAGAATTTCTAAGGTAGAATATCTAAGAGAAGGGGGTGACACCAAGAAAGAGCTCCAGAAATCTGCAGAGGGATTGAATACCAATCTGTACACATATGGAGGAAGTCCAGTGAGGCCAAGCAAGAACAACATCAGAGCAAAGGACAATCACTGGGACTTATAAGACAAACCATTGCAAGAGCTCACACAGGGCCAGGAATTGTTCAAATCCTCCTTGGACAAAATAAGGAAATCCTGATGTATGACACACGGGGTATAAAATACCTATAAGGTATTTTATAAGATTCCTACAAGGTCCAATGTTAGAATTCGGGCTATATTAATCCTAGAATGAAGGCAACTTTAGTCTGCTTTAAGAGAGTTTAAACCAAACTACAAGAAGATAAAACCAGCTAATCTATGATAACTTAATTGGCCACCAACAAAAGTTCCACACTCTTTAAAGGAATACAACAGACGACAGCACTGAAGATAAAATTCACAATATGTAGCACTCACTGCACTATTGTTAACATACAAAAAAAATTAAGTGACCCATAACTAAGACAAAAGTTAGCCAATAGAAACAATAAAAAACTACGGTGTTGATGAAATTAGCAGGAAAGACGTCAAGACATCAAATATTATAAATGTGCTGCTTCCTGTGAACTAAATTGTGTCATCTCCAAAAATTCATATGTTGAAACCCTAACCCTCAATATAACTCTATTTGAAAATAGGATCTACAAGGAGGCAAGTAAGGTTGGATGAAGTCATAAGAGTAGTGTCCCAATACAGTAAGATTAGTGTTTTATCGGAAGGGACACCACAGGGCTTTTATAAGGCACCTTATATGGGTCTTTATAAGCACTCCAATTAAGATGCCTGGATTGTCAGATCTGACTAAAACTAAAGCAAAACCCAAGTACAGTTGACCCTTGAACAACATAGGTTTGAACTGCACAAGTCCACACACAGATTTTTTTCAGGAAAAACAGAACATTACTGTAAATGTGTTTTCTCTTCCTTACAGTTTTCTTAATACCATTTTCTTCTTTCTAGCTTGCTTTATTTTAAGAATACAGTACATAATACATATAACATATAAAATAGGTGCTAGTCGACTGTCTATGCTATCAGTAAGGCTGCCAGTCCACAGTAGACTATTAGTAGTTAAAGTGGGGGAAAGTCAAAAGTTATACATGGATTTTTGACTGCTGGAGGGAGGTGGAGGGATGGCATCCCTACCCCCTGCATTGTCCAAGGGCCAACTGTACATGATGTTGACAAAACACTCACTTTACATATAAAGACATAGATATTTTAAAAGCAAAAAGAGGAAAAAGTATACTATACAAACATCGAACAAAAGAAAACTGAAGTGGCTACAATAACATCAGAAATTTGATTCAGAAAAGGGAACAATACCAGGTATAAAGACAACTATTTCATAATGAGAAAGGGATTAGTATATCAAGAAGGCATCCTGACTATAGCATCCATTTCCTTAAGTATACATATATCAAATCATCATGTCATATGCCTTTTCTATTGAAAAGAACTAATCCAGAAAACAAAAGAGGACCTACTATGCTAAATATAGGAACACCTAATAATGGAAGGATAAAAAAAAAAAAGTGTAGCACAAACCAACAAAAGTGAAAGTAGAAACAGACATTCATGATTACAGCTGGAGATTTTAACAGTCCTCTCTTAACTATTGATAGAACATGTAGACACAAGAGCCAGTAAGGATATAGAGGATTTGAACAGTGCTGTTCAATTCCAACCAACTTGGATTTGCACCAACCATGGCAGAATAAACCTTATTCTCAGTGCACACAGAACATTCACCTAGATCATATTCTGGGTCTTAAGATAGGTCTCAAGAAATTCAAGAAGACTGAAACTAAACAAAGTATATTCTTTCGTTACAGGAGAATCAAACCAGAAATTACTGAAAAGTTAGCTGTAAACTCCCAATACTGGGAAATTAAACCACACAGTTTTAAATACAGCATGGGTCAAAAAAATATCACAAGAGAAATGAGAAAATACTTTGAACTGAATGAAAAATGAAAGCACAACACATCAGGGGCACCTGGGGGGCTCAGTGGATTAAGCGTCCGACTTCAGCTCAGGTCATGATCTCACGGTTCATGGGTTGGAGCCCCACGTCGGGCTCTGTACTGACAGCTAGCTCAGAGCCTGGAGCCTGTTTCACATTCTGTGTCTCCCTCTCTCTCTGACCCTAAACTGCTCATGCTGTCTCTCTCTCTCTCTGTCAGAAATAAATAAAACATTAAAAACAAAAATTTTTAAAAAAGAAAGCACAACATACCAGAATTGGAGACTGCTATTTTAATTAATGCTTAATTTATAATATTAAGTGGTATTAGTTAAAAACTTTTAAATCAATAATATAAACTTCCACCCTAAGAAGGAAGGAAAAAAGGCAAATTAAACTGGAAGTAGGCTGAAGGAAAGAAATAATAAAGATAAGTTTTAAAACAAATGCAATTAAAAACGAACAAATAACATAGAAAAGGCTATGAAATCAAAGCCAGTCCTTTGCATATATCAATAAAATTGATAAGTCTGTAGTCTGTTTAGGTTGACCAACTCATCCTGGTTTATCTGGGACTTTCCCAGTGTTAGTCCTTGAAGGGTGCACATTTCAGGAGTCCCTCAGTCCTGAGTAATTCCAACAGTTGGTCACTTTAACCAGATTGATCAGCAAACAGGGAAGACACAAATTACTAATACCAAGAATGAAAGAAAGACATCATTATAGATCCCAAAGACATTAAAATAAATAATAAGAGAATATTATAAACAACTTTATACCAATAAATTTGACAACTTAGATGAAATGTACACATTTCTTGAAAGAAAGCTTACTCAAGAGGAAATAGATCATTTGACTTGCCCATTTTCTATTAAAAAAATATTCTATTAAAGAAATAACTCCAGGCCCAGATAGTCTCACTGGTAGAATCTGACAAATATTTAAGAAAGAATTAAAACCAATTCTATAGAAATGCTTCTAGAAAATAGAAAAAGGACTTCTTACTTTATGAGGCCAGCATCATCCTAATACCAAAAGGAGATAAAGACATTATTATAAGAGAATAAAACTATAGACCGATACCACTTTTGATCATAGATTTAAAGATTCTTTTTTTAATGTTTTTATTTTATTTTTTGAGAGAGAGAGAGAGAGCATGAGTGGGGGAGTGCAGAAGGAGAGGGAGACACAGAATCTGAAGCAGGCTCCAGGATCGACGCAGGGCTCAAACCCACGAATGTGAGATCATGACCTGAGCTGAAGTCAGATGCTTAACCAACTGAGCCACCCAGGTGCCCCTAAGATTTAAAGATTCTTAATACAATTTTAGCAAGTCCCATGCAGTGAAACATAAAATAACAAACCAAGTGAGCTTTATCCCAGGAATGCCAGTTTGATTTAGGATTCAGAAGTTATTAATATAATTCATCACATTAACAGATTGAAGTAGAAAACCCCTACAATCATCTCAACAGAGGCAGGAAAATTGATAAAATTCAACATCCATTCATGATAATAAAAAAAAATCTAGGATAGTGGGAAGAGAGGGCACCTTTCTTAATCTGATGAAAGGCATATAGGAAAAACCTATAGCCTGTCATTCACTCAACAGTGAAGTAGTAAAAAATTGAATGTTTTCCCTACCAAGATCAGGAGAAAGGACGGGCAGCTGCTCTGAATACAGTTAACCTGTGAACAACTCTGGGGTTAGAGATGCCAACCCACCCTCCCCATAACTGAAAAGTCACGTGTTATTTTTGACTCCCACAACACGTAATAGTTTACTGTTGACTGGAAACTTTACCAATAACATAAACAATTGATTAACACATACGTTATATGTTATATGCATTATATACCATATTCTTAGTATACAAGCTAGAGAAGAAAAATGTCATTAAGAAAATCCTAAGGAAGGGAAAATACATTTGCTGTGCTGTACTGTAAAAAAATACACATTAGGCAGTGCACTGGTGGGTCTTGGCGGTCTGTGCCTTGCTTCAACAGTGTTTGGACAGAACATACCAAGGAATACCCCTTCTTCCAACCTCCAACCACCACCCCCCCAACCTCTTTTCTAGTTGGGATCTTCAGAACCGTCTTTTCTCTGCATCTGGGACCAGCCAACATCGTTTTTGGAGCTTAGCTCCTTATTGCTTTTCAACCATGAGCTCCGGATTCTTCAAAGTTATCCCCCTGGGAGGTAAAGACCCTCTCCCCCCAAATCTGCCTGGTCAACATGCATCAGAGGCCGTCCTGCACTCGGGGCTGCTATTTCCATTAAGACCAAAAATGCGGTTCTTGAGGGCATGGGCCACTTCTGTCTGTTGGCTGGGGAGAAACATGTGTTTGCCCAGTGTCTCTTGAAGATGCAAAACCGGTGCGATAAGGGCCTCTTCCAGAACATGCAGAAGCGATCCCAGGATGAGGGGTGTAGACCCTGGAGCCAGGGTCCTGGAAGACACCCGACTCCAGTCCTCTTGGATCTGCCAGCCCCGGGGTCTGCCAGCACAGACTTTGTGACTTTCTAAAGAACCACTTCCTGGATGCGGCGGTGAAACTCATCAAGAAGGTGGTGACCTCTGACCTTTGCAGGATGGCAGTCACCCAGGCTGGGCTCTCTTTGTATCTCTTTGAAAGGCTCACCGTCAGGCACATCTGGGAGCCTCCTGAGTCCAGCGGCTCTTGTCTAGAGGGGATGCTCTGGTATCCTCCAGTGTCAAGGCCTCTGTCTGACCCTATTTTCATAGCTACCAGGCAACTTTTTAAATACCTGGAGCCCTCTCCCAAGCTGTAGACCAAATGTGAGCAACAAAGCTTTTGGAAGAAAAAACAAAACATCCACATAGAAGGGGATCCGTGCAGGTCAAACCCTGTTATTCAAGGGTCAGTTGTACTTCTGTTCAACAGTCTACGTGACATCTTAGCTACTCCAATCAAGGGCGGGGCATCTGAGTGGCTCAGTCAGTTAAGCATCCGACTTCAGCTCAGGTCATGATCTCATAGCTCTTGAGTACGAACGCCACATCAGGCTCTCTGCTGAAAGCTTCGATTCTGTCTCCCTCTCTCTGCCCCTCCCGAGCTCATGCTCTGTTTCTCTCTGTCTCTCAGAACTAAATAAACATTAAAAAAAGAGGAGGAGGAAGGCATCCAGGTAAGAACAAAAAAAGTAAAATTGCCTTTATTGACACACGGTGTGATTATATATCAAAAATCCTAAGAAATCTACAGAAAAGAACTAATAAAGTAATAACACCAGAACTAATTAAAATTGCAGGACACAGAGTCAATATACTAAAATCAGTGATGTTTCTATATATGAGAAACAGTTGCTAGAAATTTTAAAATTTAAAAATTTTTAATTTTAAAAATAGCAACAAAAGCATTAAATACGTGGGGATAAATTTAACAAAATAGGTGCTAGACTCACAGTGAAAACTATAAAACATTGTTGAAGGAGATTAAGAATTCTTAAGTGGCACAAGATATGGTATTTATGGATTAAAAGACAATATGATTAAGAAGTCCAATTCTTCCTGTGTTAGCTTGCTAAGGCTGCTGTAACAAAATGCCGTAAAGTAGGTGACTTAAACAACAGGAATCTACCTTCTCATAGTTCTGGAAGCTAGAAGGTCAAGATCAAGGTGATGGCATGTTTGGTTTCTCCTGAGGCCTTTCTCCTTGACTTGCAAAAGGCTGCCTTCTTCTGTGTCCTCACAGTGACTTTTCTTCTGTGAGGAAGAAGACCCATATCCCTGGGATCTATTCCTCTTCTAATAAGGACACCAGTCATTTTGGCCTCGGACCCCTAACAGACTCATTTTAACTTGGTCACTCCTGTAAAGGCCCCATCTCCAAATATAATCACATTCTGAGGTACTGGGGATTAGGCTTCAACAAATGAATTTGAGGGGGGCACAGTTCAGTCTATAATACTCCTCAAGTTGTCCTACAGATTCAAGTCAATGGCGATCCCAACCCCAGCAGAGTTTTGTGAAATTTCATGTTTGTTTTTAAAATTGACACAGAAAAGCAAAGGACCTAGGGTAGTCAAAACAATTTTGGGGAGAAAAAAAAAGATAAAACTGGTGGACTTACAGTACCTGACTGTCAGATTTACTATAAAGTAATAACAAAAGTGATATTAGCATAAGGATAGACATATGGATCATCAGTTGGCAAACTTCAGGCCATAGGCTAGTTTCCTGTTTTTATAGATAAAACTTTATTAGAATACTGCCATTCCTATTTGTTTGTGTAATGTCTATGGCTGCTTTTGCACTCTAACAGCAAAGTTGAGAGGTTATGACAAAGACCACCTGGCCCACAAGCTTAAAATATTTACTCTTTGGTCCTTTGATTAAGTTTTCCAATCCCCAATCAGTAAAACCAAACAAAATCCGGAAACAGCCTACTAGCACAAAGGATTTCTTAACAGCTGCACCATTGACATTTAAGGGAAGCATAATTCTTTTTTAATTTTTAAAGATGTTTTATTTATTTTTGAGAGAGAGATAGAGACAGTGTGAGCAGGGGAGGGTCAGAGAGAGAGGGAGATACAGAATCCGAAGACTGTCTCCAGGCTCTGAGCGAGCTGCCAGCACAGAGCCCAACGTGGGGCTCGAACCCATGAACCGCGAGATCATGACCTGAGCCAAAGTCAGACGCTTTACTGACTGAGCCACCCAGGCGCCCCTGGGACAGCATAATTTTTCATTGGAAGACTTGCCTGGGCATTAAAGACTGTGTAGCAGCATCCTGGTCTCTACCCATTAGATGCCAGTAACATCCTATACTTATAACAAAGAAAAATGTCTCTAGACATTGCCAATGGCCCTCGGGTGGGCAAAATGGTTCTCAGTTGAGAACCACTGGTCAAATACCTATTTGGTGAGTTGATTAACAACAGTACCAAGGTAATTCAATGGGGAAAAATATAAAGACTCTTTTATAAACGGTGCTGGAAAAAATCAGATATCCTTACAGGAAAAAAAGGAACTTTCCACTATATAAGAAAATAATTTTAAATGGATCGTCCACCAAAACATAAGAGCTGAAGCTATGAAACAATCTCCGAGAAAATATAGGAGAAAATCTTTGTGACCTTGGGTAAGCCAAAGCTGCTGCTGCTGCTGCTTCTTTTTTTTTTTTTTGATAAAGAACAGGCCACACAAAAATAATAATAAATTGGGACTCATTAAAATAAAATGTGTACCATTCAAAGAAACATGAAGAAAATGAAAAACAAGTGACAGCCTGAGAGAAAATAGCTGCAAAACATATATCTAATAAACAGCTTGTGTCTAAGATATGTAAAGAACTATGACAAGCCAATCAAAGAAAAAGAACCCAATAAAATTTGGGCAAAAGATTTCACAATCAACTCACCAAAGAGGATTAGACAAATGGCAAATACAACCTATAAAAAGAATCTCAAAAGCATTTGCCATCAGTTAAATTCTAATTAAGACCAAAATGAGACATAAGGGAGTTCTATTGTTAGTTTCCTGAGGAACCTCCACACTGTTTTCCAGAGGGGCTGTACCAGTTTACATTCCCACCCACAGTGTAGGAGGGTGCCCGTTTCTCCACATCCTCGCCAGCATCTAGAGTTCTCTGACTTGCTCATTTTAGCCACTCTGACTGGCGTGAGGTGGTATCTCAGTGTGGTTTTGATTTGTATTTCCCTGATGAGGAGGGATG
>NW_024080849.1:2366191-2523691 GCF_003009895.1 Hyaena hyaena
GAGGGGGAGGGGAGGGATGGGCATGGAGGAGGGCACTTTGGGGATGAGCACTGAGTGTTATGTAGAAACTAATTTGACAATAAACTATTTGTAAAATAAAAAAAATAATAAATAAATAAATAAATAAAAAATTAAATTAAATTAAATTAAAAAAAAAAAAAGACCAAAATGAGATGTTGCTTATGTACTCATCAAAATGGCTAATGATTTCTTTAAACAAAACAAAACCAAAAAAAAAAAAAAAAGATTAACGACACCAAGATGGCAGGTTCATGGGCAGCTAGAGCACTCATAAATTGCTGATAGGTATACAAAATGGTACAGCCCCTTCAAAAAATATTTCACAGTTTCTATAAAGTTATACACCACTTACCATGCAACCCAGCATTCCCACTCCTAGGTGTCTTTTCAAGAGAAATGAAAACATGTTCACACAAAGACTTGTGGGCAAATATTCATGACAGGTCTATTATAATTGCCAAGAAACAAAAATAGAAGCAACCTAAATGTCCACCAACCAATTAAGAAACAGGTTTTGGTATATCCATACAATGGAATATTACTCAGTAATATAAAGAAACAGCTACTGATACCTACAATGATATGAATGAATCTCAGAAGCATTTTGTTAAAGATGGTGGCCTGATGCAAAAGACTGCCTATAATTAGTAGTCTTGTCTTCCATATGAATTCTATATTTCCATCATCAGAGTGATTGAAATGAGATCAGTGTTGTCAGAGACTAAAGGTTGGGGAGGGGTTTGATTCTCAAAGTGCACAAGGGAATTTTCCAGGATGCTCCTAGGCACGAATGGTTAGAGCATTTCAGCCTAATTCTCCCCAAATTAACTCTACACTAGCCACTTCAGTTCTTCCTGTGTGTTACAGGCAATGTTCCCCAGAAGCAGCAGCTGAGACAGAATTGGGGGTGCAAATTCTGTGATCCCTGTGAAAGGATGGCAGAGGAAGCATGACTGGGCCAAAGGATCAATCACGTGACCATGTAGACCCAAAAAATTCTTGTTCAACCCATTGGAGAGCTCTGGGGTGAGTATCACCCCCAGAGTGGCCCCACTGGGCCCAAATGATCATGCTTTTATAGTCCCATCTCACTCAGCCACTGGCTGAGGGTTGCCCCAGGAAGAGTGTGCCCTTGAGGAAGGGGACTCTGCAGTGAGGCAATCCCAGGGGACGTTGCTCCCCCCAGGCTGCCTGCTGATCCCGTGGGGCAGCTAGGTAGCAAGTTCTCCCTTGAAATGGGCATCTGGGTATTGCACCTCTGAGTCTGTGGCTGGGAGCTGTTCTTTAGATTGCTCCCCCTTGGCACTGAGCTATCCAAGTCCTCCCAAGCGTTTATTTTTTAAAAAACATGTCAGGGGCACCTGGGCGGCTCAGTCAGTTGAGCGTCTGACTTTAGCTCAGGTCATGATCTCCCAGTTTGTGAGTTTGAGCCCCAGGTCAGGCTCTGAGCTCTCAGCTGGGAGCTGCTTCAGATTCTGTGTCTCCTCTCTCTGCCCCTCCCCTGCTCATGCTCCGTCTTTCTTTCAAAAATAAATAAATATTTTTTAAAAGGATGTAACATGGTTTCAAAAGACAAAACAATACTTAGAAAACTAAACAAAATCTGAAAAGAGTTATTTTAAAGAACTTGACTTAATGACATAAAACCACCTAACATAATATCAATGTTATACTTGTAAGCGAGGTGCTGCTAAAAGATAATCAACTCAGATCTGTTACCAGTGGCATTAATTTAGTCATCTAAAGTTGATGGTTCATTCCTAGGCACCAGGCAAGCTGCTGGCTGTTGGAGAGATGAAAACAAATACAGTCTGGTAAGAATAAATAAGTGAATGAGTAAATGAATGAAGGAAAGACAAGTTTCTTATCCTTCAGCAGCCTAAAACTTGGCATGTGGGGACAGTAGGGAACCAGGCGACAGGGAAACAGTGTGCCACCTGCTTTATGGTGAGCAGGCAGAGAGGAAGCTTTGTGGCCCTAAGCTGGCCCTGAGGATGAACTGTCAGAGCTGGGTGGGAAAGGGTCCCTGTGGAACTGGCAACAGAAGCAAAGTCAAGAGTGTGAGTATTTCAGTGTGAGGACCGTGTGGGATAAGACTGGCAGAAGGCAGGCTGGTTGGGTTGGGTTGTGATTGGCCTTGAACACTATACTATGGAGACTGGAGGAGTCACATGAAGAATCTGGATAGACTGAGGAGGCAAATCCATTCTTGTGACTAGACAACGTAGGGCAGGTGTCCCTCCAGGCCATCGGGATCCTTTTTGCTCTTTGCTTTGGGCATTGTCTCTACGTATGTTTCAGGACTCTTGACTTGCTTGCTTTCCAAACCCATCATATTCTGTCCCTCCATGTCACCCTTGACTACCGCTTCTAAAAACATACCCTCTTGTTCCCTTGTTAAGCAAGATGGGGAGAGCAGGCCACATCTAGCAGCCAGACCTTGAGCTCAATGAGCAGCTGACGTCAGTCCAAAATGGAGATGCCATTATCCCTTAGATGGCAGGTGAATGTGCCCACCCCTTGGGCACTTCCTCCCCTTCTGGCCAGTGCAGAAAAGAAGGGACAGCATGACAGTAGTCTCTGTTGTCCCTTACAGCTTCTGTCCCATCTGTGTGGCCAGTTTCAACAGGATGAGATAGAAATACTTTATTTTGACATGATCCCTTAGAAATCGAAGAGAAATCTAACAGATTCACTTAACCCAATCAATTTCTAGAAAATCTGCCTTCAAATCACACAGCTGATTTACATATGGCAAGTAAAACAGGAATTAGCAAATATTTTCTGAACTTGTAAAATGTTTTTAAGACACTCTGATGAGTCAGTGTTTAATCCCTTCTCCATAAATAGGATGAAAGATCTTTGTCATGTTTTCTCTTAAGTAAATATATTTTAAAACTGTGCCTGCCTAATGTTCCAATTTTCTTTTCAGCTGCCACTATGAATGGACCCAGCAGCTGGAATGAAGGATAACACATCACACCTCAACTTTGAATTTCCTGCCTTTTGTTTTCTTGAATCATAGCCTTGATGTTGTTTAAATAGTGCTCTGTATATTTAATTTCCCTTTTCTCCTCACAAAGACCAAACAATTTTTTTAAATCGCCCCATCTTTCACAGTGGGTTATAAAAGTGTTCTTGAGCTGAAACTGAGCTGGTCTCTTACTTACATACAAATATATATTTAGGCATTTTAAGCCACTGTCGTTTATTTTATCGATTGACTGCTTGGGCAGAAATCTATTTGTGCACATTTGACCCATGTCATGTGCTTTGCATTTAAAGATAACACCGCTGATAGTGACTGCTAATTGTATGCACAGATGGTTGGGCAAAGAACTTGCATCTTCCAAGGCACATGCACATAAAATCTGCTCTTTGCTCTTTGCAGGCTGTGTCATTTGTGACTCTCTCTCTCTCTTCATTTCAGGTCTTCTCCAAAAAGTCAAAGATATGTGGCATTAGAAGGACAGTTACATATTATTAGGTCCAACTATCCGAATAAAGCAGGCGCCCACCATTATGCAGCCCCCACTTGTAACTTTCAGTGGGAAGGCATTCAATTCTTCCAAAAGGTAGCCCGTTTCATTGTCACCCATCTCTAAGTACTCAAAAATTCTTCCTTTTATCAAGGCAAGGTTTTCTTTCCTGTAACTTCCACCTGTTTGTAGGGCCTTTTAGACCCACACAGAATAAGCCCGCAGAAGTCTTTCGGATGCAAATCTTACATCTTCCTTTTTGTCTTCTCCAAATGGAAATTTCTAATTTCCTTCAGTGTTTCCTCATTATCGTGACACCTGCCTCTCAGCACACATCAATTTGTCAACTTTTCTCTTTCGTGCAGATCGTAAAATTCCTTGTGTGGCCTGACCAGTGCAGCATGATGGATGATCCCACACCTTCTGCTTTCTTTTCTCTTCCTCTAAAATGGCCTTACTAAGTGATTTGCCAACTTTGGCAACCAAGTCTCATTCTTGCCTTCTAATTACTTGATCCTTCAATGTTTTATATGTATTTTTAAATTTTTTTGAATGTTTATTTGTTTTTGAGAGAGAGAGAGACAGACACAACATGAGTGGGAAGGGGCAGGGAGAGAGGGAGATGCAGAATCTGAAGCAGGCTCCAGGCTCTGAGCTCTCGGCACAGAGCCTGACACAGAACTTGAACTCACAGACTGTGAGATCATTACCTGAGTTGAAGTCAGAAGTTTAACTGACCAAGCCACCCAGGTGCTCCTGTATTTTTAAATAATCAGTTAGGTTGTATCTACTCTGTCTAGTACTATGTATTTGACCATTGGGACTAAAATGTAGGGCTTTGCTTTTATGCTCTATCTTGTTTCATTCTTCCTATTCATTGCTTCAGGGTTATGTTTTTGTTTTGTTTTGCTTTGTTTTGCTTTGTTTTTTTGTTTTTTGACAATTCTGCCAACAAACATAACAGTTCTCTCTTCAGGCTTGGTTTTACCTGAAAAGGTGACAAATATATCCTTTGTCTTCATATAAGCCATTGATGAAAACATTGACTAGGATGGGCTTCATATGGAACTCCTTGATAGTCCATTAAGGACTCCTCCTTCTCTGCAATTTTATACCAATTCATTCATCAACAACATTCAGTTGATGGTCCTTCAACCAGGCATCTCTGGCCTAATTTCTGTCCTGTTTAGAAACATAAAATGAGAAGCCATCAAATGCCTTACTCAAACTATGCTACGTCTGAACAGCATTTTCCTGGCCTGTAATTTAACAACCTAATCAAGAGTGTATTAGATGCCCCTCCTAAGTGCTTCAGTAGCAAACTAAACCATGCTCATGCTTGTTATAGCAATTAATATGTTGTATTATAATCACTCATTTATGCATGTTTTTGTCCCAATTAGATTATAAGTTCTTTAATGGCAGGGACCCACTCTTTTTATTCACCATTGATCCCTGTTACTTACTGGTGGAACCTGGCAAATGATGGGTACTCAACTGATGTTGGTTAAATTATTGAATATGTAAAGAGGGGCATGATGGAGTAGAATAGAAGCAGTTTAGAAGATATGTTGGGGAGATGTTTCTGTGGGTGAGGGGAATAGATTTCCACGTTAGTAGATTTCATATACAGGTTAGGAATTCAAGAGAAAGACAATTTAGACTTTTGAATAATCAGAGCAATAAGTGAAATCAAATCCAAGGTCAAATGAGTGGGGTTGCTTAGTGGGGAGAGGCTGTGGGATGAGAAGGAAAAAGAAGGAATATGGAGCAAGTGCTTCAACAAGATGCTGAGGCTCTAAAGCCAAGCCCCTGATTACAAGTTCTGCCACTTTCTTAGGCAAATAAAAACCTCCTGGGCTTTATTATCCTCCTCTGTAAGGTAGGGATGCAATAATAATTACTACATCATATGCTCAATGAGTGGTATAAAAGATGACCAGAAAGTGGAAGAGGAACTAAGAAAGTATTTTGTCACAGAATCCAAAGAAGAAAGAGTTTAAGAAGAAAATGCTGATCGGCAATCACAAGAGCCACACCTGTTTTGGGGAGAAGCTTCTCTCCAGACAGAGCAGGAGAAGCCAGATTTCAGTGGCCAGAGGAAAGACAAGGAGTTGAGCAAGTGGAGACAACATGCATTAATGGTCCCACAAAGGTTGACTGTGGGGATAGGAGGAAGGAGAGAGGAGAGGCCAGACAGGGAAGTCAAGGAATGTCTTTGCTTATTTTGTAGGATTGGCTCGACTTCTACATGGTTACATGTTGGAGAAAAGGGAGCCATGTGAGAGAAAAAGAATCTGGAATTACAGAAAAGAGAGAGGAGAACTAAGAAAGAACAGTACCCAAGAACAGACAGGAGGTAGAAGGGGGCTCAAAAGAAAAAAAGAAGGACTTCTGTTCCTTAGCAGTCTGTCAGTGGAAGCATGGTACCTATCTTGCACGGCAAGTGGATAATAAATGTTGAAGCCATTTTCTAGGGTTGGAAGAAAGGATGGTGTGAATAGATATTTATAGTGAAGAACAGCAAGCTGCTGAGTTCTGTGGCATAGGCAATGATGCCATATTCTCAGAGGGAACAGTCGAGGGCTGAGTAAGGAGCTTGAAGGAGCAGCTGAGGGTGAATGTAGAGGGAGAAAGCCAGGATCAGTATAAGGATAAATGGTGGAAGCAAGACTGGAGCTTCTTATTCAAAATTCAACATGTACTTAACTGAACAGTTACTATATGCTAGAGACTGTTACAAGTGCTGAAGATACAGGAGAGAACAAAATAGACATTCTCTTCACCTTCACAGAGTTTATATTTTAGTGGAAGAGACAATAAGTAAACAATTATGGACACTTTTGATAAATTAAGTATTATGAAAGAAGTTAGCAGGATGATTTGAGTAAGAGGAAGAAGAGAATACTATTTGGATATAGAGTGGTCAGAGAAACCTTCTCTAAAAAAGTAATATTTGAGTTAAATCCAGGAGCTGGGGATAGGGCAGAAGCGTTCTGATAGACTGGCTCTCAAGAAAGAAAAAAGATGAAAAAATTTTGTAGTTTTGTTGATTTTCATGGTGTAAATAAACCCAACCAATTTCCAGATGCCAACATGACACCACTGAATTCAAAATTGGGAGGAAATGTACGCAGTTGGCTCTGGCAAGCCTAGAAGGACCATTTCCAGCACACCACTGGAAGAATGTTCCAGAAGGAAGAAGAGCATGTGGAAAGACACTGAACAAGGAAGGAGCTCAGCATAACTGGGAGCAGGAACCGAGAAGCAAGGAGACTAGGAAACCAGAGAGGTTGGCAAATGCCACAATTTCCATGGAACCAGTTGAATCTCATTCTAAATGAAGCGGGACAAGATCTGACTTACACTGTAAAATGGTCATTCTCATTGTTTTGTGGAGAATGAATTCAAACAGGGATAAGAATAGAAGCAGGTAGCCAGTTAAGAGTTATTTGAAGTTGTTCAAGCAAGAAAGAGGATGAGAGCTGCAGATATGGAAGAAGTGGGTGTATTTGGGATTGCTGAAAGGGGGGAGGGGTGGGGAGCAACTCGATTTGAGTTCCGGAAGTTTACTTGAAATGTATAGCAGGTGTCCATGTGAAAACAGCAGGTAAGCATTTGAATATAAGAATCTGAAGCTAAAGGGAAGACTGAACAATGCGAATGGTTGGGATTATGTCAACAGAGAGGATTGATAGAGAAGAGATTTGTGGCTGAAGAACTCAAGGATTCAGCAGTCAGCCGGTAAAGGAGAATTCAGCAAAGGACACCAGACAAAGTGGTCAATGAAGTCAGAAAAACAGGACACTGTGCCATCGCAGAAGAATGGAGGAGAAAATATTTCATGGAGGAAATAGTCAAGTGCATTGAATGCTGCTCAAAGGTGAAGAAACATGGAGACAGAGAAGTGGCCACGGGATGTGGCAGCACGGAGGTCACGGGTGGCCTTGAGGAGAGACATTTCAGGCCCTGGTGAGGCAGAATGAATCAGGATGACACCTCTAACTGTGACGTGGCAGATTGGGAGCTTGCTTAGCCTGATCCATCCCAGAGCTAGTCTTTCCTCTAGGGAAACTGAGATGATGCACTGGGGAAGGAAGCAGGTGGAGGCTGTAAGCCAAGTAACCTCTCTGGACTGTCCTCTTCTTGTCATTAAAATGAGAGGCTCTGAACTTCTATTTACTCACTTACTCACTCAGCAAACAAGTATCAAGCAGCTATTCTATACCAGGTCCTGAGAAAAAGCCATGTCATGCCCTTGAGTGACTGTCTCTAATTCACTGACTCGCATCATAGACTTTTTTGTGTCTGTATGTGGCTTACCTCACCAGCAAGATGGTAGGGTCCTTCCTTGGGGCTGTATCCTTCTCAGCTTGACCACAGGGCCTAATACAATTCCTGGCACATACCATGCACTTAATATTGGGGTCATGAATATGTTGTTGTGCCATTACAAATTATATCAATCAGTTTCTGATTCATGTACAATCTTGACTCTACTATTCATTGTTTGGGGAAGTTACTTAACCTCTCTGTGCCCCAGTTTCCCCAACTAAAATGTGAGCAATAATAGTATCTGCATAATAATGTATTGTGAACATTAAAATGGGTGTCTGGCATTAGTATTCATCATATGGGCTCAAGGTAGTAAATCCATAAAACTCGGAATTGATGAAGAAGTGAAGTAAATTACTCATGACTTCACAACTAGAGATAAGCACTGCTAATATTTTGGTGTGTGTCATCAGTCTTTTTTTCTGCATGATGCAAAGAATTATCTCCTGAACTTACTCAGCACAAATGCTGTTATACATGGTGATGCTGATAACTGGAAATATTGTGTAGAGCTCTTGGTGTGATGCCTTATATTTTTGCGTCACGCAAAATAGGGTGAAATAATGTTCATGCTATTATGTTTTAATAAAAGATATGTAATAAAAGCTACAAGTTATTGGAGTCTTTGCAGGTTGAATCTTAGTCATTTTATATACATTATCTTATTAACTTGCCATAACACTTCTGGTAGTTATCACGCCCATTTTACTGATGAGAAAAATGGGGGTCAGAGAATGTGGCATTACCATTGTTCAACAGTATCCTGTTCATTCTTTTTGGGCTCATGCAAGTAACTGATGTCTGCCATATTGCTATTAGTCGTGGCCATATGACACACAGCCAATGAAATGTGACTGGTATGTGTTACTTCTGGATGGAAGTGTTTAATTGCAGGTATTTAACTCCACCGATCTTCCTTACACCATGGTGATCATGGAAACCAGTGAAGATGTGGAGAGTTCATGCTGAGCCATCACAAGAACAGCTGTGCTGGAGAGTTGCCAGACCTGGATCAGACTTTGCCCGAGCAAGAAATAAACCTTTCTTGTTTTAACCCACTGACACTTCGAGATTGGTTGTTACCACAGCATAGTATGTTTTATCCTGACTAAGGCAGAGTGCTGAAAAGACTACTCAACCTCACAGAACTGTTGAGTAGAGGAGCCAGGATGTGGACCCCGATCTGTACGCCCCAAAGCCCACATTCACTAGCTTATCTAAGATGAGTCAGGCAGAGATTTTGTGAAAAATGGAGCACAGAACCTTCTGTAATGGCCACTGTCATCAGCTTTCCCATTTCACCTTGAACATGGCAATGATAGCATCATCCCTGCAGCTCTGTGGTATTTCTCCAGATCTGCACATGTTGGGGGGGCGGGGAGCAAAGTATAATAACCTTGCCATTTATGGTGGGAACTGTGTTTTTGACCTTGTGGGAGAACAAGGGAAAGTCACCTTACAATTGTGAAGCAAAATGAGAGGGTATCAACACTTGAAAGGAGAAGGGTCTAAATGAAATAGTATGAATGAAAAAAACTTTTACCCAGCAATACTAAATCCCTTAGAAGAACTTCAGGAAAGCCAATTCGAGTGTCTTTGGGAGGCAAAGGTGATAAAATTGGTAAGTCAAGCCACTGGATAAAGGTTTTAAGGACAGAAATTGCTAAGTGCCCACTGGACTGAGTGGTCAAATGAAGAGAAACAGGCAGAATAAAAATGCAGCCCTGGTTTTTAGACTACAATGGTCACAACCTCACAGAGCCCCGGGTTATATGAAGAACTGTGATAGGAATGCCATAACTGGTAGAAAGAACTCAGGTCTACTAGAATCTGATTGCTGGGAGATCTTTTTCAAAAAACTGGGGCAGAAACCATGTGGCTAGCTTTTGCCAATAGCATCCTTTGTGGTGGGAGATATATTACATTTGAATGCAGCCCTCTGAATTATTCAGAGCAATTCAAGATCGCATCTCCTCAGTGTCTGTAACCCATCAACACAATCTGAACAACTTAGGTATTTCTGAAAATCAGAGCACTAATAACGAGGAAAAGGCATCTCTTTCTTGTTTGGTAGACAAAGAAGGAAATGGCTCCGACTGCTCATGTCCCTACTCTCTCAGCCCTGGCCCTAGGACAGGATATTATCATAATCCAGGCACGTTTCCCTTAGGGATGGTTGCGATGGATGACAAATGAGGTGTTAACGGCTCCTTTGGACTAAAGTTCAGAGGCGTGTGGTCTTTGCCAAGATTCTGGGCCAGGGAGACCCAAAGGAATAGGCTTGGGTCTTGGTGTATCATCTAAATAGCATGGATGTAGTACCAATGGCAGGATCCCTGGCTGGGACTGGGTTCTGGTATCTACTAGTGCTCCTTACCAGCCCCATTCATGAGACACAGGCCATTTCACCATGGCCATTACGTCAGAAACTGAGGCTTCATCGGCACTGGCTTGATTGCTTTATCTGATAGAAGATATTCAAGTTCAAGAATTGAAACATGTGAGTCGTCAAGTTGTGCAGAGCATTACAAGGTTGGCTGCAGTCTCCTGGCTTTTGAAATGAACACATACTCAAATGTTAAACCTAAACATACTCAAAATAATGTTCACTCCACCTTTACTCAATGCGACATAATCATAATATTGTTTAAGAAATTCCTCATAATAAAGATGTTTTTGCCATCTTGATGGACTCTCCTTCTGTCGGTATTGCAGGTAGCAATATTTTACTCCCTCATCACCCCTTTGTGTGAGTATAAGGAGAGTCTTATGTGCCAGAAGACTGTGTACAATTCCCTGGCTAGGTGACCAAAAGTACAGCTTGGCTTCCAGGGACACAGAACGTGTCACTAACTGATGGCTTGGTGATGTTCAATAACCGCCTCCCACCGCCCCCATCCCCGCTAAAAATCAGAACTCCCCTGCAGTCAGAGTTCTTCTGTTTTCAAACCTCTCTATTAGCACTTCTCTGCTTACTAAAGGAATATCTCAATTTTTGTGCTGGCAGGAAGTATACAAAGAGACCACATTCAGGGCTCCTGGGTGGCTCAGTCAGTTAAGTATCTGACTTTTGGTTTCAGCTCAGGTCATGATCTCATGGTTCATGGAATCAAGCCCTGCATCGGGCTCTGTACTGACAGGGCAGAGCCTGCTTGGGGTTCTCTCTCTCCCTCTCTGCTGCTACTCTCTCTCTCTCCCTCAAAATAAATAAATAAACTTTTTAAAAAATTCGGCAAAAATATATTGAACCCCTCATGCTAGATAGTAGGGACCCAAACTCGAATCATACTTCCTCCCAAATAGGTAGTCTGAACTTGGGGTTGGACAGAATCTGGTTGAATTTGGCTCTCTTTTTACCAGCTTTGTGACTTTGTGCTAGAAACTTAACTCCCCTGAGCTTTTGTTCCCTCATCCATAAATGTGGACAATGAGAGTCCATTTCAGAGGGTCATGTAAATATTTACTGATTGATGTAGTGAGTTAGAACACTGGCTGGCCCATAAGATCTCAACTGGCATTATTTCTTCCTACAATTATTATTCTCATCTCACGAGGCAGCTGAGGATGAACAAGGTAACCTAGAGCTAGACCTTAAACTAGTTTTACCTGAATCCATGCTATATCTTGCTTTTTCTTAAATGCTAGCTGTTTTCTGTCTCTCTATTTTGCTATCTGCAGTGACTATTTCATCTTAAACCCGGTTCACATCACGGCTGCAGGACAGCTGTTATAGATGTCAGACTTACATGCTTCCTGGTTCCCATCCATTTGGAAGGCAAGTTTGACCTTAGGTGTCTTTCATTTGAGAGTAAGAAGAAGCTTTCCCAGCAAATCTCTCCTGGTATCACTTTGGTCAGCACTGGGTTACATGACCATTGAGCCAGTCACTTGTAAGGGGACTGGAAATATCCTTTAAGTTTCAGGGACCCTTGGGCATTTCCTTCCTTTTTCTCTTTTTCACTTACTTATTTTATTATATTCTTTACATCTTTAATATTAGAGAGACTTCAACGTGTTTATGGTACATGCTACGATGGCCAATTGATTGTAACAGAGAAAGATGGTAAACAGATAGTATAAAGCTTCCAAGAACGCAGGGCATATATGGAAGGAACTGGCCCAGGTAGGCAAGGGAGACCTTCTTTATTGCAACTGGAGATAACGAAGAGTAGATGGGCCCTGGTCTAAACAGATGACTCCAACTACTGGTGTTCCCGTTGGCAATCCGAATGGAGTCACCCACTGCACTTTCAGCCACATTTACTGTCACAGGCATGAGCTTTCTGCCTTCTGGCCTGCTGCCACATCCTACCAGAAGAAATGATTGAAAGTGTGCCTGTACCCAGAGTGCCAGCATCTCTAGTTGGGATTTCCCTATCAAGGTTTGACATGGTAGACCATGCTCTAAGAAGTATAGTGTTTCCTCCTTGGATAATGCCTTCTCCTCCAGTCATGGCCATGTCATGGCAAGCTCTGGCACTGCTTCGGACCAAGTGGCCTAGAAGTTCAGGCACAGGCTTCTGGGGTAAGATTAACTAAGAAAGCCAAGAATGCATCACTTTACTTATCAAAGTTCTAATAAGGAACACAAGATATTCATTAATGACAAATGGAAAAACAATAACTTTATAGTAGAAGCAGATGGCAGACACACTTAACCACCTGATCGAGGCTAATATCCTCAGTAAGAAGCCATACTGACTTCAGGAACTTCCTGATGTGATGAACACAGAAGGGCACATCACTTCTATGGTATTCATTCCAAAACTGCTTACCACAGTCTCATCATGAGAAACATCAGACCAACTCAAATCAAGAGGCGTCCTACAGAACACGAACCAGAGCTCTTCAAAGGGTTGACAGTGTTCGAATGTCCTTCAATGGGTGAGTGCTTATGTAAACCGGGGTGCACCTACCATGGAGGACTCAGCAAGAAGAATGAAAGCAATCAATGCACACCACAACTTGGATGGAGCTCAAGGGAATTACAATGAGTGAAATGAAAGAGTCTCCAGAGGTTGCTTACTGTAAGATAGTATTTACAAAGCGTTCTTGTAAAGGCCAAAACTCTAGAGATGGAGAACAGATGAATGGCTGCCATGTAGGGGAGTGAGAGGGGCAGGGAGATAACCTGGGCTCTTTCCCTGTGTATCCCAAGGGATCCTTTTGATGGAATTGTTCTTTGGTGGCTGTCACACAAATCCACACGTGACAAAATTGCATAGAACTAAACACACAACACACATACACACAAAAAATCCATATGAAA
Source organism: Hyaena hyaena (assembly GCF_003009895.1). Classification (NCBI taxonomy): domain Eukaryota; kingdom Metazoa; phylum Chordata; class Mammalia; order Carnivora; family Hyaenidae; genus Hyaena; species Hyaena hyaena. Next base: position 2,379,296 of record NW_024080849.1, read on the forward strand.
GTGGTGGAATCTGAATAAAGTCCATGGATTATATCAATGTCCATTTCCTGGTTGTGACTCTTCTGCTGCAGGTATGCAAAATGCTACCATGGAGGAAAACCAGGTGACATGCATAGGGATATCTCTGTAATATTCCCTCAACTGCAGGCGAACCTTCAATGATCTCAAAATAAGAAGTTTTGAAAAATATGTTAAGATTGTAACAGTCAAAAAAAAGCTTGAGAAGAGTCTCAGATTGGAGGGAGATGTACTTATGTGACTAAAAGCAAAGTGGGACCCTGGTTTGGATCCTCAGCCAGAAAACAAGGACTTTAGTGCAACAAAGTCTATAGTTTGGTTCATAGTACTGCACCAATGTTCATTTCTTAGTTTGATCACTGTATTGTCGTTATATAAGATATATATAACATCAGGGGAAGCTGGGGGAGGGGAATTTTGTGCTCATTTTGCAAATTTTTCTACACATTTAAAGTAACTTAAAAATTTTTAAATAATTTCAAATTTTCAAAAGAAAACAACCTTAAAAGTTCTAGGAAGGAAAATTCCTTTCATCCCAACTAATCAGAAATATCACTGCTCCTTAAATATAAATTGGAAGGTTGCCTGGGTGCCTCAGTGGATTGAGGGTCTGGCTCTTGATTTCAGCTCAGATCATGATCCCAGGGTCACAGGATCAAGCCCCAAATTTGGCTCTGTGCTGAATGTGGGGCCTGCTTCAGATCCTCTGTCTGTGCCACCCCTGTCCCTCCTCCTTACTCATGCGCACATGCACTCTCTCTAAAAATAAATAAATAAATAAATAAATATTAAATAAACATAAATTGGAAAACTAGCAAATAGAGTAAACAAAATAAAAAAGGTATATGTAATTTCTTAGTATTCTTACTGATAGATTTCTTCAAGTTTAGGACCATTTATAGCAACTATCATATAAAATTTAGAGTAAAAACAGCCCGTCAACACTACATGTTTATTATAGTCGCCTCTATGATCCACTGTGTTAAATCTGCCTGATCTAATATTTGTTTCTCAGAGCTGCTCTCTCCCTGATGACTGTCCTCTGAGCAAGCCTTTCCCTGCTACCTCACCTGCTGTTTACAGTGGAGACCAACGCTGGCCCTCGGGTTACCTTGTTCGGTTCCAGAGAACCCATACAGGCTGCTCTGGTCCAGAGGAATGACCCAGCATGACTCAGCACGTTTTGCAACACGACTGATGGAAATGAGACAGATGTTTCCACACCCACGGTCTCTCAATGTCACACTTTCGGGGCTGGGGACTCGGAGAAAACAACCAGCTCCCACCTGGTGCCGGCACGAGGCAGGCATGTCCTACCAGCTCAGTTTCTGTCCTGTTCTTTGGCCAACTTATCTAAGTGAGCCAGGTTTTGCTGTGTGTGGACTTTTTTTTCTTCTTCCTTTAAATAAGTATTTTTCCGAGCATGGAATTCAGAGGAGAGGTCACTTTTTCTGCATGGGAATCTGTCTGCTTTCTTTTTATGGTCATTGCTATATCCAGAAGGCCCCAGGTCCAGTACGCCATGGGACATTCTAGTAAGTCTCCCCTGAGCAAATGGCCCTCTGTCCGCCTGCTGTCTTGTCACCAAATCTCATTCAGGGGCTGCTCTCTTCAGCTCCCTTCAGCCCCTGGTTTTTCTGCTCAAGTGTGAAACATACACTCCTTTGGTTTCTTCTTTGGGTTCTTATCTGTGCAACTCTCGTTCAAGGCTGTACTGGTCTGGTTTTCGTCCATCTAACTACAGAGGTTATAGCAAGATGGACAGAAGTTTGGACATAGCAGTCTGGGAAAACTTCTCCCATAAACCTGACTTGATACATCTGTCCTCCTGGCAGCCAGAGGACCACGAGGCGTCCAGCTGGCTCTTCGCCTCCTCCAAGTGGCTCAGTCCAACGAGGAGTTCCCTGATACTCTTCACTCTGGAAGAAGCGAGTGTCCTGCCTGAGGCAGCCTGATGGGTTGGGCATATCATGGCCCATGTATGCCATAAGCGGTCTCCTACCCCAGCAGGTGCACAAGGGAGATCCAGACCTTCAGCAGGGAGAATAAGACTGGAGGATCCTTACTGCTTTCAGAACAGTGCTGTCCTAGAAACACAAGAAACAAAGCCCCCACTTTGGTCTGTCTGCTTCTTCTAGATGAGCCAATAGAGCATAAGGCTAAATTCCCAATGTCCAGATTCCTGAGTCAATATGTTTATTGTTATACAGGAGACCCAGCCTAGAACTTCAGGTGCTTTATTTTCAAGCCAAAGTTGTCTGGCACCAATGACTTTAAAGAAAACCTGACCTTCCACCGGAAGCTCACTGGCATGACCCCCTCCCCCAGTAGACTGTTAAGGAACTGCACCACGCAGATATCTCAGGGTGAGCACCAGCCCTGGGCTCTGGCCAGGACAGAGAAGGGGGAAGAGTCCAGGGCAGAGAAGGAGCCGGGTGATATTTCAGGCCTGCGTCACTGCATCAGGTCTGTGTCACTTGGGTGATACTGCTCAGCTGCAGGGGGTGGGCGGGCCGAGCTCATCCCACTGGCAAACTGTGGGTGCTGCCTGGAGGTTTGTTAATGACTATCACATGGCTGGACCTAGATCCTCATCCTGGAGCTCAGAGCACACCCCAGCCACAGCCTGCGGTGTGAGGCGACACAAGAGGAGCAGCCACTGGGCTCCTCACCAGCTTCTCAAGGCACCTCCTGCTTCATCCGGAAGGTCCTCGAAGGAGGGCCTCTGGGGCTCTAGTTGCCCAGGCACTGTAGGTGGGGGAAATCATCCATGGAACTCTGACATTTTCTCTCTGTTTATTCTTTATATTTTAATGGAATTCTGTGGTCCAGACTTGGTTTTAGACTCTGTGCTCTCAGAGTCAGCTAAAGTACAAAGGGGCGGGAGGGGGGGGAGAGAAGAGAAAGTAGTGGGAAAAATTAGATTCTTGATTTGTGTCCAGATGGTACTGGACGAAAATAGACTCAGAGATTCTCACTGCAAACTTGCCTCTGGTATGAAGCTCCCCTCCCCTCTTCATTTAAGGTCTTCTTGGTAGAAGAGGGAATGGGAATGGGAAAAATACTGGGAACATTCATTTTTCGCTTTCCCAGCCATATATTAAAAGGCTTGTGCAGGTTTCAGTTGGGGACTTCGTGAAACACCAGGAGTCGCACCACACGTGCACAGGGGCCTGGGTAAAGCAGGATGGTGCTGGCGTGTCCTGCAGGCGGCCACAGTGTGTGATGCGTTGGGCGGTATAGCACTAGTGGCCTGGCCCACACCTCCTTGCTTCCAGCTCTATGTTCAAGGCCCTCAAAGGGCATCTGGGTGGCTCAGTTGGTTGAGTGTCAGACTCTTGATTTTAGCTCAGGTCATGATCCCAGGGGCTTGGGATCGAGCCCCCCACCCCTACCCCGTCCCGGTCAGGCTCTGTGCTGAGCGAGGAGCCTTCTTGGGATTCTCTCTCTCCCTCTGTCCCTCTTCCCTGTTCTCTCTCTGAAAAAAAAAGGAGGGGATCTCAAAGGAGAAAGGCAAGGCACAGACTCTGGGCTCTGGGTCCACCATCTGCAGAGAGATGCAAGTGTCATTTATGTACCCATTTTCCTTCACTTTGGGGTGAGGCAAAGTGCATAAGGGCTTGGCCCCCACTGGATGGCCAGCCAGAAAATGAAAGCCTCTCAGTCCTCTTGGAAGACAGTGTGGTGAAATCTTGAGGGAATGCACCCATCAGATGGCCCAACTCAGATTCCACCCAGCATGAGCTTGACCATGAAACCAAGTGATCCCAGGGCCCCATCCTGAGCACATAGAGGCCGTACCTTGCAGTTGTCAAAGATTATTCCCATCATTCTTTTGATGTTCACAGGGAGCCCAGTGTCCCTAAGCCACTAACAGGGAGGGTTTTCTAAAGTCCAGGACCTCCTCCACTGCAGATAGCCCAATGACAGTCAGTCAAATCCCAATGAAACGAGTGGTGGTCAGATAGAAGGTATTTTTTTCAAATGTGCTTTTCTCACAATTGGGTTTCCTTTCTCATGTTTAAACTGCCTTGGAGGACAAGCAGAGTGTCTGTGAGTCAATCCTTGGTTCTGGGAGCTGGGGATGGGCAGGGAGAAGAGCCGGAGAGGTCTCAGGAGCCAAGCAGATGTGGGAACCAAGAGCAGGCAAAGCGTCCAAAGAGAGCATCTATCTGAAGGCCAGGTGCAATGAGAGGTCCCTGGCCACAGGCCACCCCCACATCCAAGGCAGGCACTGGAAGAGACACAGCCCAGAATACCTCCTTGGGCACTGGGATCCAGATGCAGAGACATCCCTGTGGTTTGCCTGGGGCCACATCTGGGTGCAGCCATGAAGTCTTCTTTTAGAGCTTGAGCGTTTGAACTAAGACCTTTCAACTCTCCCAATCCCCTTTACCCATAGGTTAGGTATTTTTCTCAACCTCAAATTAGCATCTAGGAAAATCTTATTTTTTGGGCAGTGCCATCAGTGTGTTTGAACAGAGAATAATAATATTTGAATTCTCCCAAATATTATACTTGACAAAACGTTTTCATATTTTTCCCCTCATGTAGGCTCAGGATTGCCCTGTGAGGTAGAAAGGAAAGGAACTCCATAGACCATTGAGTTCTTTGTTCATCGTGGTCACCTAGGCTTTTGCCTGCTGCCTGGAACAAAGTAGATACTCAAATATCTGCTCAACAAAGGGATGGGTGGGTGGGTGGAAGGGTAGATGGAAGAGGGTGGATAGATAGAATTTGCCTCAGTTTTCAAGCTGGGTTAAATTCCCAATTCTACTACCTACGCACATGTGGCTTTCTCCAAGCCTCTGAAGATTCTTTCCCTCATCTATAAAATAGCAGTAAGGATATTGCTTCTGCCACCACAATGGAAAAAGAGACACAGACTGTCTCAGTGACAGAGTGGTTAGGAATAGAGCCAGGGCCCAAACGGGGATGTCCTGATGCCTTGTCCACGGCCTGGATCATTGCATTATGGCGGAGGAATGGAACAAACCAGCACGTGTTTTTACGGTGGGCTGTGCTTCAGGGACTTTAAAATCCCCGCAACAGCCCTAGGAGCTAAGTATCATTATTATTCCCACCTTACAGGTAAAGAAAACAAGACTCAGAGGAGTTAAGTTACTCTGAAACTTCCGCAGTGGAGGTGGGCTTGGAACCCACATCTGTCTGACCTCAAAACCCAATTTTTTCACCACCTGCTGTATGTTTTTGTAGCACACACCAAGTTTGTTGTTGGAGGCCCCGGGTTCCCCAGACACCCTGGAAACAAGACCGGCAGCAGCTGCTGGAGACCAGTACCTGAGTGGCTGCCACGGGGTTAGCTCTTGACCAAATGGCCCTTCAGAGTTGGAATATTTTGGACGGAAACGTGGCTGTCCACGGCCACATTCTAGAGCATCACACTGTTTTCCGGTTGCCCAGATTTTTTATTCCAGACAGTCTGAAAAACAGCAGGTAATGCTCACCTCCGTGAGACTGAATGTATGGAACCATTTACGGCCCCAAATAAACTCGGGGTACATGAAGGTTTATTGCGGAAGTCACAGTGGAGGAAAACCTGGAAGAAAACAAAAACAGAGCTTAGTTTAAATCATCCATAGCCTTTCTATTAGAGTAATTGGTTGAGTCCCCTCCCAGTTGGGGAGCAGGTATACAAAGCAAAAACTCTGATTCACAATGTTCCAATGTGGGGCACACCTGTGCTCGGGAGGAGGGGAAGGAAAATGGGGTGGAAGAGAAAGAAATAGCTTTAATCCTGGAACAAATAGAAATCCTTCATGGGTGGGGCTTGAATGTCTCCAAGATGTATGTCTCTATCAGTTTAAGCTTAGCTACACAGGATAAAGAACCCAGCCTAAATTAGTCTAGAGCAAAATATTAATTTATAGGTCCACATAACTAATAAGTGTAGAGATAGGTTATTATAGACTGATGTTGTGCCCCCTTCCTCAAATTCATATGTTGAAATCCTAGCCCTCATTGTGTTGTTATTTGCAGGTTGGGGCCTTCGGGGCAAATTAGGTTTCAGAGGAGGTAATGAGGGTGGGGTCCTCATGATGAGATCAGTACCCTTATAAGAGGAGATGAGAGTGCTCTCTCTCTCTCTCTCTCTCTCTCTCTCTCTGCAGTGTCAGCGCACAGCAAGAAAGGCAGCAATATAAAGCCAGGAAGAGAGCCCTCACCAGAACCTGATCATACAGGCACTGTGACCTTGGACTTCTAGCCTCCGGAACTGTTAGAAATAAAGCCACCCAGTCCATGGTATTTCGGTACAGCAGCCTGAGCTGGTGAAGACATAGGTCCAGCTTCATGTATGGCTGGCTATAGGGATTCAGAGCCACTGTTATTAGCCTATTTCTCTCTCCTGGTGTGTCAGCTTTCTGTGTTCTCCCAAGGCTCCAGAAAAGTTGAGGCCTCACTGAAACAAAAATGGTTTCCCAGGTTCAAATTGGAAGGGAAGTGGTGATGGAGTCATCTTTCCCAGAATTCCCAGCAAATTCTCATTACATCTCACTGGCTCCTCATACCCATTCATGAACCGATCTCTGGCCATAGAATGTGATGTGCCACCTGACTTAGGCCTAGACCACAGGCTTCACTCTGATTCCGTGGACATAGGCCCACTAAGGAACACAGACTGAGATTGGGTAGAGGTGCTGAAAACCCAAAGAGCACATGCTTACTACAATAGGTTTTAGTGGAGCCTGGCTAATTCTCAAAATCAAACCCCTAGGACAAGAACAGAGTGCCTGGGTGGCTCAGTCAGTTATGTGCCTAACTTTGGCTCAGGACATGATCTCACGGTTTGTGGGTTCGGGCCCTGCGACAGACGCTGTGCTGACAGCTCAGAGCCTGGAGCCTGCTTCGGATTCTGTGTCTCCCTCTCTCTCTGCACTTCCCCTGCTTGTGCACCTTCTCTCTGTCTCACCCTCTCTCTCTCAAATAAACAAACATTTTTTTTTTAAAAGAGTGATACAGCAAAAGAACACCAGCAAATAAAAGGCTGACTTGACTTGTCTCAATAATCTGTTACACTGAGTTTATCATTAAGCTGTGAAATGTTTTATCCCAACTAATAACGGAAAAGGTAGACTTTGTTAAGATGAAGACTCACACCTTATGGAGCTTAAGCTCCATAACTCTGTGCCTTAGAATTCTGCAGAAGGGTTGGCTGGTCCTAAAGAAATGTTCTCTATTTAAATAAATACAGGTGTGCCTCACTTTTCACTGTTCATTCACTCCTGAAATCATGTATATAAACTGAATTTGAGACCAGTGGATTGTGTTTTCCAATTTGGAGTCTTTAAAGAGGCATTGCAAAGTTCATCTATGGTGTGAAAAATCTCCTTTATATTCACTATGAATTTGGGTTGTGGCTATTGGCTTTTTCTAAAGTGAGGCCTCGGTAGTATTCTTAACAGACACATACACACACACACACACACACACACACACACACACACACCAATACACTGTATTTCAAAATCCATAGACCCCATGGCAGCACCTGCAAAAAAAAGCTTAATTCTCCCCCAATAATCTTTTTTTTACATTTTTTATGTTCTTAATTTATTTTTGAGAGACAACGAGAGACAGCACAAGCAGGGGGGGCGGTCAGAGAGAGAGGGAGACACAGAATCCAAAGACAGGCTCTGTGCTAGCTGTCAGCACAGACCCCAACGCAGGGCTTGAACCCACAAACTGTGAGATCATTACCTGAGCTGAAGTTGGACGCTTAACTGACTAAGCCACCCAGGCACTCTTCAAATAGTCTTTTCTGCATATGACTCCATCTTTATGAGTCTCTTTAAATTCACTTCCCCAGACCATGTTCCTCCCTGGACAACGAGACCCTATAAACAAATGGCCCTCCAGTGACTTGATAGCAGAAAGACTCTGGGAGCCAATGGTTCCCAAGCCAATAAACAAAAATTCTGTTTCAACACTGCTTCTGTTGGACCAAAGGTCTGGCCCCCGTGCATCTCGAGGGCACCAAATTGCAAGGCAGCCCCGCTGAGTTAAACAGAGTTCACAACAGCATCCACCGCACACAGCGGGGCCAGAAAGACAGACACCAAAGTAGGCACAGATCGTGTGTAGATTGCTCTGCTTTGTTGATTTGGAAGTTTCACTTGAACTGTTGATAAAAGCTGATTGTCTCGTCAGTATTAGAACATGGTGCTTATTAGGAGTTTTCTCTGGAATCAGCTTGGAACTGAGCGAGTTCCTTCAGCGGGGGCACATACCACAGTCTTTTAAGAATGCTGTCTTCTAGCTGACACGTTCTGGGATTTACGAATATGTTCTTGACGTAAACATCTGAGAATAAGGCAGCTGGACAAGAGGGCATATTTCCAGCCTCTGTAAAATAAGTGTCTTTTTCTTATTTTTTAAAACATTTTTAAAGTGTATTTATTTATTTTGAAAAAAAGAGAGAGAGCAGGGGAAGGGCAGAGGATGAGAGAGAGAGAGAAAGGATCCCAGGCAGGCTGTCAGTGCAGAGCCCGATGCAGGGTTTGAACCTACAAACCATGAGATCATGACCTGAGCCAAAATCAAGAGTCCAAGGCTTAATTGACTGAGCCACCCAGGTGCCCCAGTGTCTTTTTCAAGCATAAAGGGGGGCGCACATTGCAAAGGAGTTACATCCACCCTCCCCGCTGCCCTCCTAGGAAACAGAGAACATCTTTCCTGGAGCAAGCAGGTAACTCTCTTCCCAGCAGGGTTCAGGGGGCATTTGTGCATCTCTCCCTGGTGCTCTCCTGATGCCAAAGCGGTCACACTGCTCTGTTCCTCAGGTTCAAAGGCAACTGTTCTGGGAATTTCAGGCTTAACCCCACTAACATGGATCTTACTGATGTCAGAGCCTTTCCCGAGAAGTAGTAGCGATAGTATCACTCATTCATTTGGGGAACTACCTCATTTAATCCCCTGAGCAACTTTATGGACAGCCCACATCTCCTTAATGCCATTTTAGAGATGAGGAGCCTCACCTTTAAGAACAGTAAGGAGTTTCTCTGGGTCATCCAGGGTTTTGAGACACGAAGGGGCTGGGGAGAGGATAGAACCGTATGAGGACAGGTAGGCTTTACCTGCCTCTTAGTTGCACCTTGGGCAAGCCCTGGATGAGCTCAGCCCAGCTCTCTGATTTCCCAGAGAGAGAGAGAGAGAGAGAGAGAGCGCAGGGCCAGAACAGGCACAGGTGGGGAAAGAGCAGGCGCCCAGCAAGCGAGGAAACAAGGGTCAGGCCGGGCACCCAACAATCGCAAACATGTTCTCTGTCCCACCAGCCTTTTATACTTCGGGCCTGAAGGTTAAGAGCAGCTGCAGACAGGAAAAAAGATTCGCCACAGGCCTCGTGCAGAACCAGACACTGGCAAAGAGAATCAAGCCCGGCATGAAGAATTATGGTACCTGATACTCTCCGTGCGTTTCCCCTTCTCAATGACGGCCATATGTAATGTATTTAAAATACCATCTGCCCTGGTGTGTCCGCACAGCCAGGAATTTTCTCTCAGTGGCTACACTTTGCTTTGTAACCCTCAGCATGTTTCACCCCTAGATGAGCCAGATCAGAAACTGCCCGCGTGGCTCTGAGTTCCCTCAGGCAGCCACCTACCTGAGATGGCCTCATAGGCTGGACCCAACGCGCCATGACATGCTTTGAACCCTGATGCTTCTTATTAAGGCATGTTACATTTATGATGTCAATTTGTCTAATTACAAGTGAAAAAATAGCCTCTGATAGCTCTCTTTGCAATTTCCCACCACGTAGGGGATCAAAATTCCTGAAGAGCTTGACTTCCACCCAGTGGTTTCTGAATCTGTTGGCTCGTTCCTTTAACAGGCTGGTATTGAGCGCCTACTGTGCGCCTGGCTTGGTGGTGGCCGCTGGGCCTCCAGATGTCCCCCCCAGGGGACACACTGGAAACAAATCATGACAACAGTGAGTGGCTAGTTTGCAATAGGAACAGATACTCCTGGCACCAAGGGGCCAGAAGGCAGGGTTCAAGGCCACAGCTGAGGCTGACCCAATGAAGTGTTTGCCATTAAAGAGCAGACCCAGGTTTCACCCCTGGGATCAGTTTGTATACTCCGATTCCAAGTTCGGCGGGGACGTCTCCGGATATGATGAATCCACATCACCCACTGCACATCAGCACACGTAAGGAAGTCCCAGGAAGCCTGCAGAGGTGTTGCAGGGACCCTGAGCCTGTGCAGGCCATCAGTGTGGCCTGACAGAAGGAGCTGACCCCTCTGCAGGGGTCGCCATGCCAAGACCAAAGATCTTGAAGGAGATCCAGGGGCCAGAAGAGAAGGAGCGCCAGCCAGCTTGCCCAATGTGCCAGCCCTTCAAGCAGTCACTCATTCGTTCATGCAACAAATATTTTAGGCTGTGACTATTGTTGCCAGGCGTTGCTCTGGGGCCAGGGCTGAAAAAGGATAAAACTCACTGCCCTATGGAGCTGACAGCCTATGGCAGCGACTCAGACACCAAATCAGAATAGCAAGTACCACTGCTGTGTGCCAGTTCTCAGTGCCTTGGATACTTCATCTTCACCACCACCCCATGAGGTAGGTGCTGTTATTAACCCCAACTACACACAAGGAAGCTGGGACACCGAGAGGTCAAGTATCTTCCCCAAGGTCGCCAGCTGGGAAGTAGAGAGGTCAAGGATTTGAACGTAAGTAATACAGAGGTCATGCAGGCCCGGATGGCTCTCTGCCAGAACATAAATGTCGGTCATATAAGTTCTGTTAGGAGGTGATAAATTCAGTAGGAAAAAAAGAACAGGGAGGGAAGATAGGAAGTACTTTCTTATGGGGTGCGTGTGTGGGAGATGGTGGTTTGTATTTTTAATTACGGCGGTCAGGAAAATCCTCAATATGAACGGGCACTGGAGCAAAAACTTGAAGGAAGAGAGGAAGTGAGCTTTACAAACGTCTGGGGAAAGAGCCTTCCAAGAAGCAGATAGCAAGTGCAAAGGTCCTGGGACCCAATTTCCATGTGGGGGTGAGAGTTCCACACCACCAAGCAATTCTCTGGCCCCAGATGGGTGTCCTACGATTCAACTGAGCAGCGACAGATCCCACTGTTGCTAAGGCTAAGGGCTCAGTCCCACGACACTGACCCCACCACCGGACTTCAAATGTCCATTGCCAATCCAAGTTGTCACTTGTGCTTCTGATCCATTCGCTATAGATCAAGGTCCCAATGATCCCCTCCTTGGGTTCAATTGGTTTGCTAGAGCTTAACAGAGAAACATGTTACCTGTTGGATCACCAGTTCTATGATTAAAGCATCTAACTCGGGAGCAGCCAGATGGACTAGGTCATAGGGCAAGGTATGTGGAAAAGGTGCTGAGCTTCCTTGTCTTCTCTGAGTGTCCCACTGTCCCCAGATCTCCAAGTTCACCAAGCCAGACACCCACACCCTCATCCTTTTAAAAGGCTTCATGACAGTGCTCGCTTTGGCAGCACATATACTAAAAGGCTTCATGACAGAGGCCTGATAGATTAAGTCTTTGGCCACTGGCAATTGATACCACCTCCTGAGGTCAGGGGGAGGGACTGAAATTTCCAGCCCTCTAATCGGGGCTTGACTCTCCTGGCAACCAGCCCCCATCCCTAGGAGTCGTCCCAAAGTCGCCTCATTCACATAATAAGAGACACCTCTATGCTCCCATCACAGGAAAGTCCAAGGGTTTTAGGAACTCTGCATCAGGAACTGTTCCAAGACCAAATATACACTTCTTATTAGAAGTCACACTGTCTTGGGGAGCCTGCCTGGTGTGTGATGCAGCTGACGTGGAGGGAGAGGGACCTTAGAAGGAGGTGAGACCAGGGAGGTAATTGTCAGAGTTGGAAGTCACATCTTGCAGGGCCCTAGAGGGTGTGACGAAAATGTATGATATTTTCCTAGTGAGATGAGGAGCTGCGGCAGCGGGTACCCTTCTGCCAAAAAGTCCCCGTCTTGCCACAGCAGAAGACTGCCCTTCCTTGTCCTCGGGAAGCTGTGCGTGGCCACGTGACTTGCTCCATCAACAAAATGGGAGCAGAGGTGATGCGGTCACTTTCAAGCAGAAGCTCTGGTGGAGAAATGAGCTTTACTGGGTTAAACCATCGAGATCCAGGCATTGTTTGTGACCTCAGCATCATCTAACCCAAAGTGACTCGCAGTGATTCCAAGAGAGGGTTTTGACTCTTAGTGGGATCATTCTGGCAGCAGCTGGACTGAAACAAGTCCTAGCTGGAAGCAGAGAAAGCGGGCAAGAGACTATTGCTATAATCTAGGTGGGAGAGAAGGAGGATGGTCTATTGGCCATCAGGAACACTAGAGATACTGAAAGAGATCAGATTCTAGATCCGTGAAGTTGAATGACCCACTAGGAGTTGCTAGTGGACTGGACACTGGCTGGAAGAGAAAGAAGTCAGAGACGTCCCCAAGGCTTTTGGTGTGGGCCACTAGAAGGATGAAAAAGCTCTTAACTGTCTCAGTCAATCCTTCTGTGCCACACACACACACACTTTTCAAAAAAAGAACTCTGTTTTTCGTTTGGCAGATGCCCGAAATTTCACCATTAAACAGTCATTCCTCTTGGATAAGCATTGCCCTTTTCAGGAAGCTTACTTCAAAATGAAAATACCCACTGGAGTGGTTGCTTAATGTGGATTGATTTATTTTAGCAACTTGCAATTCAAAGACACCCTTGAAACCTTCTAGTCCAAGCCTCTTGTTGCATTTGAAGAAACCGAGGTCCAGAGAGGTAAATGATCTCACTCAAGGTCATGTAAAAAAAATCAGAGTCAAGCTGAGCTCCAGACAGAAGGACTCCCGGACTCCCTGCCTATTGTCCAGCCTGGGCAGAGAGCTCTGGCTGTGCTTGGGCCATGGAGGGGGGCAGGGAGGAGGGGGTCAGGGACAAAGGGGGCGGGAAGGCGGGGGGGCAGGGAGGAAAGGGGAGCCATGTAAAAGGAACCATCCCTTCCTCACTATTTTGTATGGTCCAGTCCTGGGCGGGACTCAGGAGCATCTTTCTTCAAGGTTACAAACCCTCCCTTCATACTAACCTTGACTTTGCGGGTCCAGAACCAAAGAGCAAACCCGAAAAGAAAACTTATCAAAAGACTGAAAAAAAAAAACCCGCATCGCGTTTGACTTTGTGTGTGAGTGTGTTTGACACTCACATTTACCAAGCACAGAGCACATTCAAGTCCCTTCTCCGCTCCATCTTGTTTGGTACTTTCCTGCCCCGCCAGCTTTGTGCCATTCTTCTTGTAAAGCATTCTTTGAGCTGCACCCCACGGGTCGGGCACAGCTAAAAACAGACAGTGCCAACACGCCTCTTCAGATCTTAGCACACTGTCTCTGAGCACACCGACTGGAATCATTTGTATTATGCATTTTTATGTCATGCACTAAATTTGCAGCGTGCCTGACTGGAACTTTTATTAGATTTTTATTATTAGTCGTACCTTTTAAAACAGCTCTTTGAGACCATTAACAGTGAGACCCCTCCTTCCCTTTGGCAAATCTTGCACAAAGGCCATTTTGAGTGGCTTTTGTCTTAGACCCACCCTGGGGTCGAGGGAAGCCAAACCACCTTTTTAGGTAGGTTGGTGATCAGAAATTTCCCATGAGCAGCAGGATGGTACGAGGCAACAGCAAATTTAGACCCAAACGTCCTATTCGAAGAATAAGGTAAAGAATTACCTGTAGAGACTTACAACTTTAGAGGCCAAGTAGCAACTTTCAGGGACATGGGTGGCCCCGGGGAACCCCTGCAATGTCTACCAGGCCCCTGGCATTGGGAAAATGTGTGGAATACACTGATATCATGTTAACTCTTGTTTGTAAAGTCTAAGTGAATATCTGTCTCATATAAAAGTGCTGAAGAGTATATCAAAGCCTCTAAAAACGTTAACTAAGAACATTTCCAATGATTTTGCTTTCATCGGAAAAGAAATGTCCCCATAAAAAGGCATAATCTGTGCCTCATTCCTCTGCAAATACTGTGCTTAAAGTCCCGGGTGAGCCTCCCTTTCTTCCAGTGCAAACCGGTCTGTCTCCCCCTACACACGTGCAAGGAGTTTGGAAAGACTGCTGAAGCCACGCTTGGAACAGGGGGCTGTGCACTGCTTCTGGCCCCACGGCCTGCTTCATATATTAACCGCGCTCTCGGTGCCATTAATGACAATGCCATATGTGCTGTCTTCGGTTTTTACCCCCATTTCCACCTTGACTCCACCCTAACCGATCCCAGCTGTGACTAGAGAACAGTGTCGAGGGTTCATCCCTGTGAAGATTGTCCTCTAACGAAACATCCCAGGCAAGGGCCTGTCTCTTGGATTCATCTAACTCAGTGCACTTTCACAATGGCTATGGAAGGCCACTCCGCCCGGTGCCGTAGGTACTCGGATCTGCCGACGCAGAGACGAGAAAGAGCCAAGTATCTGATCTCAGAGGGCTCCTTTTTTCGAACGGACAGAATTCCAGCACAACAGAAGAGCTGAGATTGTGCCTCGAACTTTGTTCTGATAGCACCTAAGGTAGAATTCGAAATGTGGGTGGCAGTTTTGCTCTCCGGGAATTCTAGGCTTGGTTTTGTCGTCATGTTGCTTTTGTTCTTCTCTTCATTTCTGGAGCTCCTCGGGCAGGGGTCTGATGGCTCCTAGGTTCTGTCTAGGGATCGGAGTCCTTCAGCAAGTGCGGATCCTCTGTGACAACACAGACTTACGTCCGAGGGGGTACGGAAAGGTGCCCCCGTGCCCCGAGTCACACCAGTCAGGACTGACGGGATGGTCCTGGCATTGACACCACACGGCTGAATGGGAATTATCCGCACTAAAGTATGCATCAGATAACAGTTTAAACCAGCTCTTCACTACCCTAAGAACCCGGTAGCAAAGTAGCTCCTTTATTGCATCTCCAGCCAGGGGGACGACGTCAAACACAGGAGCTTTGCAGTGCAGAAGGCTTTTGCAGCCAGTTTTTTTTCCTCACCGCAAAATGTTTTTCTTTTCCAAAAAAAAAAAAATGAACATGTTGCTCCATCCAGCCTGGTCTCTGGCTCTGGGTCCAGAACTCGAGGGTAAATGGCGAAGTCGAAATGTGTTTTTGGATTCTGTGGTTTCAAAGTGGTGACTCTTTCCAAACCGGGGTGGGCCCTCTGGGAAACTGTCAGGTTGGTGAAGTCGGCCTGCCCTCCCCCACCTCTCCTCTTTCCTGATGCCCCTGGTTTGATGTGAGCCCAAGAAAAGGCATGTGTGGAATCGATAATGATCCCTTTACTGAGCACTCACCGTGGGCCAAGAAACATCCGGAAGCGCCTTACCTTTACTGTCCCGTTTAAACCTCCCAAAGCTTCCATACGCATCCTTGATGGGAGAGCTTCCTCCTTTTGAGGAATCTGGTGCCCAGAGAGGTTAAATCACTTGCCCCAAGGTCACAGTGGCGGTGAGTGGCTAAGACAGGCTGGACTCAAGCTCCGGATGAAGAAATTGTGAAGGTCACAGGCTCGACTACCTCTATGCCTATACAGCCTTCTACCAAATACCAGAAACTATCATGTTTCTGTCAGTATTATTTACGCTGCATAATACAGAGGCATACTCCTTTATTAAAAAAAAAAAAAGACAAAGAAGAAAGTTTCTTGGAAAATACATAACTCGTCTTCAAGCAGAGTATTCCAGTCTTTTCGTCACATCGTATCAGGCCGGGTCTCACTTCCTCCCTGAGCCCCAGACTGGGGATGTCACCTTTGCAGGCAGCAGGGTCCGTACACCTGCTTGGCGGGGCCAGAGAAGCCCGCCCGTCAGGAAAATGTCTTCCCCTCCTGCACTTCCTTCTTAATTAAAATAACATTTTGAAAGTGAAATTATACAGTGTGTGGAATAAACAGTAGAACAATAGCTGTGATTAATCTGTCAGAGATTGTATAATGTGATGCTAATGGGAAGAAATGAACTCCTGCTGAAGATCAAAGTCATCTCCACACATGGAGAACTTTTAAAATTAGAATGACGATAAATGCATCTCCATTCCTGAAAAAAAAAAAACAACAACGACGAACAGAAAATGCTCTGCAGGCTTGTGGAACGAGGGGAAGGAAGGCAGCCCGAGGACGTTCTACAAGCCCAGAGAGCTAGCAGCTTGGAGAAGAAGTGCTCTGGTCTGCGGCCTTGTTTCCTGTTGTCCCCAAAACAGCTGTCCACCACTGCTGCCCCGAGTGTCCGGCAGCTCTCCTGCACCGACCTGGTGGCTTGAGAGCCACAGGAGCCGCCCAGCCGTATATACCGCCGAAATCTATCCAGGTTGCCCATGGCCAGACAGGTGTGGGTGTGCATGCACGGGGCATGCACACATGGGGGTGCAGCGGAGAAGGGGATACATCTGTGCTGAGCACCTGCAAAACAGGGGCTCTTCTGTGCTTTACAGGCAGGCGTCATTTTAATGCACAGGGGTTGGGCTCAATTAGCAAAGGGACTGGAATAACGATCGCAGATCTCTACAATCAAGTGCGGATGCCGTGGAGGTCCAATCAGGGAAGTCGATGGGGCCACCAAGGAGGACCCTGTCCCAGAGTGGAGCAGTCAGGCTGCCTCCAGAGACCTCGGGCAAGAAGCAGGGTCTGCTTAGCAAAGGGAATGCAGAATAGGGAAAACGTGTGAGGAAGAAGAAAGAGCGTGTGTGAAGGCCCAGAAACAGAAGAGCACTATCTGTGGAGATCTATACAGTCTGTCTGTGACCACATGAGAAAGGACCTCCGCTCCACCCGGCCGAGACCCTGTGTTCCCCCCGAATATCTCCTTCTCTCAATTTATAAGGTAGCTCCTCCCTGTTTCCAACCAGCTCTTCCACCCACTGAAAGCCAGACATCCCTGCACGAGCCACAGATTTCAGTCCCTTTCAGGTCTGGGGTCTGTGAGGGCCCCGGGCCACTTCCTGAGAGTTGGGTGAAGACCTAAGGTGGCTGTAGATCTCCCAGAGGGAGGCAGTTTTTGCCAGACTCACGATTGGCCAGAAGTGAAATCCTGCTGGAACCGATTCTTGCCAAAAAGGCAGTATCTGAGGTTCTGGGCCGAGGAGGCTCACGTCCAGTATCTGAAAGGGGTCCCAGCAACTGCCTGCTTGTCCCAAACTGCTGCTGACTTAGCAAGCATACAGCCAGGGAGAGTGGGGCTAAAGGAACCCCACGGCTTCTTGACCCCATGGCCAAGGGTCACGGTGGAACTAAGCTTGCTGGAGTGCACGAGGGATACATGGTCTTCTTAGCTTCCACCATACTGGAGAAAATGACTTTACAGACCTAAGGCTGGGTTCTTGACGCATTTTCCCAAACATGAGTCAATACGGTATATACTGGGGGTGTGGGCTTCATAGGCCAACAGACTAGCTTAGTTACTCACTAGCTGTGTAGCCTCAGGCAGGTTACTCAAGTTCTCTGAGCCTCAATTCCTTTAGTCATATAACATGCATTTATTGAGGACCTGCTGTACACCGTGCATTATGACAGGTACTAGGAATTGGAACTTCCCAGGGTTTTATAGTTCAGTGGGGACATGGGGCTGCTCTTGTGCCTGTCCCTAAAGGTGGGGGATGCAGAGGAGTGCTCCAGAAACAGGAGAGAACTGGAGATTACTGAGCAAGTGGCCCATTTCCCTGGTGCAGGCTTCTGGGTGATGCTCCAGAGATGGCTTCGTGCCAGCATGGAGGAGGAATGAGTATGGCATCGATGGGGGGGAAATCCTCAGTGCAGACTCTGACTGCCGCTGGCTCCCTTCAGCCTGCATGCAGTGTGCACGGACCATTAGCCCGAGTGCCTTTCCTGACCTTCAGACTTTTGTATTGCATGCATGCCCTTGAATGTCCCACAGATACCGCAAAATCCCAAAGTGAAGACCTCTGTTTCCTCCCTCCCACAGGCTCTGCCTTCAGACACTCCATCTCCATAGTTGGCACCACTATTTACCTGGTCAGGCAAATCAGGAATCTAGGACGCACACGAGACCTCTTCCTCTCCCTCATCCCACCGTCCACCATTCCCCACAGCCTGACAGATTTACCCCTTGAATTTATTTTGAATGTGTCTCCTGTCTATGCTCAGCTCCCCGCTCAGGCCGCCATCTTTGTTGTTCACTTGGATCAAAATTTTCTGTTTCAATCCTAGGAAACTGGAAGGGCAAACTGGGAGAGAACAGAAGACTTTGGGGCATCAGGCTGAGAACACGGCATGAGGTACTGTGCCATTTCTCATCCCCTCCAATTTCATGATTGTGGTGCATACTGATGGCCTTTCTCTGTAAGTACAGGGATGCAGGAGTGCGTTCAAGGAGGACTAGAGGCAGACCCCTACTGATGAGAGGTTATTCTCCCCTCCCTAGAAGTCACTTGCAATCATTTTTGTTTTAATTTTTTTTATTATTTATTTTTTTGGGGGAGTGAGGGCAGAGAGAGAGGGAGACACAGAATCCAAAGCAGGCTGATGCTCTGAACTGTCAGCACAGAGCCTGGCACAGGGCTCGAACCCACAAACCATGAGATCATGACCTGAGCCAAAATCAGATGCTTAACTGACATAGCCACCCAGGTGCCCCACCTTCAACCATTTTTGATGGTAAATCAGTGGATAAATACCCCAACTCCCTTGTTTTTCACCAGAGATAATACTGAGGAGTGATCAGTCTGCCTGGACCCCAAGTTGTTCTCCCTGCACTTGCCCTCACCCTCCATAATCCCGGCCTTCCTTCATCCACAACTACGGGGGCTTTGCTTCCTGTGGCTTCGTGCTCCTTGATTTCTGAACTGCCTGCAGCTTCCTGCACGCACCATGCTGTTTCACACTTGCACGCCTTAGCTTAAGCTGTTCCCTGTCTGACACGATGCTCTTCCCTGCATTCTTCCCTGGCTCTTTCTCATGCTTCAAAGCTCAGCTCAGGCAATGCCTCATTTGCAAATCTTTACTAAGCATTGCTCTGTATGATGTGGAGTGCTATGGAAGTACCTAGAAAGGGTACCTCGTCTTGACCTGGGGGCCAGCTGGAAAGCGCCCCATCAGAAGTGTCATCTAAGATTCTAAGACATGAGTCTCAAAGGAAGAGGAAGGGGTCAGATGAAGAAGGAGGTGGGGGATCCAGCTTTGAGGCCCCAGAAGTGGCACATAGGGATCCGAGGGGCCAGAGCAGCCAGTTAAGTGAACTAAAGCAAACAAAACTGACCGAGGATGGAGTGATAGCAGAGAAAAGGAAGTGGCAAGCAGGGGGAGATGAAAAGGCACGAGGTTGCCAGATGACACAGGGCTTCGGGTCATTTTTAAGGAATATAAAATTTATGATGGCAGGACAGCGTAACAGTGAAGAATCCCTGAGGCTCCAAGCTGGTCCAATGCTGCCTCCCCGGAGCTCCCTTATCTTCGTCTTCCTAATGTGTCTTATCAGGTTACGCGCTGGCTTCCCCGGCAGATAGCGCTTTCAGATGTGGCAAGAAACATTCTTAACCTTCGTTTCCTTACACTTGACACAGATCCTGCCCCAGAACTGGATGGCAGTGAATGCATTCAACTGGTCAACAGAAGGGACATACTGCCCCCCACCCCACTTGCAGCAGAGCCCACCTCCCCGGAATCTTCCATAGGAGCATGACAGAGGAAGGCGTGAGGCCCCTCCCTGCCCCAGCATCACAGAGTCCTCATTGTCAGTACCACCCCAGGTGACACGAAAGTGAGGCTGAGATGCTCTGTGGGCACAATTTGACGCCTGAGGATCCCTGACCCAGAGGCAGTGCTCTGGTGGCCAAGCGGGAACGGCCCACACCAGTCATGAAGGGATGCGTGGGGAGGACTGGGGGAGGACTCCGGGGCAGCTCAGCGCCGGGGCGGCTCAGGAGGGGCACGGAGGGCTTGCCCTTCGGACACCCGCAGAGGTCTCTGAAGACCGCCCCCGACAAGACCTGAGCTCGCTGTCCACGTGGTAGCCGTGGGGTCACCGGCAGCCCTGTGGGGACAGACAGCAGTCCGAAGTTGGAAGCTCACAGCTGTTTGGGTCAGGAGAGCAGAGGACAGACTCCAGTCTGCTGGGAGGCTAACGAGATCCTTGTCTGCCTCATCGGTGCCGGTTTCTGGGTCTGTTTCACCCTCCTTTCCAAGCCAAGCTCACCAAGATTACCATTTTCTTTGTATGGGCCTCATACATAATCCACATTAGATAAATATTTATTCAATGGGCAAGGTCGCTTACCAGAATGATGTTCCACGTGGCCAGAAGCTGTTCTGTTCTCATGCTGAATTCCCAGCGCCTAGTCCAGGACAGACACCCAGCAGGTGCTCAGGCATTCATTACTTGATAAATCCAGTTATATCATTATAAGGAATTGGCGTTATCATGGCTCAACAAGGTTTGATCGTTCTCCTAAGATCACATGACCTTAGAGCGTAGATGGGACAGATAAACTCCATCTTCCCAGGTTCCGAGCTGGTGGCTCTCTTGGGCTGCGGTGCCCCCACTGGGGAAGCGCTGAACTGCTCTGAGCACAAGGAGAATCTCTGACCTGCTCCAAGGATGAGACCCGTGGGGCTCTGGGGGCTAAGCTGAGACCAAGGACTTTGGATGGGGGTGCGGAGGGCCAGAGGTGGGATGGCTGCTTGGGCTTTGCCGGTGCCCATGCAGGTGGCCTAAATCAAGAACCTAGATAGCACTTTGCAAATGGGGATGCTCAAAATGTTAGCAACCGAAGGAGCATGGGCGAGGGCAGGGCTGGGGCTGGGGGTGGAGTCACAACATTCAGAGGACGGAGAGCAGGGAGGAAAGGAAGGCCCCAGGACGGACAGAGGCACGCATTCCGAGAGCAGATGGGGAGACATCTGAGAGAACAATGGTAAGCCAGGACAGCGCAGTCACAGACGCCTTGAAGGGAAGCGTGAGGTGCAGGAAGTGATAGGAGACCAGACGGAGGACTGGCAGAGTCCGCTAAACTTGGCTGAATGGAGGCAAAGGCACCGAGTTTAACAGCAAGAGCCTGTTCGCGTCTCTACTTGGCCATTCCGCTGCCTACTGGCAACTTCAGAGGAGCAAGACTTCCCTCCGAGTCTTCGGCTTCCTTATTTACAAACAGAGGATACTGACTTAGCCCACAGATGCCCTGCCCAGTGCCTGACACACAGCATGCGCTCAATAAACGCTGTGATTATTATGCTGGTGGCGGCGTTGTTATTGCAACTGGTGACCTTTAAGGAGAAAATATCAGTTTAGTACTGGGAAGGGGAGGGGAGGAGAAGAAGATGGGAACCAGATTGCAGGAAGTTAAGGGGAGCCAAAGAAACGGTGGGTGTAGATCACTTTGCGGAGGAATTTGATAGTGGAAGGAAGTTGAGAAATTCGGTGCTTGGGCAGCAGGAGGGCCAGCAGTTTCTTTGAGAGAGAAGAGGCAAGTGAGTGTTCATGAGTAACCTGGACAGAAAAAGAAACTGAAGATTTCAGAGACACCAGGGAACGCCCCGGGGAGCAGGCAGGGATGGCCCCCAGCTGAGAAGGTGGTAGAAAGCTGAGGCCCAAGTTCTGGCCCTGACCTTGGCCACTTGTACTTGGCTGAGCCCTTGTCCTTCCCAGGCCCCTGCGTCAATGAGGCAGCAGGGGAGATCATCTCTGTTGTGGCCATGCCGTCTCAGTAAGCGTTAGCAAACATTTTCTCTTCTGAAGTTTTTCTCCACTCTGATTAGAAGGAAGACAAAAAATAACAAACAACTTTGAGCTGAAGCCACCACCTCCCCCCAGCAACCGGCACAATATTTCTGTTTCACACGTACCGCGAGCAGATCCGGTGATTCCATCAGCGCTGGCAGATCGCTGCTGAGCCTCCTGGTGTTTTAAATAGCACGTGCCCTTCATCCTGGCTTCTGGAATGAAGCAAGGGCGAGGCAGGAGCTTGGTGCTGGGCTGAGGGTCACCGTGGATGAGGCGCTCCATGGCTGCAGGCTTCTGAATCCTCAGAAATAACAACAATTACTGCACACGCCATAGTCTGTCCTCCGAAGCAGCAAATGCATCAGCTGCTGGTTATTTTGATACCCCAGATAAAAAGCTCTTTCGAGAAAATCTAGTGCAGAAAAACATTCTTATCCTCTGCCTGTCTGCACCATTCCTTCTGCCCGCTGTCCCTCAGCTGTTTTGCATTCCTATAAACATAGCTGGTCCAACTTAAAGTTCTTGTCTCAGTGACCCAGGGGAAGGACATTTCCTTTGGGGCCTCTCGGGGAAATGGGAACTGCAAGCAAAGACATACCTGGCTGTGGGCTCAGTTGGGAGTCCAGGCTGATCTGCAAACTGCTGGAAGCCGATGCGGTGTGAATGGGTCATCTGACAGCCACAGATGGCAATGACCGCTCTTGGATTCAGCGTGTCCTGAGCACCTACTGTGTACCAGGACCCATGTTAGGACCTGGGGAGCCTGTGATCCACTTGGGTAGGGCTTAATCATCCGGTTCCCACAAGAACATGAACTCTCTGATCAGGGACTATGGCCATTGGCCATCTCACAGTGCCTGGCACACAGTAGGTACTCAAAAGAGCATTTGTTTATTTGTTTGTCGTTTACATGCCATTTACATGTCATTTACTTGAGATCCTTAAAGTTCAGGGACAGAAGCAGAGCTCCACAGGGCTGGAAAGAGCTCTTATTAAACCAACATGCGCCATCAACAATTTGGGGGGTGGGGCATCTAGGCTTAAATTCTGCTTACATCATTTTAAGTTTCCCTCTTACACACCACATGAAAAGAACCACAAGTGCCCCAAATCCTTTTGTCCTTCTGGGTGACGCCACAAGTTTGAACACAAAAGCTCTGCCTTCAACAACCGTATTCTCTGTTTTTCTAGAATTGTCAACTGCATCCCTAAATTCTCAGGCAGCTAAGCTATTTGGTAAGACGTAGTGCTGGTGCTTTCGAACAAGTTTCTACAGGACACGATAGATGAATGAATTTGTCCTATTGTCTGGAAATTCCTTTGTTTACTTGACGATGTCAATTTCCAAATGCATCACCTTGAATCTGATGCCGCCTTTGCAGAAAGGCCATTTATGGGGTGCCCAGGCATTTGCACCCACCTCCAAAGTGTGTGCAGGCACCAGTCTGTATCTGAACAGCTCAGAAATGGAAGAGCCTTTGCTGGGGAATAACGAGGTCAGATCAAAGCTAAAGTTGACTTTCAATTTCTGGGGCTTTCTCTCTACCTCATTCTTCTCAGAGTACAAGCTGACAGAGTGAACTTAGGTATGGAGGCAGAGGTGAAAACAGAAAGAAGTGAAGGGTATGGAGGCAAAGGTGAAAACAGAAAGAAGTGAAGGCCTCAGGCCAGTATGTGTGAAGGGGGTCGGAAATGCCTAAGCGGAGCCCCGCTTTGTTCAAGTGACCCGCACTGGGGGTCAAGAGCTACTCTTGGATTTACAACGGGAAGTCCACCCTGTGTCTCACTAAATCCCAGTATGTGAGGGTGACTTTTGCCTGTAGTGTGCTGACATGCCTTCACCAAAACAGGGGTCTCTGCCTCTTCACCCTCCCCACATCTGTTCCTCCTTGAGACATCAGGCTCAGGGTGGAGGTTCAGCATACACTTTATTCAAGGAAGACGT
This sequence comes from Hyaena hyaena, assembly GCF_003009895.1. Classification (NCBI taxonomy): domain Eukaryota; kingdom Metazoa; phylum Chordata; class Mammalia; order Carnivora; family Hyaenidae; genus Hyaena; species Hyaena hyaena. Next base: position 2,402,940 of record NW_024080849.1, read on the forward strand.
GAAGACATCTGAAGAGCTGGACCCCAGCGGGGGGGGGGGGGGGGGGAATTTTCAAAGACCTGTGGATCCCCCCAGCACATTACAATGAATGATCTGCCTTGCTAGTTTGGGGCTGTGGTGGGAAAGGGCAGGCTGTGGATGCAGATGAGCTCTGACTCCAGGAACCCAAGAAATCCCAGAGATCCTGTCTCACTTAAAGGCCACAGGTGAGGATAAAAAGGAATTTGTTCAGGGCCTAAGGCAGGGCCGAGGCTCTTTCTGCCTAGATTGGTTTAGAGTAACAAAACTCTTAAAAAGCTGCAGAGCCTCTACCCAGAAAAATCCACACATCGAACATAGACCTACAAATTCACCTTCAGTTTCAGAGGGGTCAGTGACAGTGGCAAGGAAGCTTCTGGAATCTTAACCTTAAGTTACAGCCCTGAATCTAGGTCCTGCTGCCCAAGGACTCTAGCCCTCATCCGCACGACGACTTGCCCCTGCCTGGGGGCCTTCTAGGTGGTTCTGGTTTTCGGAGACGCCTCCTTACCTTGAATCAGAGGAGCCCCGCACCTGCATCTCGCCAGGCTTCTCTGGGTGCCCTTTTCTCCCCGGGCGACGGGTGGCGTCCCAGGCGGAAAGTTGTCTCGGTTTTTCTCTCCGGCTGCTGGGAGCAGAGGCAGCCAGAGAGCCCAGGGCACCGAGCGTGACGTCGGGCGGACCCCGCGAGCTGCGGCTGCAGGCGACGCGTGAGGCAAGGGCGGGGAGGTGCGGGGAGGCTCTGGGCAACTCCGCCCACAGCGGCCCGCTGGCCCATCGGCGTCGGGAGCCAGCATCCCCGCCTGATGCCCCAGAAAATCCCCCTCCAGGCTTTGCGCGCGCTGCCCCTCCGACCCCCGTGCGTCTCCCTTTGACCTCCGGAGACTTGAACTCTTCCCTGGCTGTGTGGAGCCGGCCCGCCCGGGAACTACCGATCTGAAGCACCCAAGACCCCAGAGAGCCGGACACCTCCGCCCACCAGAGCAGGTGCGGGGCCGGGGCGGGGAGGGTTGCAGTGGGGGGAAGGATTTGGAGAGTGACTCAGGAGTCGGGAGGAGGGGCTAAGAATTGAAGAAGCTAGTGTTAGAGCAGCTCGGCGCTCATGCACAGCAGAGAGCGCTGGGAGCCGGAGGGGAGCGCAGCGGTGAGTCAGGCTGCCCCGATCCGAGCCGGGAGAGGGGCGCAGCGCGGGCCGGGGGCGCGGGCTGGCGCGGCCGGGAGCGAGTGCATGGATCCCGCTTTGGCGAGGTCTCCGGGCACCCCCGGGGCTCCCGCGGGCTCGAGTGCGGCGGAGAGAGGAGTGTCCCGAGTGGGTGTGGGAGCGCGGGAGCCTGGGCAGGCGGGCGAGTCCGGGAGAGCAGCGCTCGCTCGCTCTCTTCGTCGACGAGTTCCCGGGCTCCCGATGGCCCGAAGTCCGGGAGGCATCCCTGGAGCGAGTAGCCGCAACGGGACTACCAGCCCCGGGGTGAAGGGGACAGCGCGCAAGTGAGGGAGCGCGAATGAGCGTAGGAAGAGGGATACGCGGGCTGCGAGCGCGCGGGAGCTGGAGGGAGGGTGGTCTGCACCGCGGAGGGCGAGTGCGCTGCGCGCGCTGGCGGGTGTGCGCGGGGTCCGGGAAGTGCTTCGCCGCCCCCAGGTAAGGGGACGAGCCGGGCAGGGCGCGCGGGAAGCGACGCAGGGAACCGAGTAAGGGTCCTCGGGCTCCTCCGCGAGTCGCTGGAGGGCCGGAGACCCGAGTGAGGGCCTCAGGGCTCGACGGAAGGAGCCTGCGCACCAGAGGACCTCCAGGGAGCCGCGCCGGACCGAGGTCGCCAAGGCTTAGCCCTGCTACTTGGGTCACAGGCCTCACCTCCAGCTGTCTGCTGCCAGGTGTAGGAGTAGCTGAAGGGGTGGGGCGGGCAGCGCCTTGGGTCTGGGCGGAAAGGGCAGAGGGGAGGCTGAGAGAGGACTCAGGGGTCAGGAAATGGCATCTTTGAGTCAACGCAAACCAGCGGCTTAGTGCTTGATTGCAACTCTCTTTTCAAAAAAATCTCTGAGATTCCCATGGAAGGTGTTTTCTACTTGAACTTTCTCTTCCCTTGTGACTCGAGAGATTAAAAAAGATCCTGCTTGCTAGGCTGGTTTTTCCAAGTTGTTCCAGGTTGGAAGTTGTAACCGTTTGAAGGATAATTTATGGGTGTTTCGTGCATTAGAGTGTATTCCAGGCAAGCCTTTTGGGTGCTGTGGGTCTTAAGGAAAACTTGGTGCACGTTCCCAGCCGGAAACCAAAATAGTGATCTCCTGGGTGTCGCTGCCCCATCTGTCATCTGAGGCCAATGGAAATTCTGGAGAAAAGGCATTTGATTAATTGTCCTGGCGCCTTCCTCTGGGCACACCTACTGCCAGGGCCAGCCCCTCCTCCCGTACACGTGCGTGTAGGGCCAGCTGCCTTCTGCAGATTCACACGTAGTGCTGGAAGGCCCACCAGTGACATCTCTGCAAGGTCCTCAGGCTCTCCAAGCCATCAATTCAGTCTGCCGGAGAGGAACACTTCTCCCTCCCTGAGCAGTGCAGAAAGGGCAGCAGCATTGGGGCCCGGTTGGCTCGTTGTCATCTTATGCAGTGTTTTTGGTTTTTACTGAACGTAAACTTTCTGAAACTTTCTCCCTCTGCAGAGGAAAGGGTACATTAGATCTGGATGGGCGCCTTCTGTGGACCTTATTCTGGAATAAGTCATACGTCAGCCTCGGCCGCCCAAATGTCAATCCGCGTTGGGCAGCGTTCCCAGAGGTTCAGAGGGGACTGCGGGCTGGGCAGCGATGGCCGATGGCTGGGAGGAGTGGTCTGGGGGCTGGCGCTGGCGCTGCTGGCATGGTCTGGAAGCAGGGCATGGCATTCCTCATAGTGGGTCTGTTGCAGGGGGTGGGGTTCGCTCCCATGTTGCCAAGCCCCTCCTCCTTTTCCCAGTGTTTTTATGCAGGTGAAAGAAAGGGCAGCCTTGGAGGAGGAAATGGTAGGAGGCCCCACAAATGGGAAACCAGGGTCCCTGGGATGTGGGGGGGGGAACGTATGTGTTGATGGAACTGTAGGAGCCCCACAGAGGGTTTTATAACCAGCTGCTAGTGCCACGCCTCCCCTGAGCAGCCACGTCACCCCTGAAGCAGCCAGCGCCTACCAGCGAGTCCGAAAAGTGGGTCCTCTCGGGACAGTTGCCCTAGTCTAGGTGACTCTTCCTGCACCTTTAGTCGTTCTCAAAGGAGGCAAGTTCTCCCTCCTCCTATTGCCCACCTGCTTTGCCCCCAGCTGGGGGCCCAGAGGGAGGTTTCACATTCCTCTTCTTCTCCATGGAGAAATCCAAAATCGGGGCAGTGGCCACGAAGGGGGCCCCCCAGCTGCCGACATCAGCAGGGAGGGTAGGGCATGGCAGGGCAGGGCTGGAGCCCGAGGGAAGTTTCTCGTCATTACTGAGATCACACTGATGAGAAAGGCTCACCTCTTCACTTTGCAACAAGTGCTGAGCACTACTGTGGGCATTCATTGAGTGCTGTGCTGCAGCCACAGCTGCACTGAGCTGCAGAGGAACTACCCAGAGACGTCCTCCGGCTCTTCCCTACTGAGCGTGAAGCAGAGGCAATGCCCAGACCCCCAAGGCAACATCAGTGCAAAACCAGGGACCAGAGCCCCAGCCATCGATCTGTTCCCTGTAAGAACTTGGAGGGACTTCTGGGTCCCAAGCGGACCTTGGAGACCTTTGCCAGCAGCAGATGCTCTACTCTTAGAAGGCAGTGGAAGGTTTGCTGAGGATTCATTTAAAACCTCTGGGTATCAGGGGCGCCTGCGGGGCTCTGTCGGTTAAGCATCTGACTCTTGGTTTCTGCTCAGATCATGACCTCACGGTTTGTGAGATGGAGCCCTGTGCCGGGCTCCATGCTGGCAGCGTGGAGCCTGCTTGGGATTCTCTGTCTCCTTCTCTCTCTGCCCCTCCCAGTCACTCTCTCTCAAAACAACCCTATGTTCCCAGAAGGCTTCTCTTTCTTGGACTGGCACTTCTGATCTTGTGAACCACCTAAACTGTCAGCCCACATGCTCAGCCAGTCTTGAGAAATCAACTCGATGATGGGCCAGTTTCTCGGAACAGCTGATGGTGGCATTAGGCAAATAAACATAGGTGGAAGACCCTTTCCTGACCCATTCCCAGAGACCTTGCTTCCGGACGGTGGGCACACAGTTGACACCCTAACTCCACAGGGCAGTAACACCAGGATGTCCCTGAAGCAGAGATGCAGTTGGAGAAACCAAGGCTTTGTCATCATTGGCCTTCGGTCAGGTGTGCAAGGGATGGAATAGCTACCGTTAGAGCCACGGAGGCTAGACCTTCCACCACAGTGACTGGCCAAGACCAGAATAATGACAATATCCAATAAAGAAGAGTTTCTCCTGCTTCCTGATGTGTTTGATTCTTCTGCGATTGGCTGCTTTCCATGTTTTTGAGGAGCCTCTATAGACTGTTGGCCTCAGAGTCCTGCATAGTAGGAATCAGACAGAAATGCTGAGGCGATCTCTAGACATGTTTCTGCTGCGTTGTGGGCAAATGTTCCGTGGTAGTTTCCTGAATTGGGAGCAAAAAACTCTTCGTGACCTTGAGCAAGTCCCTAAACCTGTCAAGCTTTACTTTCCCAGTGTATAGATAGTTGTATTGAATTCACAGTGTTTCCCAATGGGGCTGTTGGCATTTGGGGACAATTCTTGGCTAAGTGTGACCTCCTTACATAATGCAGCAAGCTTTGTATCCCTATCCTGCCTACTAAATGCCAGAAGTCATGGCGACAACCGAAAATTCCCCTCTCCGCCACCGCCCCTCATATATGGCTAAATGCCTATTAAAAGGATAGGACTCTTCCGGGTCAAAAACTCTCTGGGAAATTACCAGTAAGCACCTGCCTTCCAGGCTCCACTGCCAGGGCATCAATTAATCATTGGCTTGCGGCTTCATCTCCACAAACCCTCACATCAGGCTCCTGGAGTCCGTTGGCAGGAGCCTCAGTGCTGCGGTCCCACCAGGCATCACTCTTTCCCTTTTGTCAGTGGAGCATGACCACAAATGACCCACATGAAAAGAAAACCAGCAAGAGTGGGGGGAAGGGCCAGGTGCTATCAGAGCATGGCAGCTCTCCTTCCCTGCCATATGCTATTAAAAACACAGGCAGACTGCTCACCCCGGGTACCCACTGCTCTGGGAGGGAATCCTTCCTTCCTTTCCTAAACGGATCACGCTCTGGCACCGGGAGGTCCTTTTCCTGAATGAGAGAATGGAGAAGCAGAGCCCTCTCCGGCGCTGCCAGCGCTTCATACAATGTGGGGCCGTGTTGATAGCAAATTAATACAACTGTGCCCAAGCTGTGAGAATAAATGGGAACCAGAAATGTGACATTTGATTGAAAAAAGTGAGCTAGCAAGGCTACACTGAAGGCGTGGTGCTGGTAACACTGGGTTTATTCTCAAGGAGAACAGCTCATGTCATTCTTACCCTGGCCCCAGGCTCTCAAGGTAGCACAAAAAAATGAACTGGTTGATTATTCATAGTGCAAAGGGCTGGAAGGGATGCTATCTTTGGAGGGTGTTATAGAAACACCTGCTTGCTATGCTCCCCCAAGTAAGAGGAGAGAGAAAACGACCGAAGCCGAGGGCGGGCAGGGTTTAGAGTTGATTCTTCATGAGGGGATGGGGAAAGGGTGTAGGAGACCTAAGGAGATCGCTGATGAGGCTGAGGGTGGTCTGGTGACCAGTCTGTCAGGTGGGACTAGCAACAGGGGCTTTTGAAATTGCCCAAGATTTGGTCCAGCCTCTTTCACGTGCAGAGTCTTTTCCTTAGTAGTAGTATTAGTCAGTCGATCCATCAGGGTTGCCCCCAAAACTGACCACAAGGCTAAGCAGAGGGGGATGTTTGGGCACGGCCTGGGCTGGCGTCTTCAGGTGGAGAGCCTGTGGGCACCAGGACCTGGCGCCGAGCCCGTGGGAGTGAATACGGCCCGAGCCTCATTCAGAAGCCGTGCCACATCGAGGGCGGTCCGGCTCCGCGACTACCAGAATCGTTTCCCAACAACCACAAAGTATTTGCTACTGAGTACAGATGGGCTGAGTTTCCCGTTTCCTTTGGCTATTCCTTCAGTAGCCGGGGTTGGTGCCACTCTCATGTGTCTGCATTCTGCATGCCGTCCCTAAGTGAGCTTACCGGGGACCCGCCGTCTGGTGGAAGCCACCAGGAGCTCGGCCCAGGTTGGTGGCGGAGGGAGGTTCTTGCCTCAGCTTATCACTCGGGATTGGAGGCAGGGTCGAAGTGACTTGCGTGTCACTCTGGTGAGACGCCATCTGTGTTTGGACCCTGGCAGCCCTGGCTCGGAGGCTGACACCCTGGGCTACCACCTCATCCTTGTCAGTGACCGGATGTTGGATTCCGGAGGTGTGTGGGAGATGCCAAGACAGGCAGGGTCCCTTTGGATGGTGGTTTTGAGGTTGGAGCCATGCTGGGCTCTATCTGCCTACCAGATGCTGGACTAGGCGACAGAGGAGAGGCGGTGATCACCCAGTGGGGAGAGTTGTGGGAGGTGATGTCTCCTATGGGTTCCTCTTCCATTACACGGAAGTAACTGTCCTGCATAGTAAGTGGGACTCACGCCAGCACAGGCCAGGCACACAGGACGCGCTGCGCAGGCCTGACTGTCCTTTCCTCCTGTTCTCCCTCAGAGGGACTCCTCTGAGGTCCTCCAGTCCTGCTTTTTCACTTCAGGTCACACAATATCATCTTTGCATGTTTTTAAGTTTATTTATTTATTTTTGAGGGGAGGAAGGGGAGAAAGAGAGGAGGAGAGAGAATCCGAAGCAGGCTCCGCATAGTCAGCTCAGTGCCCCGCGCGGGGCTCGAACCCATGAACCATGAGATCACGGCCTGAGCCGAAGTCGGCCGTGTAACCAACTGAGCCACCCAGGCGCCTCCGTCTTTACGCTTTTTATATCACTGTGTATCTATCTATGGCTTTGCTGCATTGGGGGAAGAGATCTTTTTCATAGCATTGAAGGCTTTTCTAGGAATTTACTCACCTATATTTGGACCTTCTGTAATTAACATTCTCATTTTGAGAAAATTTTAACCGAACGCTTCATTTCTAAATTCTTTTTGCCTCATAACATCCGGGTAAAAGAAGACACTCAGACGTTTACTGCAGGCGTGTTAGGCAGTGCTCTCTAAACAAGGCATGCCTTGAGAATTTGCACTGGCAGCCCTAAGAGTGATTCCGTTCCTCACCCCACATACCAATGCTGCCTCCTCCAACCACTTGTGTCTTGGGTATTTTATGGATCTTATCAAGTTTACAAGAGAAGAAAGAAGGAGAAAGTGAATTTTTCTATGACAGCTGGTTGTACTTCTCCCGACCAACAGTCCATGGCAAAGCAGCTATTGCTGAACCACACATAACCTGTGGCTAAAAGGGACACAGTCCCCTCCCTCCTCCCCAGGGAGGTAGGTCCTCCAGATATTAGGCCACTGGATTGATTTTCCTTTTCCTCAGCATCTTTATTAAGGCACTAATCAGGAGACTGGGCACTGTGGGGTTCATGATCAATATAAATCATGCTTGCCCAGGAGTCGAAATTATAATGGCTTTACAGGCTCATCAGATAACGTTGGTGAGGTAAGTGCAGAGGCTGGTGGGGACCATGGTGAGCTACAGAGAGTGGGCCCCATCGAAGGGGACAGGCCCTCCATCGCTTAGCAGGATGGTAGGGCCACCGTGGCCAGATCTTCCAACTTTTCCAGAAAAGTCAAAACTTTGTGTGTGAATGTAAAGTTTCTTTGCTTTCAGAACACCCATGCAGACCAAACAGAATCTGTCGGCAGGCTTTTTTTGTCTTCTCATTTAGATGAACACACTTGGAGCGGTTGAGAGCATGAGGAGGGGAACGGGTGAGTGAGCGGAAGCGCTAATGTGGTGGCTGTAAGAGCCCCAGGAAGGGAGCCGTCTGAGGGATGCAGTGCACTCCAGGAAGGCTTCCTGGAGGTGGCGGGTAGGGGTGGATAGAAGGAACCCTGGCACACAACGAGGCAGAACTAGCTCCAGATCCATGCTCCACCTCTTATCTGTTCTCTGACCACATTCCCTAATCCCTGTATGCCTCAGTTTCCCCATCTGTAAAAGGGAATCATAATGCCGATCTCGGAGGGCAGTCGCGAGGTGAGAGAAGAGAATTCTGGAAGACCCAAACTTAGCCCAGGACCTGCAATGCAGGAGTGCCCAGGAAGCCCGAGCTCTGCTCGGGGGTTTGGCCAGCCTGGAGGGCTTTAAGAATGCGGGGCCAGAAGCATGAAGGAGAGGGTCCCTCACTGAGCTTTGTGGACAGTTGCCTTTCAAGCACTTGTGCCTCCGCCGCTTTTTCTGCCCCAGGAAAAGGACAGAAGGTGTAGGACTATTTTTCTCGCCTCCTGCCCTCCCCCTCATCTTCCTCCTCCCCCCTTCCTCCTCCTCCTCCCAAGGCCTGTGGCCACGTGCCTACTAGTTCTCTGCCAGGTTTTTAAGAAAACCTGAGCTGGGCCATAGCAAAAAACCCCAACTCTCCTCAGTAAGAAGGAAAAGGACTCCGGTGGCTGTATAGACACGCACGGCAAATATTCAAGGAATTCTTAGGAATAAAAAAAATCTGTAAATCTGGATTTTTGCATGAGGCCATTACAGCAACATGTTTTCTCAATTAGTGTGCACATTGCTTGGAGTGAAGTCACCGAGTCCACGGCTCATCAGGGCTGACTCGCGCTGAGCCGTCTGCGCTGGACTTCACTTTCCATGACCTAAACCTGATTCAACCAGCCCTTGTCACTGTCCCTCGCTGTTGAAACAGATTTGTCTCCGAAATCCCGAACGAGGACGGAGGCATGCCCTCTCCCCTAAAGAGGAGCTCAGCCTTAGACCCTAGGTGTGCTCACGAAAAATAGGCGGCATTAGTGCTGATGATGGATGGATGGATTCCCCGCATGACCTTGTGTATTTCTTTCCCTCTGGCACTGGTGGTGGGTGGTGAGCACCACTGCCTCGTGAGGCCAGAGGAGTCCTTTCGGCTCCGAAAGCAGTGAAAAGAGTTTCTTTAGCAAGCATGCATCAACTGGCTTAAAATATGGTATTAGTCGGTGCCTGAGATCAGCGGTTATGTTTTCTGGATGGTTTCCTGGACTGACTATGTTCCAAGCAAATGGCTTTGTCAGATATTTGTAATTTCTGAAATATTTGATTAATGATGACCCCTCTGCCGGAGGGATGGACCTCAGTGCATGAGGAGCAGCACGCCTTAGAAGCAGCGGCGCTGCCCGACATCGAGCAAGATCAAGAAGGAAGTTGAAAAACATTTCAAATCAGCTGCCAGAGTCAAGAAAAGGAAAACGTTTTTCCAAGTACAGATGGAGACCCATTAGGGGGATGTGAAACCAGTTTAGTAGTATAACACCCACACTCTCTGTCTCTCTTTTAATGCAAGAGAGTAGAGTAAAACGTTTAAAAATCAAAATGCATTGCCTATAGCAAGAGAAAGTATTCATGAAGCGTCTGTTAGTTGTGTGCACGCTTACACATATGTATGTGCAAACTGGATCCTGACGGAAAATGAAGTTTTTCACGATGAGTCATGGTTTAAAAAGTTTGAAAGCTGCTGGTGTAGACAGCGGCATGGTTTAGAAAAGGGCGTAGCTCCGAAGCCCGGCAGACTTGGGAGTTAAGTCCCAGCTCTGTGACTCCTGGTTGTGCGATGTTGGGTTCTCACAGCATCTGTGTCCTTCTCTGGGAGGTCGGATGAACTGGGGTCCTCATAGGGCTGTTGTGTGGATTAAGGGACAAAGATGTATGAAGTGGCTGCCACCAAAGTGGCCCTCTGTAAGCGAGAGCTGCTGTTATCATCTGTCTTCTCCTTCCTCTCCCTCCTCCCCGTCCCCCTCATCTTCCTTGATCACTGCTCTACCTCATCAGAACTATGACTTCCCAGCTATTCTCTCTGGATCGTGTTGTTTCTCTGGCCATCCAAGCCTGTCTTCATCCCCACCTTCTAGATCACCTTTCTCCCATTTCATGCATCCAGAGCCATCTCCCTGTGAGTCTGTTGCCCACTAACGACCAGGACATAATTGTCCAAGGAGCGCGAGGCACCCTTCCCTGTCACTGGGAACCGCCGGAGGGGTGCCACCGCGTTTCCTGGCCTTGTGACTAGGCAGGTGCTCTGGCCCTAGTGTGCGTGCAGTGACTCTGGAGGGAGCTTCTGTTCCCACAAATCACATCCTTCCCCTTTAGTATATTTTTATAAGGGCAGCAGAGCTAAGATACCATTAAAAGGTTGACATTGTCAAAATAGTAAAGAAGTTCCTGCCCAGAGGAGGGAGCCTAACGTTTTCTCATGAGCGAGGCTCCAGACCACCCCAGGGCGTCTGCAGGGGGTTTAAGTTTCTCCCCGGGTACAAACAGCTTAAAGGCTCCTCATGTGGATACTGGGGCAGCTGCCTTCGGGCAAACCAACCCCCCAGCCCTGACCCTGGCCCACAATCTATCACTGACCCAAGACCTCCCCTTCCTGGCCGAGGGTCTATGAGTGACCCACACAGGGACCCTAGTTTGAGGCCACAAAGGTGACATGTCCCAATTTTCTTGAGAGCCTAGCTAATGCAGCCCCTGAAGACAGACCAGTGATGACAAACTGCCTGCCTCTTTGTTCATGTGGGATTGTCACCTTCCCTGCCCCCCTTCATCTGCGTTTCTCTGTGCTCTCCTGGGGCTCATTCCAACTCTCTCATAAAACGCCCTCCCCCTGGCCCCCATTTTCACCACTGAGAGTCAAAGAGGATTGTTAGTAACATCTCAGATGCTGAATTCCTGTCCTGAACAAAGATTTAATGCTCCTTTCTGGGCACTTAAGACATCTCCCTTTGAGGTTTCAGGGCAGTGGAGCAGAAGGGGTGAAAGGGACCTGGTTCTAGTGTTAATTTCCATCTCTGTAAGGGAATTCTTTCCCCCCACCACTCATTACACTATGCCCTTTGAAATTAACATCACCAGGTCAGTTGCACATTGTAACTAACATTTATAACATCACCAGGTCTGTTTCACATGTAACTAACATTTATAACAAAGGAAGCTCCTGCATGTACCCACTATCCCTTCCCCCCAAGCACCTCCCAAGCACATGGGGTATATTGTCCCCTGAGTGGACAGCAAGCCAAACAGCCCAGGCACTGTTTAAGTCCATCATCTTTGCACCTGGTTTTGTGGTTGTTTTTATTTTTAAGGAAAAAAACAAATGCCGACTTACTTTTTCTGTGCCCAAAAGGGAGGGAAAAAAGCATATTTCCACCCTTTCTGAAACTTGCAATGACAAATGGAATCAATTGTCCCAGAATATGACACACCACCAAGAATGTCTCTTAGGCATGAAATGAATTACCTTTCTTTTCATCTGGGTTCAAGCGTGTTGTGTCTGTCCTTTCTGGGGGAAAGTGTGAACACCCAGAAATGTTTTCATTTTCTTTTCTGAGGAGGTCAGACACCAAAGCCTGACTCCAGACTTCACGCCGCTGTGTCAGCCTCTCTGTGTCTTGGAAAGGGAAAGGAAATATTGGGGGGGGGGGGCGGGGGGCAGGGCTTTTACGTGTTGTTTTGAATTTTTCTAAAACAGAGCAGGGCATGTCAGGAAGTGGTGGGCTTAGTAACACAAAAATATGTTTCAAAGTTTCTTTTTAAAGGATCTTGATGGCTAAACAAAATAATAATTTAAATTGGCACAATACACAGAATGTCGCCTTCTAATCATGTCAACTTCTTGAAAGATTATGGACCCACTACAGAATTCTGACTGGCAAACTCATGCTTGGGAGAACTCCACAAGCCTGTCTGGAGTTTCTCTCTTTCGTGGGCTGGGAAGGTTGTTATGTAAGAAAGGAAAAATGGTCAAGTCAAGTAGAGAGTAGTTATTTCACCTCGGTCATACTCAGATTCAGGAGACCAGGGATTTATCCTTGGCTCAGCCTTCTTCAGCTGTGTAACCAAGGCAAATTGCAGAACCTACCTGAGTCTGTGAGCGAGAGTAATGACATTGCCTCTACATACCGAACAGGGCTGCTGCGTTGAATATGATTACCAGCTGGGGAAACCCCTTGGTCTTGGGTACACAAAGTAAGGTGTGAAAGCCCCGGACAAGGAGCGTGAGGCTTCAGGTACCAGGACTGTTTCTGCCCTTGGTTGGAGAGAAGACCTTGACAGTCACTTGCCTTACGTGAGTGATCCCAGCTCCCTCTTGCCCTTACCAAATGCAGCCGCAGATGTGAAAGCATTTTGCATAAGCCTGGGAAGAGATGAGCTGTTCCTGCCACCATGGGAACAGAGCCTGTGCCGGGCACTGAAGGGGCCTCGTGCAAGAGGCCAAGGGCACTATGGAAAAAGTGTGAACATGGAATCAGCCTCTCCAGGATCCCAGGCCCAGGAGTGGGGCTAAAAACACATGTGATTGAGAGCTAATTAGTCTACCTTTGTGACTTCTAGTTTCCTCAGCTGTCAATGGGACTGATAGCACTTCTTAGTAAGGACTGAACAAGGTGGCTTGTGCGAAGTTTTGTGGGGTTGTTGACGCTGTACACGAATGGATGTCTGAGGGGCTGCCCAACTACTTGTTGACACGCTGTGGACAGCATGTGGGAGATGTAGTTACAGGGTCAGATGCCACGGGGACATGAGCTCTCCTAATGTCCCTTCTCCCTTCTCGTGTCCCCTTGCATGGCTTTGCCTTCTCCTGACCTCTAAATGTTGGAGTGCCCTGGAGCTCAGTCCAGGCTCCTTCCCTTTCTCGATCACTCTCTTCCTGGATATCTCATCCAGACGTTAAATACGGTCTGCTCCTTCTGAGTGTCTATTTCCAACATGGACCTTTCCCCGGGCCCCTAGCTCTTAGGGCTCCTGCCCTGTCCCCTTGGACGTTGCACATTTAGGTCCTACTTTAGTCTTCCCCATTTTAGATAGTAACATCCTTATCCCCACAGTTGTTTTCAGACCCCAAATCTAGAAAGCATCCTAGTTTCTACCTTCCTCTTCACCTCTGGCATCCAATCCACCAGCAAGTTTTGTTGATTTCAAAATAAATTCCAAATGCAGTCGCTGCTCACCATCCCCCACAGTGCCTGGTCCAGACCGCCTTCACCTGTCCCCCAGACAACCACAGCAACCTCCTCACAGAGCCCCCTGCCTCCACTCTTCTTCCCTGACAGCCTTTTAACCTGGCTGCAGTCAGAGTGCCCTTTCAAAGATGTCGGTCAGGTCCCATGATTTCTCAGGCCTCGCCCTTCCAGTGTCTTCCCGTTACACACAGAATAAAATCCACACTCCTGCCATGGCCTCATTTCACTGGCTCTTCAAGGGGGTTGATTTTCACCCAGGGGACATCCGGCAAGCTCTGGAGATACATTTTAATTGTCACAAGTGGGAGGCAGGGATGGTGACACTGGCATCTAGAGAGTGGAGTCCTGGGATGCCCCTAAACAGCCTACAGTACACAGGACAGCCACCTACAGCAACGAGTCATCTGGCTCAAGGTGTCAGTAGGGTACAAACCTTACTGGGAGAAGCCCAGCCTTTAAATGATCTAGACTCTGCCCCCTCTCCAGCATCCTAAGTCCCTCCTCTCCTTGGCTGCTCTGTGGCAGCCACGCTGCCCTTCTTGCTAGGTCTTTGGCACACTAATCTGTTTATGGTCTCAGGGCCTTTGCACATGCTATTTCCTCTGTCAGGGACACTTCTGCCCACAGATCTTCGCATGGTTAGCTTTTGTTCATCATTTAGGTCTGCTCAGATGTCACCTCTTGATTGCCCTCATTTAGAATCTCTATTTCCACTCCCCCCCTCCCCAAACCCAGCCACCGGGAGACTCTCACTAACCCCTTACCATGCTTTATTTTACAGTACTGAATTCTAGTATTTGTTTGTGCACTATCTGTCTCCTCCACAGGAATGTAAGAATGAGGGTGAGAGCTTTGTTGTATTGAACTCAAAAAGCATTTGTTGAATGAATGAAGTTGAGAAGTATGGCCTAGGGATGGATTACAACAGAAGCCTAAGAAAGGAGATGGGCAGGATCTGCGTTTTGGAGACAGCTTCCTGGAGGATGCATGGCATGGGCTGTGTGAAACGTTTGTGGAGTCCCTTTCAGCTAAGGGGTCTCAGGTAGGGAGGGCTGTGGAGGCTTGGCCACCTCTGGTAGATGCACGGGGGCTGGGGGAGCTGTGGTATACCTGAGCTGGACATGAACTTTAATGTTCAGTGGGACAGAAAGCGAGGCTGGAAGGTTCTGAGATGTGTGGCTGACGAGAGGAGTCAGAGAAGGGAGGTGAGCGGGAGAAAAGCGGGAGCAGGAGGGAGAAATCCAAGCTCAAGTGGGTCCCGGCCAGGAGAGAGCCCAGGGTAGAGGGAGGCAGAGCCCCAGGAGGGGAGAGCGGCCATCTCCAGGGGAAAATCTCTGAATCTGTTTATTCTGAAGGGCCCGCTGGCCATTCATCCGCCATCACTTTCAGGAGCCCAGGGAAGGGCTGCGTAGGAGCAAGCACACTGGAAAGGCCACTGAGGGGCGAAATCGAGCATCTTGCCCAGCCGGGCACAGACTGGGCCCTGAACAGGCACACTGACTGTGCTGAGTTAGTGCTGCATGAGAGAATTAGGAAAACTGTGATTCCCAGAGGGCCTTCAGTGTCAGACATTGGTCCTGTGCTTCGGTTAAGAACAGTAATTCCCATGATGCCACCTGCGATGGTGTACAGTCCATGATGACACATGGTAGGTGGAGAGCAAGTGCCCCCCCAGCCCCAGGTCTGCCCCCCGTGCCCCCTCACAATAAGGATGTTGATGTCCAGTCCTTGAGGTGGGGGTGGGGGACAGTTCAGACCCTGGATCCTTTTCCTAGGTCTCGGGATGCCAAGGGATGTGGACCGTGCAGCCTCCCCGGGGAGGGAGATGCCTGGTCCCAGATACACAGCTCTGATCATCCCACAGTCTCCTCCAAGTGACACAGGATGGTCAGGGTCTGTGCCCTCAGGGCCACCTCAGGACAGTTTACTCACAACTGGTTCGTTCTGCTGCCTGGATACTTCTGAGGCTATGACTACAGAGGACTAGCTGGCCAACACCTCATTTTATTAGTCTGTTAAGTGTAGGTTTAAAGTAACACACCTCCAATGGAGACAGCTTATGCCAGCCTACCAAAAATATCGTTATGAACATTTACGGGGTCTGAGGAATGATGTAACGGTGATGAAATGCAGAGGTGTTGCCTTACCCTCATGTCTGATTTAGCCCTGACTCAGTCCACAGAAATATGTATTTCCCCACAGACGTGGCCTCATAGCTGCCCCGGAGGGCTAAGGCAATGAGGGTGTCTGTCACAGAGCCTCGGAGGTCATAGAATGCGCGAGCCGACCAACCCTTTCCGGCTCCCTCATAGAGCTACCCTCTGACTTGGGCTTTTTGTTGACAAACCCTGTCTGCCAGCTTGTCAGCGGGGCCCCCTCCATCATTAGTTCTCCTTCTTGGCATACGGAGGTTTGATGCTTTCAGACTTGGGCTCCATCGAAAGTTGATCTCCGACCCTCTGTCATGTTAGGAAATATGCGGTTGATAAGGCCCAGACAGAGACTTGTGTTAGGGGCAAGTGCTTTTAGCAACCCTCAGCTTCCCTCCATCGGAAGGCAGAGGACTGCTGGTGGACAACAGAGCCAGCAAAAGGCTGACCTCGGTCCTTTCTTCCCACTGATGTGTGACCTTAAATACACCGTATAGTCTCCCTTTGATTCTCAGTTTCCTCAGCTGTATAACTGGAATCTAATAACAATACGTCCTTTATAAAGCGGTGGTTAACTGAGAGCAGACATCTCATGTGCAGTACTTGGCCCTTAAAAGCTGTCCAACAGACAGCAGATCTTCTCATTGAATTATTACAGTCTTAGTTAAATTTAAGGCATCCGTCAGTGACTCACGGAAAAGTTTTGGAGCTTAAGGGTCTTTGTAAAGGAGACGGAAGGGAATGAGCTTTAATCCCCAGACAAGGATAAAACAGAGGTCAGTGTTGTGGTGTCACCGTGATTTACTGCTCATCTGTAGAGTGAGCCTCAGTGAAGTCCCTGTGAGATCGGGGTAGTAATGCTTATAATATGGCTAACATAGCGCCTGGTGCATAAGCCGGAGGGCCTAGTGCTGTTGTTACTGTAATCACAACCGGTGATCCCCATGCTGGTCCCTCCGTCGGCCCTGTACCGGGTCCAGCTTCCACACACACACGTGCAAGCCACGTTCCTAAGCCCTATTCCAGAATTTAGGCTGGGACAGCTCCTGCCACCCTGCAGGGTCAGTTCTTGCCACAGGGCATTTGCACCCTGCTAAAAGTCACTCCCATAGATTTCTGGGATCCACCCCTCGCCACCTCCACGTGGCTATGTCCCATGGAAAGGCAACGGCATGCTCTACGCAGACGGGGAACAGCCCCTTTCCTCTCCTACCAGGGGCCTGGGGGTGGTCCTACCCAGCTTTCACCTCTCATTCCTGGGATGGTCACAAAAGCAAGGGAGCTGTGGCCCCTGAAATGAGCAAATTCCGCAGTCAGCAAAGGGAAAGGTGGCCCCAAACTTAGCTCTGCCTTTGGCTTTGCCTGAAAGTGCTGGACTGGGACAGAAAAAAAATCCCAGAGACAAGTGTCTTCTGTGCTTCTTAGGCTCTGGGGAGAAGTAAATCATGGATGGTCTCCTTTACGATCAAAGCTACCAAAGCCTAGCAAACATTCTGAGGATGTTTCTATCCATGCGTTTAGAGGAAACATTAGAGGATGTTTCTATCCCTAAGCAAACATGGGAAACTGGAGGGACTTTTTGTTCCCCCCAAACTGGTATTGAGGACTAATTTTTACTGCCAAGGTGAAGTCTGTCTCGAAGCTAAGTATTCAGCAGGTGCTCCGGAGTTCTCACAGTGTGCCCTGGACTGTTCTGGCCTGCCCATAGGCACTTACGAGCTGATTGGTGCTTCTTCATTCCCCTTAGATTCCAAGGAAGGATTCCAAGGATATATATCTAAAATATATATATATATATGGGGGAAATATATACATATATATATATGGGGGGAAAAGATACATATATATATATGGGGGGAAAAGAAGGAAAGAAAACCAAAAGCTAGAGGATGAAATGCCTTGGGTAAGATCACAGCGTTCAGAGCAAAGCCCAGGTCGGGCATTACCTCCTTCTTTCCTTAGTCACCAGCTGTTTATTAAGCACCAGCTTTGTGGCAGGCGCTGTGCTGGGCCCTAGCGATCCGAGGACACAGCAACTATACATGGTCCCCTCCCTCGCAGGGCTCACAGACAGGCGAGGAAGACAGTGATCAACCTTCACACAAGAAGAGATTCCCATGCATCAGCATGGGCAGGGACGCTCCTGCAGGGAGGTATTTGAGGTTCCTTTGAGGTCCGCAAGGCAGGCAGGGGGAGGAGGGGAGGAGGCTTCCGAGATAACGGAAAGTCCTCTTTCCCTGTCCGGGAGAATGCTTCCTTGGGACTGTGGGGTGCTGGGGCCGGCTCCCCACCCCACCATGAACTTCTCCTCCCGGCTCACACACGGTGAGGTTACACTGGCAGCTCGCACTTGGCCGTGGTGGGAGTAGTCACACCACAGAAAGCAGCAGGGGCCACCAATCAGGATGCCTCTGTCTTCGGAGAGCCAATGTTACCAACATACCAAGGGCTCTGTGTATTCCACCTGCTTCCTCGTGCGGGTAGCACAGACCCTGCCCTTTTTGCCAAATGCCCTGATCCCCTTCCTGAGAAATTCCGCCAGCAGCCCATTCCCAGAAGGGAACTGGCAACAGTGACTTGGGCCCTAAGGCTGTTTATTTCAGACCCTGGGCCATCTGGCTTCTCCCGGGATCCGGACATCCCAGCAAGTTAACAGCGAGCAGCTAGCAAGCAAGAAAGCTCCCATTCTTGTGGTCTTCGTCACCCCCCTGCCATCTAATGATATTTTATCAACCACCCACGCTGGCCCAGCTCTGTAGGAGACACTTGGCCAGGCAGATTTCAAGTCAGGCTTTGACCCCTCAGGAATTCGGGGCCTGGCTGAGGCCGCCAGGCCCACATTGTTCTTCCTTAACATAACTCGGGTTGCTCAGGACACAAGCGCCGGGGGCCAGAGGACACGGGGGCGGCAGCACTGCTCTTTCCCCCGGTCTGGGCACAGGAAACCCTCGAGGGAGCAGAGGTCAGAGTTCACCATGTATGTGACATGGCGAGTTCTAAACACCCCTGATGCTGCCACCCTGGCGCCCTCACTGCCACGCCAGCCCTCTTGAGAGCCTCCAGGAGAAAGAGTGAGTTCTGAGTTCTTACAAAGACTGGCACAAAGCAAGGCCAGGTGCATGTCCGGGGGGGTGGGGGGGGCGGGATTCACCGGGAAAGCGCCTTTGTTTCAAGGGCGTTTGTGCACCTGTGCATGCGTGCGCTGTGTCTACTGTGCATACAGAATGTGGGGGACACTGTGCCCATGGATGGGAGTGCAGGTGCACGTGAGGCGGGCAGGGCTGCGAGACGGAGAATCCCGAAGAAAGAGACCAGCTGAGGAGTCCGGTTGGGAAAAGAGGCTAGACACTGGCGATGGCGAGAAGCCCTTTCCCACCAATGTCTCCAGCTCCTGGGCAGGAGCCAGTAGCCACCCAGCTGGCCCTCGCTGGGGAAGCACCCCGCATGCTGTGCCAGCGCTGCCCTGCCCTCGAATTGGATTTGAAAGCTCGGCAACACCAGGAAGTCTCCCGGCCAGGACTCGCTGTAAATGCAAGGCATGAGCATCAAGGGGCTAAGTTGGGGAAGCCCCCCAACGTTTTCTGCCCAGAACCCCGCTCCAGGCAACAGCCCCTGGGCTGACAGTGAGTCTCCAGAAGCTTCCATTCAAAGCAAAGCCAAAAGTGATGAGGGCACCATTCCCCACCCCCAGCGCCCAGTGTGGGATCCGCTTCTCCCGGCTGCACACGGAGGGAGAGACGCCTCCCATAGCGGGTGTGGGTGGGAGGCCAGCAGGGGGGCTGCCAGGGTCGTGGGGAGGTGCTGTGTGTTCAGAGGATGAAGGAGACCATGAAGGAGAGGGCACCTGGTGGTCACGGAAGTGGTGGGGGAGGTGGGCGCCTGGTGAGCAGCCCCAATGATGCAAGAACGGCAGGTGGATGTGAAGCCCCCTGCAGAGAAGCTACATCCGCCCCCCCACCTTCCCTGTACCTTTCCTGACGCCGCCTTGGGGCCCGAGGGTGTCTAGGGGCACCTCTGGCCATTCGAGGGGCCGGGCCCAGGCACCGTGAGTCAGAGAGGAAGTCCACAGGGGACCCAGACAAGTCATCGATGGAGGGGCAGCCGGCAGTCTCTGTACGGTTGTGCAGGTCGTGTCCTGTGTAGCATGCCTAGCCGAGAGAATGAGTGTGGACTCTGCTCGCCCAGCCAGCCCACCTGCACGGGGCTGCCCCTGCCTGAGGAAGGCGCGTCCTCTGCAAACTCACACAAGGCTGGCCCAGCTGCAGCCTGATCCTGGGAAGCCCCTCGGACCTCAGGGAATGGGGGAGGGGCCGCCTTTTTGGAAGGAAAAGGTGAAAACCAGTGTTGCTCACGGAATGACTCCTGGAGTCAGTGTATAGGTTTATCTGTTTTGCTCCAGTGGAATCCAGGCTGAAGGGTGGCTTTCCCCACTAACGAGGAAGTTAGTCAAGTTGTTTCTATTGTTATGTTCATTGTCTAAATATTGCTGAATGAAACATCTTCTTGCTGATGATTATCTGGAGATCACTGCGAACACTGGGCTGCATTTCCAGTTGTCACCTGCCTGGGGGCCCCTGGGGGCAGCGGGCAGATGGCTCCTTGACAGTCCCAGGTGAAGAAGAGCGCTCAGATAAAGCGCAAATTCTTCTCTGCGGTCAGATCCCAAAGTATGTGGGTGACCAACACAGTGGCATTTGTTTCCTTCAGTGAGTCTTGTTTTCCATACGTGGGAGGAATTCCAGACTTGAGAATTCTGCATCCAGACTTCATAGATTTTCTTTTTTCCCCTAACGGAGACAACGTAACTAATGATAAAGAGCAATGCTAGCCTGGCTTCTGAGCTCCAGAAGGCTCTGGGGCAAACCCTGACCTCCATGGGGACTGGACTAGACCCAACAGCAACTACTGTCTTCTCTTGTCAACCCTGGACCACGGGCTCTCCGGGACCAACTTTCCGTTGGCTTCTGGAGTGTAGAAAGAGAGCAGATGTGCCTGCCTACTAATGCGCTGTAGGATGGAACCACTCTCCAAACTTATTGGAATCAGATGTCCAGCCCTCAGAGCTGCCCTGCAAACAGACGGCTCTGCACAAGCGCCGTCACTTTGGAAAATTACAAGAGCCGTAGCTCCATCTCCTCACTGCCATGTGAAACTCCATTTTTACCCATTGGGCAGAAGAAAAAGGGCTTCCCTTCTCTTATTGCACATTCAGAGGGCACAAGCCTGCGTCAAAACAAAAAAACAAAAAAACTTCTAGGTAGCTAAAGTAGGACGAAACTGCAAATACCATAGATAATTCGAGAAGGATGTGCCCTACATGTTAATATTAGTTATCTCTGAGTAGGTGGCATTGAGACAAAAAAAACCAAGATGGCATATCTAGGGTTGCGCCTACTTGTTCGAGAAAGTTCCACTCCATCCCCAAAGAATTGCCCAAGACTTCCTGCTTTTTTTTTTTTTTTAATATGCAATATCCCTCAAGATAAATGTATCTCGAAGTTCCGGCAAGTTGATAAACGATTTCAGTTGCTCTAAGATGTAGAAGTGTAAGTCATATTGACTTTCTTTGAGATTGTCTAGGGTAAAATTATGTAATCAGGATAAAATATGAAGCTGGTGTGACTCTGTTGTTAGTTGGTTGATTTTGGAGGTTTACCTAAGCAAATATATAGTACATAAGCAGCCTCAGTTTCCTCTGTGCACAGAGCAGACAACTGCGCTCTTACAACTGCTCTGAACATTGAGGGAGATGATTACTTAAAGTGTTCCTAATACACGGCACATACTGGATATTTGATAAAGGTTAGCCGTCTTCAGCCATATATATGAAAATGGAATGTGTATATTCATTTGGATGAAATGAGTATACATATTTCATTTTGGTTTTCCTTTAAAGATGCCAACAACAGCTGCGAAAAATAAGTGAGCAAATAAGCAGATATTGGTTTCTTTTCTGAATGTCTCTCATCAGGAATAGATGTGAGTGTAAAACAAGTATCTGGCACTCCAGGCTATGTGTAATACTTAGTTTGGGGAGGCTGGAATTTAGGACCACAAGGAACCTTTGAGACGATCGGGCCAGATCATTTTACAGATGCAGAAACTGAGCCCGGACATGGGGTGACTTACCTGATATCACAGAGTGACAGACAAGGCAGGACGCCGGGGCCCTGACTGTTCATGCATCTCTCACTCTGACAGTTGGCTCTCGGGTTCTCTACCGGCTGACGTGTGATGACACTGACTCCCTGCCAGTGCCTTTTACCACTGGTTAATATCACACAGCACAGCCCTGTGCAGATAGTAGGTACTTGGAATATGGTTTGCAAATTCAATTCAACAATGGTTTTTAGCCTCTAATGCACCATGTATGTGCTCTGTAGTGTAAGGGATCAGAAGTTATACAAGACAGTCTCTGCTTTCAAGAAGCTTCCAGAGACTTGCCAGGAAAGGCATTTAGGGGGGCAGCGAGGGGTCTCAGAAGGGGGGACTTGTTTAGTTTCCTTTACAGAAGACTGAAGGTCAGAAATTGAATCACATAATAGACTTCAGTGCACTTCTCCAGGCTCCTTACCCCAGAGGAGTTCCAGAGCTAGATATTTCCAGAATGGATACTTACAGCCCTTGACCTCTCCCTTTAACTCCTGATTTCTGTCTCAGCTGCCCGTGCAAGCTTTTCCTTGTAGATATAAGAGGGATCTCAAATTTCACATATCCAAACCTAAGCTCTAGGCTCTTCCTTGAAACCTGCTCCTTCCACAGTGTCTTCCACCCAGTTGGAAGCTGAAACCTTGGGACCATCCTTGACTCGCCTCCTCCTCCCTCTTCTACCTCACAGTCCAGTAGGGAATCCGATTTGCCTCTTTCCTTCCCTATGGCTCACATACAGTGACCTCTCACCTCCCGTACACTGCTGTCCCAGCCCCGATGTCAACACCTGTCACCCAGATTATGACAGGTGCCACCGAGCAGACCTCCCACTTCTGCTCTTGCTTCTTTCCACTTTGCAGGCTCAGCCAGAGTGCTCCTTTAAAGACCTATCAACTCCGGTCACTTTCCTCCTCAAAACCTTCTAAGGGGCATCCTTTCTCCTATAGAATTACATCCAACGCCTCACCAGGGTGCATAAAGTTCTAAAAAAGCTAACCCCAGTTGTGTCTCGGAGCTCATCCTCAGCATCCCCCCGGGTGAGCATGATGCCTCAGCCACAGGGGCGTGTTCGCAGATTTCTGCCAAGCATGCTTCTGCCTCAGGACCTTTACACTGGCCATCCTCTCTGCCTGGAATGTGCTCCCCACGTTTCTGCATGGCTCTCTCCCACACTTCATGTAGGTCTCTTTGTAAACTTCCCTGACCAAGCCAGTACAGTTCCCAAAGCTTACCATGCTTTGTTTTTTCTGTCACTTACCACCACGTGACATTTTAGTGGCTGTTTTTTTTTCTTAGCTCTCTGTCCCCCCACTCCTAGAATTTGGGCGTTTCTGCCCTGTTCACTACTGTACCAGAAGCAGCACCTTGCCACACAGTAGGTGCTCAATGTATATTTGCTGCATCAGTGAATCCACAATATACTTTGTGTTTCTATTTGGTTTGTGTGCTTCTCTTCCTGCCCCACCTAGACCAGCCTGATTCCCCTAAAAGTCCTTGCACTTCTAAGCACAGTACACCTGCATGGAACAGGTGCTCCTGACGTGTTTGTTGAATTAAATTGAATACTTGCCAACCCCTAGCGACAAATTATGTGACTTAAGTCCAGTTCGTATCATCTACAAGAGGCATATTGACCAAAGGCTTTGTTAATTTCCCTGAGAGATGGTCCCAGTGTTTCATTAGACCTCAGGCAGCAGCTCTGGGGGACGGGGCGGCGGGGGGGGGGGGGGGGGGGGGGGGGGGGCGGTGCTGGGAGGGCATGGCACAAATGGTGCTTTGTGTGATCGAGAAAACAGGGAGGTACAGACACAGCACAGCTCTCGGCAGCGACCTTTCGCCAGGCCTGAGCATTCAGAGCCAAGCTCTGGGGAAAGCAGCAGAAGCGAATGTGACCAAAGAGGCTGATTAGACCTGAGCCACGAAGGTCACGGGGTCCGACTTGGAGGGGAAGGGTAAACCACACTGCCGCCACAGCACCATGCAGACAAACCTCGGTGAGTCAGACGCACCAAGATCCGTGCTTCTGTCTTTTTCTGCTACACTTTAGGGAGGCTGACAACTTCGTTCCTCAGCTTTGAAGTCACGCCCATTTACTTGCGGTAAGGGACGGGGCCGTTCCACAATGCCACCCTCAGGACCCAGCCCCGGAGGCCCTAGTCTGGGTGAGGCTGTGCTGTGGGATGAGGCCCCTTTCCCAATAACCAGCGCCCTTGGAAGGCATCCAGAAACAAAACTCAGGATTATAAGTTGGGATAGAACATGACACGGTGTACTAGGAATCGTTTTACAAATTTATCTAAAAACCAAAGCTACTTGCAAGAATGGATTTAGCTCTGCCTCGACTGTATCCTGAGGCTCAGAGGTTTAAATAGAAATAATTCACAAAATGTGTCACCGTCTGCTTGTGTTTTCCCCTGGTGGGAGCAGAATGTTGCTCAATCCTCCAGTTCACCATCCATTATTTTTAAACTGCCTTGACTTTGAATAAAAACCCTTTGGGATCTGGAAGGCTTGTTTCCAAAGTTAATGAGAAGAGGAAAAACAACGATACATTTGAAAGGTATATTAGAGTTTTTAAAAAAAGGGATGGGGACAGCTTTTAATAAGGTAAAGAAACTTAATATGCTAGATATTTTTGCTTTTAGCTCTTTAGTGGGTTGGTGCCCGTAAGTGATCCTTATAATTGGAAACTGTGTGAAGAAACCCACCAAAATCAAAGCAAGTGTGGCTTTCCAGCGAAACAAACAGCAGCTGTCCCAGATCCTCCAGGGCCCCGGGGCCAGTAATCTGCTGAGAATTTATCAAGTCCAATTGAGCAGTTCAGAGCAAAAGACATGTAAAAAAATAAAAGTACAAGCCCATTGGGAATATTAAGAATAGATTCATCCAAATTTTTGAAAAATGTGCATCCAGGGGCTTGAGCCATTTTAATAAGCCAAAGCAGGACTTTATAAACCGGAGCTGCAGAGAAGTGTCTTATAAAAGCTACTTAAGGGCGGCATAAAAAGTAGCCTGGTCTTCCCTTCACGTGGACCTGGGTTAGAACAGCAAGACTTTCTCTTCTCTCTCTCTAGAAGACCTCCAAGTCACAGGTTTTGAGGTTTCATTTTACTGGTGACCAAAGCACTGGTGAATCAAGAATCCATTTTCTTTGGCTAGTTTAATTCTCAAAGTGAATTTTTTGGTATATTAATTCAGATTTATGTTACCAAATCTTCAGCAAACAGTGTTTTCATGGTCAAGTAAGTTTGACCTCACATAACCGAATCCTTCTGGAGGCTCCCAGTGCCTACTGGGCAGATGTAATGCTTTGATGAAGAGGCTGTTTCCAACCCAGTAATTCCAAAATGCCTTTGACCGTGGAACTCTCGTTGTATGAAACCTCTTTTGCCATCCTAGGGGTGGGAGCACTGGTGTAGACATTCTTGTGACTTGAAGGCCAAGATCAAGGTCCACTTCTTATTGAGATCATTCACGCACTGATTAAGTAGACATTAATTTTATGGACTCTCCAGGTGAGGCTCTGTCTGGACATCAGGACAGACACAAAGAAGAAAGTGCCTAGATCCCTGTGCTCTGGTCAGTGTAATGGGAATGACAAACGTGAACAGACAGGGACAGTTTCATAGGATACAGTCTTCTCTGAACCCCATTGCTGCTGACGGTCTATACAGCACAATTTAGAACCCAAGTTAGTCACTAAATATTTCCTGTGCACTGGTCTTGTCTCCTTCTCTGTGCTGTGCATTATTTGAAAGCAAAGCTCAAGCTGTATTTATGGTACTGAGTGTGGATTTGGACACATAGTAGGTCATCCAGTGAATACCAGTTGATTGGTTAAAGGCTAATAAACCCAATGAAAACAAATAAAAAAGGCTACACTGGATGATCCGGTAAGTCCTTTTTAGTTTTGCATGGTTTCTAAGAGCCTTTGTCGAAGATTGGTACAACCCTAGGCCTACAAAATTATGGTGAACCATAAAAATATTGAATAATTCATAGCTCTAGTTTCCCAGGGGCTGTCTTTATGCCATAGAAGTAACAAAATTAATCTGTACTTCCCCTCCAAATGAGCAAGCCACAGCAAACTAAAGCAAATTTACTCTCTGCTTATAGACACATCTTAAGTGTTAAAATTTAGTGACTTGACCTCGTCATCGGAAAACAGCCAAGTTTCTGATTTTACATATGGGAATCCTGAGACTCAAGTGCATGTTTAGCTATTCATTGTAGAATTTAATACAGATTAGGGTTAGCCACAATTGGTAACACTTGGGGACTTGTTAATTTCTTGCTGGCAATTTCACTGTAAACTCCCTTCATAAATTTTAGATTTAAACTTGGCATTGTCGCCTAGATTTTATGCACACTGATTTGATTTATGTATGCTGAGTGGTTCCTAATTGTATGTCAACAGACAGCACCTCGGATGCTTTATGTATTTCAGAATTGTTCAGAACCACAGAAACTTCATTGTGAACAAAGAAGTGAATGTAGTGGGGATACATTACATTGGGCTCTATTATGATATCACACAGCTTCTCATCCTGAACACATTGTTTGGAGGGTCTAGCGGGAGAGCGCGGCTACTGGTATACCCTTGACTGAAGAATGGTCCCCCTCTATCGGGGAAGGTAGTCCTCTTCCACCCAGCGCACAGCTTTAGGAGGACGCACATGGAGCGGTGAGGGAGGAGGGGACACCCGCCTAGCCGGCCAGATCAGCCGAATGAATCAACCTTGGTGATCACTGGGGTGACAAATGTCACAGCCAGATCGCCCTCACATCCTCATCCTCAACACATTGTGGCCCAGATAATTCCTTGTCGTGACAGGTAGCCTTGTGCTCTATAGGATGTGTAGCAGCATTATGGCCTCTAACTACGAGATGCAAGTAGCAACCCCCCACCCCGTTAGGACACCAAAAATACCTCCATATGTCGCCAAATGTCCCTTGGCATGGGATCAGAATCACCCCTGCTTGGGAACCACTGATGACAAAAGAACCCCCCTGTGGTTAAAGTCAGTTCTCGATTTTTTTCATTTTGTGGTACGTGCCCAGCGCATGGAGACCAAGGCTCCCTGTGTTTTGGAACTGGAGAATTCCTTTTTCTAACCTGTGTGGCTTAGGACAAGTTACCGAACCTCTCAGAGTCTCAGTTCCCTTGTTCTGATGAGTGTAAGTCATCAGCACGCTGAAAAGCCTCTCGTATAATACCTAGCAAGTGGCAGGCATGTTTTAAATGTTAGTAGCTCCCTTCCTTCCCCTCATTCTTCTCCTCCTGCTCCTCCTCTTTCCCCAGCATCAGGGGTGAACACAACCAAATGATATGCACTACAAATAGCTGGGTGGTTTGTTTCCAATTGTTTCCTCCCATAGAACAGATAATCAGGAGCTGACATTTTATCCAAACCTTATGTGAGCTTTGGAGGATGGAACCGCTGAAGTCAACAATAGATAAAGGAGAATCTGAGTCCTTTGCATCCACACCCAACAACTGCCAAATATAGGGAGTGTGTCCACACGCATCGGAACCATTCATCCGTTTCTTATTCTCTGTTCAGCGTGATAAAACTATAGCTTGAGTGAGGAAGGAGCCTGCCCCCAGGTTTGACCGTATCACCAAGCCGCACCTACCCAAAGCCATCATAGAATAAGCCTGGGGGCATAGTCAGGGGCGCTGACAGTCATTCTAGAATGACGAAGGCCAGACTAGACACCATGGGGGGAGGGGAGTGGAAACATGGACACAGGCGCATATCTGGTGATCGGTTGACACCTGAAGGGTTTACAGGAAGAACACATGGAAAGGTTTATGGACCTCATTTTCATCATTAAGGCATTATAACAACACCACAAACCACTGGCAATATGGAGAAAAGAAGATCACCCAAAGCTCTAACTCAATACAACTGGTCTTATTTTACAGATCTGCTTCTAGCCCTGGGTCCTTTGCATGTGTGACTTCCCTTGGCCGCAGTGATTTCATGCATTGTCTTCTCTGACCTGTTTCCCCCCCCCATTTTGTACTAGACACACAGGTGTTCCCCTTTGCTCTTTTCTTTTAAGGGTTTATTTCTTTTGAGTAAGGAGGGGAAGGGCAGAGAGAAGGAGAGTGAGAGGGAGAGCGAGAGAGAGAATCCCAAGCAGGCTCTGCCCTGACAGTGCCTGCAAGAGGCTCAAACTCATGAACTGCAAGATCGTGACCTGAGCCAAAATCAGGAGTCAGACACTCAACTGACTGAGCCACCCAGGCACCCTGCCCTTTGTTCTTACTGTCTTCAGTTTTCGTATTTAATGACTACCGAGACATTCCTGAAAAAGGTTTTCCACGAAGCAACTAATTACCCCATTGTTGAAGAACATTTGGCTTCTGATTTTGTAATTATAAATCACTTAGAAAAAAAATCCTAAGGGGCGCCTGGGTGGCTCAGTCGGTTAAGCGTCTGACTTTGGCTCAGGTCATGATCTCATGACTCATGGGTTCAAGCCCTGTGTCGGGCTCTGGCTGACAGCTAGCTCAGAGAACTGGAGGCTGCTTCAGATTCTGTGTCTTCCTCTCTCTCTCTCTGGCCCTCCCCAGCTCACACTGTCTCTTTCTCTCTCTCTCAAAAATAAATTTAAAAAAAATTTAAAAAGAAAAAAATCATGAATATAGCTTTTTCCCTTTTGGGAATACTTTCTTAGGATTGAGTCTCAAAAGTGGGATTCATAGGTAAAAACCAATGAACATTCCTACAGTTTTCAATAGAAGATTGTCAAAAATTTTAAATGCATCATTCTGATTATAAAAGCTATCAGTGGCTCCCTGCAAAATATTTAGAACATGGAGGAAAGTATAAAAAATAAGACAAAAATCACTCTTAATCCTTTAACTCAACTGCTGCTAACATGTGTTGCCTTTCCTTCTAGTGTGTTCTTCCTGTGTCTGTCTTTAATACGTGCAGCTATTACCAAGCTTGGGCTTTCTGGAGAAGCAGTTATATATGGTTTTAGCCTCCACTGAGACAGAGGAGTAATTCGAGTATATATTTAAGGGGTCTGGTTTGAGTATGAAAGAGGCTCAGTGGCTACCCTAATTGCTTCAGTCCACCAGAAGCTTCCTTCACATCATCCAGAGAGTGGCTACTCTCGTGCAAGGGCTGTGTTCTAAAGTCAGTGTGGCATCGACTGATGAATGGATCAAGAAGATGTGGTTTATATACACAATGGAATACTCCATGGCAATGAGAAAGAATGAAATCCTGCCATTTGCAGCAACGTGGATGGAACTGGAGGGTGTTATGCTGAGTGACATAAGTCAGACAGAGAAGGGCAGATACCGTATGTTTTCACTCATATGTGGATCTTGAGAAACTTGACAGAAGACCATGGGGAAGGGAGGGAGGAAAATAGATACAAACGGAGAGGGAGGGAGGCAAACCGCAAGAGACTCTTAAATACAGAGAACAAACTGAGGGTGGATGGGGAGGTGGGGAATGGGTGATGGGCATGGAGGAGGGCGCTTGTTGGGATGAGCACTGGGTGTTGTATGGAAGCCAATTTGACAATAAATTATATTAAAACAATAATAAAGTCAGTGTGGAAGAGATCTGTGAAGTATAGCCAAATGGACCTTCAAAAACCCCTAGGGAAGGGGTCTCTTATGTTGGAGAATAACATCATGCCCCCAAATAAGTCCAACCGGCTAGTTTTCCTCCGGTGTGAGAACAAATCACTCTTTCTTTGGTTGAGCACCAGATGAAACAGTGAATTGGCTAAGGGGCCATACCATGTCAAACACGGTACAAATCTCCGGGGTGCTGGGTGGCTCAGTCAGTTGGGCATCCAACTTCGGCTCTGATCAAAACCTCGCAGTTCATGAGTTCGAGTCCCACGTCGGGCTCACTGCTGTCAGATCCTCTGTCCTCCTCTCTCTGCCCTTCCCCCCTCTCAAAAATAAATAAACATTTTTAAAAAAAAGCATATAAATATCTGACAGTAAATTCATGCATCAGGCTCACAGAATGAGAGGCCATTACAGTTATTTGGCCTGAATTGAACATGGCTCTTGACAGGGAATTCTACCTCAGCGGGCCACCCACTCCTCTCTCTGGAGGTCAGGAGCAGCTGCGTTTTGAGGAAGGACTTGCTTCTGCTCCAGTTCTGTCCATTCATCCCAGTTGTGTCTTCTAGAGCAATGGAGAGCAGCTCTTCCGTCCCTGCACCACTCCCCCCAGCAGCCTGATTTCCAGATTTGCGCATGGCACCTGTGGAAGCAATGATGCAAGCCCATGTGGAATCCAAGCATATCATCATTTATCTGTGTTTGGATTTGGTTTGGGGTTTTATTAATGACACAGGATCTGATTAAACAAAGTTTACACTATAACCAGCTCCAGCTGGACCTCAGCACCGATGGGAAGCCCCAGTTCCCCTGATACTGTCCTTTCGTCCTTCTCCCTCACAGTTTCTTTTCCAAATCATTTGCTCTGAATCTGTCAATGGTGAGGTCGTCTGATCTCATTTATTTTAAGGGCCAGTCTGGCACTCCCGGCGCGGCAGCTCTGTGATGGAGGACTTTGTGTGGAAGATGCTGGGCGCCCTGGGATGTGGCCTTGTTCTAGCCTATGGAATGAAATCACTGTGCCTTCTGCCAAGACAATGCTATCATTGGGTTTGGACTCATATTTGGAATCTGTCTAGCAAAAAATCATATTGTGATAGACTGTTAATTGAAACATCGTCAGGATTAGCTTGTAAGGTTACCAGAAGCCAGTTCAGTGAAATCCAGGTTCTTTGGGGAGGGAGAGGAGACTTGCTCTCATGACCTGTCGCTGGTTTTTTTTTCTCTAGGGTGAGGAGTGTGAATCTGTTTGTGATTTGGCCAGGGATGCCTTCCACCTCACGACAGCTGAGGCCAAGGCTGTCTTCAAAGCATTCTGTCCATCTCTCTCTTTCTTGCATGGCTTGCCCTCTCTGGTTCCTCTCCCAAGCTATTGTTTGTTTTTGCTCCTTTGCCCTGTGGGTCTCCTTCTTCACCCTCCTTCTCCTTCTGTTTTGTCCACCCCCCTCCTCTCCTAATTGCTTCTTACTATACAATTGACCTTTGAACTCACAGATCCACTTGTACATGGATTTTATGTTATAAACACGGTATAGTACTGTAAATATATTTTGATTTTCTTTAATTTGTAAGTTTATTTATTTATTTTGTGAGAGAGGGAGAATCCCAAGCAGGCTTCAGGCTGTCAAGTGCAGAGCCCAATGCCGGGCTCGATCTCAAGAACCATGAGATTGTGACCCGAGCCAATAGCAAGAGTCAGACGCTTAACCGACTAAGCCACCCGGGCGCCCCAGTTTTCCTTATGAGTTTCTTTTTTTTTTTTTTTTTTTATTTGTTTCTAGGAGAGAGAGAGAGAGAGAGAGAGACAGCGTGAGCAGGGGAGGGTCAGAGAGAGAGGGAGTCACAGACTCTGAAACAGGCTCCAGGCTCTGAGCTGGCAGTCAGCACAGAGCCCGACGCAGGGCTCGAACCCAAGAACCGCGAGATCATGACCTAAGCGAAAGTCGGTCGCTTAACCGACTAAGCCACCCAGGTGCCCCTCGTTATGAGTTTCTTGATTATGTCCTCTTTTCTCTAGCTTACTCTATTGTAAGAATACAGCATGTGACATATGGGGCATACAAAATATGTGGTCATTGACTCTTGATGTTATCAGTAAGGTCAAGAGTAGGCTGGGGCGCCTGGGTGGCTTAGTCGGTTGGGCGTCCTTCTTTCACTTAGGTCATGATCTCGCGGTTCGTGGGTTCGATTCCCGCGTCGGGCTCTGTGCTGACTGCCAGCTCAGAGCCTGGAGCCTGTTTCGGAGTCTGTGACTCCCTTTCTCTCTGACACTCCCCTGCTCATGCTGTCTCTCTCTCTCTCTCCTAGAAATAAATAAAACATTAAAAAAAAAAAAAAAAAGAGTAGGCTATTGGGAGTTCAGTTTTGGGGGAGTCAAAATTTTGTGTGGGCCCTCAGCCGTACAAGGGGCCCTCGTGCCCTGTGAGGTCCAAAGGTCAGCTGTAGTTCTCTCTTGCTCACTCTGCGTCTCCAGTTTCCCTCTGTAATGACATCAGGTGTCCCCAGGGTAGGGTGAATCCCAGCTCACTTAGCTCATCCCAATGTCTGCAGGTGTTTGGCTGGTCCGATACCATCTGTTCAGGATGCATCTATTCATGCCGCAACCCCCCCTCGGGCTCCCAGCTGATGGGAAATGAGAAAGGCGTTGTCTCCCTCTGTCCCTGACCTGGGCTTGGCCCCAAGCTGGCCCCTAATTGGAAATAGCAGGTCCAGCACCAGAGCCAGGGCCATTCCCCATGCCAGCATTATTCAGATCCCCCAGGGTGCCCTGTGGGGACTGGGCCAGACCACTTAATTCAGGGCCAGTCTGCCAAAATGTCACTGTCAGCCTGTAGGCGACAGCCCTTGCTCACCGGTGAAGAGCCTTCCTGCGATTTGCACTTTGCTGCTCATGCTGTTCTTGAGAAGTTAAAAGAAGACAGAGGCCTTTTGTCTTTTAAAGAGGGTCTCGGAGGCAGTGAGCTGGTGGGCTAGAGAGACTGTCAGATTTTCACCCTAGAGCATGGAACCCCCCCTTGGCTGCACACATTGCAGCATGAATCCTAATAGGTCTCCTGCTTTTCCCTAGTGCAGGATTCTTACTCATCCAGGGTGAACCATTCCACCTGCTAACAATGGAAACAGCCATGTCTGCCTAAAAACAAAACAAAAACAAAACAATACAACACAACTCAAAAACACTGGTGGTAAGTCAATCTCCTCTTCTTTGCCTTTTGACTGACTCCTGTCATATGAAGTACTCACTGCTGACAGCATGAAGCCTGGACAATTGAACTATGATTGAGTAATTCACACAGTTCTGGAAATAAAGTCAACAGTTCACAGACCGAACCCACTTCTGAGTACTCATCTGCCAAGGACCCTTGATATTTGATCTCTTTGCATTTCTGTTCAGTGTTTATTACTTTCCACCCATCCCTCAAACCAAAGTCATAGCTTGGTAATTTCTTGTTTTAGAAAGTGACAAACAGAGCAGGCAGAGAAAACACTGTATATTTTGGACTAAAAATGAAATCATTAGGGTAAGTTTCTATTCTCGGCGACTGGAATTTTACTCTGGTTCTGATTAAGCTCGACAACGTTATTATATTCGATGTTTTCCTGTAAATGTATGAGATGGTTTTCTACTGCATGTCCATGAATGGAAATATTAACAGACTCCACTTGGCTCTGTCGGCCTCTGGCTTGGTCTTCACACCCAAAAAGCCAACCAACAGAGAATCACATCCCAGCCCAGAGCAAGGAGTTCTTATCTTGCCTGTGGTCTGTGTTCATGATCTCACAGCGAAGAGTAAATCTCAAGTAAAATGTATGCAAGTAAGTGCAATAGTGCCATTCCAATGTCTGTCAACTACTCAGGAGGAAAGAGCATCAGAAACTCCAAGCATCTATCTTCTGTGCCTACATTTCTGTCAGAATAGTGGGTCTTGCCAGAGTCTATTTCTTGGTGGGTAGAGTAGTTCAGTGAGGAGGGTGTGTTGTCCGTGGGCTCCCCCAAGTTTGTAAACAAGGAGAGTCTCATGACGGACGAGTGGAGAAGTCAAGGTATTTTATAATTTAGAAAATTATAGATAACAGCACTATATTTTTAAAAGCAGTTAGGTAAATTAGAGAATGAAAAATATGTGGGAGATAATAGAATAGCTATATTCCACTATCCAAACTCAGATTTCCAGTATTGATGGACTCACCCTTATGGTGGAGGAAAAAGCATGCCAGACAGTTGGTCCAACCTCTTCCTGGGAGAGCGGATGGACCTCTTCTCATTCTGGCACGGAAGGGCCGGGAGAAAGCCATACTCAGGGAACTCCCCTCTTACAAGTGGGAGCCAATCATCTCCATGGAATCAGACTAGTCAGAGGAATACCTCTTTCTGGAGGCTGCTGGGAGGGGGCAGGGAGAGCTTTCTCTTCCTGCAGGGGCCAAAACACAAGTCCACTTGTCTTCAGATGTGAAGAAATAGAAAAACTCAAAGATGGCTCACAAAAATTGTACACGTAGCCTTGCCCCATTGCATTAGGAAATGGAAGAGCCTGTCTCATTTTGGAGGGTCAAGGTACATGACTCCTCATTTACGTGTGTCTCTATATAATGTCGTCATGACAATCCTAGATCTTCCTCTTTTAAGATGATTTTATCAAAGTCTAAACTGAATCATGGCGTCATCCACATTCTTGGAAAAACAAAGGTAACTGCAACAACGAGACGAACAAGAAAATCTCAGGAGGGAGAAGGGGAGAAAGCAGTTTCCAGAACAGATGCTGGAAAACTGTATAATGGAATAGACAGGAAAGCAGGAATATTGATTTCTAGACCCAGCTCTATTCACCACTCCATTGGAAATGATACGGACCTAAACAATTCATTGAACAACCCTGGAGAGAATCCGTGGCTCCCAGGTGTGGCTCTCTTCTGGTTCCACTGATTTTATTGACAGCCTAAGGGGAGGTCTTGGGGGAACGTTGGCAAAACTTCCTGGACTTGAGAAGGTTCTTGAGTCCTTTGGTGGTGGTGGTGGTGGTGATGGCAGTCAGGAAGCACTGGGGAAAACGACGGTAGTGATGATAGGTTGGTGGTGGTCATGGTGGTGGAGGCAGCCGTGGTGGAGGTGGCAGTGGTCACTATGATGGAGGTGGTGGTACCAGTAGAGGTGGTGGAGGCAGCAATGGTGGTGGGGGGGGTGGTCCTGGTGGTGGTGGTAGTGGAGGGGGTTGGAGAGAATGCCACCATACCCCACGGCTCTGAATAAGAGACATGACTGGGGCAAATGCTGTGATGGGTTTGAGAAGAAGGCAGAGGTGGGCAGTTGGGTGCTAGGACTTCATGGGCACGCGTGGCCGTTACTGTAACTACAACACATATCTTTCAAGGCGATTCCTCTCCCAGGGACGCTGCAAGCAAAATAAACACTCTCAGGCAGGTACACACTGTTCTACTGGGTGTAAATTGGGAGCGGGGGAGGGGTTGAAATTGTTTTGTTTTCCTCTAAATTTTTATTTATTTTGCTTTTTTATCCTAAAAAAAGGTGTGAATCTGTGTTTCGGGAATATAGAGATCAGGGCTGTGGGAGGAAAAGTAGAACAGTTCGAAAGAAAGCCGGACGGCAGGTGGACACAATGCAGGCGAAGGGAGGGCCCTTCTTACTGCAGACCGAAGTCTGATTTGGGACCGAGGAGAGACTGAGGCCTGGCCAGGAGGCTGTGGCCCACAGGGAGCTGGGACAGTCAGTCCCGTGCCCTCCTTTCTGAGGACACGGCGTGACGCCCTAGACCAGACATGGCGATCGAGCCCCTGGAAGGTCTTAGGGGTTCAGCTGCTTCACAGACAGAGGCCTGGGGCCGGGAACTCGGCTGATTCATGAAGAAAGGAGTGAAATCCCAACAAGTGGTTTTCATTATCATTGCACAGCCTCCGCCCTCGTTCTGCATGTGCATGCTCTGGGCTTTTCTTTCTTGTGTTTTCATCTGCTCATGGCTTGTAACTAAACAGCGAGGCGATCACCATCCTGCTGGTTCACCCCCGGGCACAGTGGCTGGGCTGGAGCATGACTCTCTCCACATACATCCTGGAGAGAAAACCCGCGCGCTGGGAGCCAGGGATCTGTTCTGCACGGCACCCGTGTCTGCTTTTTCGCGCTGGTAATGGAGGCAGGAAGAGGGTCCACCGAGAGCTGTGGCAGTGCCTCAGCCATGCACCTGTCGGCCTCCCAATGGGTCTCTCTCCTCCTCAAAGGAAACCTCACCAGGATGAAATGGGGGGCTTCCCCAGGTATCCAGGAATGATAAACGGGGACCACTTGCTATTTCCCCCATGCAAGAGGAAATCCCAACTTACTTGGAATAAACTGGCACAGCCGTGGGAAGAGTGTTCAATTCTGTCCAATAAACACTCATGAAGTGCTTACTTGGGACAGCTCATGGCAGGAAAAACACCAGAAGGCAACCTGAACTTGTCCTCAGTCTCAGGGTAACTGAGCATGAATCTGACCGTGAGGACACCCCCATGTTGTATTCTCCTTGTGATCTGCTTTCCCTATAAGGCAGCAGTCACCCTAAGTAAAGACGCTCTTCACGCTACGGGGCTGGCACCTTTTCGCTGGGGCCAAAGAGCCAGCGAGTGCTGGGCTCCCTAAACTGCAGTCAAAGCAGTTGAAACCCTCCTCCTGCTGCCGCGTGGCTGAAGAAAACGGATCATTCCCAAAACGACTGTTTCAGTTCGTTACTCAGCATTTTTGCTGGGAAATGATTGCAGATAATCGTCCTGCAGCTGCAGACAGAGCATTCTACACTCACTCACATGGGGCCACCGAGCACGTGTGTGGCAAGCCATTCCAGCCAAGACTGGGGCCAAGACCAGGGTTCTTGCTGCCAGACACAGCCAGGATGGGGCGCGCGATGGACGTGAGGCATCGCCTTCGGTTCTGCACCCAGCCTGCTGATAATTCGCTGTCTGATTCTCACCAAACATCTTCAGTGATCTTCATAATAATAGCTAAGGGGCGCCTGGGGGGCTCAGTCGGTTAAGCATCCGACTTTGGCTCAGGTCATGATCTCACAGTTTGTGGGTTCAAGCCCTGCGTCAGGCTCTGTGCTGACAGCTCAGAGCCTGGAGCCTGCTTCAGATTCTGTGTCTCCCTCTCTCTCTGCCCCTCCCATGCTCATGCTCTGTCTCTCTCTCTCTCAAAAATAAACATTAAACATTTAAAAAAAAGAGTAGCTAATATGCTAGCTAATAGCTAGGTGCCAGGCACTGGGCTAAATGCATATTTTATTTAAGCCTCTCCATAACCCAGCGTGGAAGATAGAATTCTTGTGATTTTTGAGAGGAGGCACTGAGGCACAGAGAGGTTAAGGTACTTGCTAAAGGTCACACAGCTATAAGTGGTAAGGCTAAAATAAAATCAAAGCCAGGCTTCAGGGCATCAGTTGGACAAATTGTCAATGGAAGCAGCCGGACTACAGAATCAATCCAGTGGCCCTTTCTTTACGGCTCTAGCAGTCTGTCATTAAGATAACAATTGTGATTCTAAAATAAGTTCATTTAGAGTTCTCTGGATCTTAAACCTCCGAAGTTACCTCTTTAGAAACAACAGGATGAGCGGCTGGTGTCTGTGTGTGTGTGTGTACTTGAGTGTGTGCACGCACATGTGCACACGTGCGCAAATTGAGTGGGAGAAACCGTCTGCCCCTCATCTTTGGAATTTCTCAGAATTCCACAGTGTTCTGGGTCCCCAGAGACAGCTGTGCACTGTGGGTCTCTTGTTAGCTCTGGACTGAAATGCACCAGTGCAGAGTGGTTCTTTTGTTCATGAGATCATGGTCAAATGAAACCTAAAAGAAGAAACCCTGGAAGATTGGGGATGTTCTGAAATATAATTATATGTGAACAAGTGACTTTCGAAGGGACAGCAGGTTTCCATCTCCCCTGACCTCTTGCCTAACATAATGAAAGAGCTGGATGAAACTCCTTCATATAAGCTGAAAAGTGCAGTCAAATAGCCCCTCATTACAGTTAGCCACGCTGGTGATGTTCCGACTCCCCCCATCAGGCATGAGTGTGTTCTACCAGCCTATTTGGGATGGGGATAGTTAAAGCCATACACAGGAAGTAGCTAAAACAGCAGAAAGCCCCCTGACAAACACGCACATGGAAATAAAGCCTTCCTTTCCGGGTCTTATCTTAGCCTCGGGCGATCTGCATGTGCTGCGTGCCTGGGCCCGGCTGGGCTGAGCTCCCTCTTTCATGCCTCGAGTCAAATTTTCTGGGTGTGAAGTTGGTAAACAAGCCAGGAAATGTCAGCGTGGAAGAGTGAGGGAGCAGGAGATACGGTGGCAGCTGTCACTCCAGAGTGTTTGAAGTGTGGGAAGGTGGCCAACCCGTCTCTGGGACTCCGTTTCCCCTCATGATGTGTTTGGTGCTGGCTTCTTGTGATCCAGGTGTTCACGGATGCAGGGTGATTGAGGTGAGACGGGAGTCCAGCCGCTCAAACAGGATGGCCTTGACTCATGGACAAGTGTGTCTTGGGGACAAGTGTGGTGACATTTTACCAGGACCCTTACATTCACATCCCAGAGCTCACCCCTGTCCCTCACCAGTGGAAAGATGGCCTCCTGCCTTTTTAAAACCCCTGGAACCCTCGGCATCTGTTAGGATAATCTCCTGGTCTGTTTCAAGGCTCTAGATCTTTAGCTTGTCTTTATTTCTGAAGTCACATCTGAATTGCATTATAGACTTACGCGCCGTAACATTGCTTGACCTACTGCTCGGAAAACATACCGCACACCGAGAGGGAAAGGCCAGCTCGAAAGGCACTGAGGACATTTAATCCTATAAAGCAAATAGGAAGAGAGGGCTCAGATCCGAGTTCCCTTCACCGGCACTGTTTTGTTGGCGGTCACGCGTTCCCTCCCAGGTGGTTGCCCGAGGTCTGCAGTGGGTTAGAGCCCTTGCGAGGTGCCCCCGTTCTCGAAAGCCACCTTTGACTCGAACCAACCTGAGAGCCCTTGTTCCCCGATACTCCTGTCTGCTCTTAGTCCCAAGTATGGGAACGGCAGGCAGGGCTGAAATAGATCTTTTTCTTGTGGTTTAAGGATCAGCCAGTTGGAATCAAGGAGATGTTTTCTTAGGGTTGCAGAGAAGTTTGAAAGAGTATTGGATTGTTTTTGGCACCGACGTGTAGATTATAGATATATCATTAGTATTGCTCAGCCGACGGGCTATAGTACAAGAACTGCTAGTTAGCAGCACATTCTTGCAAAAGTGCACTGCCCTCAGCTCGGTCATGGAAGCCGCTGTGCATTTAGATGCCTTATCGCCCACCACCACGTTGATGTTATAATTACCCACACTATGAAAACCTCTCTGCGGTGTTGGCATTGCACAGCTCATGAATCTGGTCAGGTAAATATCAGGCAGACTGCGGCCAGCCGCATGCACCAAGAGGCCATGCACATGCCGAGCAAATGCTCTTTGGTCCTCAAGTTCAGGGTCAGCCAACCTTGGTGGTTTCTTCCTCAAGCTGCCGGCCTCTCTGGAGAATTGCTAGGGTTGTGTAATTTACCTCGGAATCTCTCAAAGAGCCAGAGGACCGTTTCTTTTTTAGAGAAATGTGGCAGGGCACTTTAGAATTGTTAGCATTGAAACTTTCCGTCCAAAAGAATAGCAGTGTTGCTGAACCTTAATGTCTTCCTAAGTCATTGGGGCCCGATGCACAATTTTCCTATTGGACTTGCCAAAACCACTAAATAGTTAAAACACATCAAATCATCTCTAAATGGCCAAATTGAATTCCACCCCCCCACCCCCCACCCAAACAAGAGCTCTTAGTCAGCAAACCTCATGGTCATATTCCATACTAGAAAGTTTCTGATTAGTCTAAAAATTAGGAAAACAGATGTACCATGCAAGAGACTTCAAATTTCCTTTTTGCGTACAGGCTTAGAGCAAGACCTGCCAGAGAAAGGAGAGAATCAAGCGGGTCAGTCACAACAATGAAAGTCACAGCGAGAGCACTAACAATGATTATCATCATGCCCTCAACTACACGTTCTTTTTTTTTTTTTAATGTTTTTTTATTTATTTCTAGGAGAGAGAGAGAGAGAGAGAGAGACAGCGTGAGCAGGGGAGGGTCAGAGAGAGAGGGAGACACAGAATCCGAAGCAGGCTCCAGGTTCTGAGCTGGCAGTCAGCACAGAGCCTGATGCGGGGCCCGAACCCACAAACCGCGAGATCATGACCTAAGCGAAAGTCGGACGCCCAACCGACTAAGCCACCCAGGCGCCCCACAACTACACATTCTAACACCCAGTGTCCCCAGCGAGCTCTCCCAACACTGAGCTCTGGCAGGTAGAAGCTATGGGAAGGAGGCTATCGTTCCTTCCAGGGACTCTGACATCTTTGATGTGGCAGAAGCTGCCCTTGGGACTAGCCATTACTTCCGAACACGTGCGAGGGATGGCCCAAGAGTTCTCTGTGGTCAAGCGTCCCCAAATCATTGGAATTAAAAATGCCAGCAGATAATCCTTGGGCTTAGTAATAAGCTAACCGTAACTCCAGCTGTCAAACAACATCTTGAGTGGCTTGCAAGGAGTAAACGGAAGACGTTCCAATTCACATGTCAGTTATGATCGTTGGCAGGGCCCAGGGTGGTAAGACAGGCTCAGCACCCCCCAGAGAGGCTGGACGCTGTATTCTTGTAACCTAAAAGTGACCATACCCACACTTCTCGTTTTCTGAGATATATTTCTTTTTTTTTTTTAATTTTTTTTTAATGTTTAGTTTTGAGAGACAGAGCATGAGCAGGGGAGGGGCAGAGGGAAACACAGAATCCAAATCAAGCTCCAGGCTCTGAGCTGGCTGTCAGCACAGAGCCTGACACGGGGCTAGAACCCATGAACTGTGAGATTATGATCTGAGCCCAAGTCGGACGCTTAACTGACTGAGCCACCCAGGTGCCCCATGAGATATATTAATTTCTTCATAACTTCTCTTAATTACTAGCTGGTCAAAGCCAATGTCAAGCTTGCTGTTTGTCCCGTACGGCAGTGGTTCTCAGCCCTTCTCCTTGGAATCCCCTTGGGAGCTTTACAGAATACTGATCCCCAGGCAGCACTTCAAAGCAGTCAAGTTGGGGAGCACCTGGGTGGCTCAGTCAGTTAAGCATCTGACTTTGGCTCAGGTCATAATCTCATAATTTGTGAGTTTGAGCCCCGCGTTAGGCTTGCTGCCATCAGCGTAAAGACCACTCTGTCCTCATCTCTCTATGCTCCCCCCTGCTTGCATACTCTCTCTCTCAAAAAATAAATAAACATTAAAAAGAAACAGTTAAGGGGTGCCTGGATGGCTCAGCTGGTTAAGCGTCCAACTTCGGCTCAGGTCATGATATCACAGTTCGTGGGTTCAAGCCCCACGTCCGGCTCTGTGCTGACAGCTCAGAGCCTGGAGCCTGCTTCGGATTCTGTGTTTCCCTCTCTCTGACCCTACCCTGCTCACACTGTCTCTCTTTCACACACAAATAAATGAAAACATTAAAAAATTTTAAAATAATAAATTTAAAAAAATTTTTTAAATTAAAAAAACAGTTAAGTTGGAATTTCTGGAGGTGGGACAGGTGTCGGGACTTTGTAAACCTCTCAGCTGATTCCAGCGTTCAGCCAGGGTGGAAGGGCACTGCTGTAGAGGACTGGGGGGAGGCGGGCAGCAGAGCAGGGGAGCCAGGAGGGAGATGAAATCTTCCATGATGGTTGAGCACGGAGGACTTTGCAGAATGCTGACTGACGTTTAGCAGGTTGCCATTGCTATAGCTGATGCCCATCGCTCCCCAAAAACTCTCCAGCAGAGGCTCAGGCTCCTCAACTTGCATATTCATTGGGTTTTCAACAGTTTGCCATTCCTCTAAGCTTCTTGGCTAACATTGACCAAAATATCGCCGAGACCTTAAGAAAAGTGAAGGGGTCGCTGAGGCAGCCATCAACAGTGAGAGCCATACAAATAGGCTTAACCTCAGGGAGTCCTCAGAAGGACCTCTAATTCTAGCTGACTCGAGGCTGCTTGTTCTGGGGTTGTGAACCCCATGGTCATAGTCATGGTCTAGACATAATGTGGACCATAATCTGGAAAGTTCCATCAAGCAGGCTGCCCAGGGCAGTAGACTTACTCTGGGTTGGCTCTCTCTTGACCCTGGCTCCCTCACCCCATGAGGAGATAGAAGACGGGAGGAGGGCCACAGTGGACCTGGTTCTCAAGCTTCGGTGTGCACAGAACCAACCACCTTAGGGGCTGTTAAAGCCCAGGCGGCTGGGTTTCACTTGGCACTGCTAGGCCTATGGTAGGGCCGAAGCATCTGCATGTCTAATAAGTTCTGAGATATTGCTGCTACTACCATAGCTCACACTTTGAGAGTCACTACTTTAAACATGGGACCCTGGGCAGACCAGAGTCCTAGACTTCAAGGACATTCCATCATGCCCTGTAAGAAGGAATAGAACATGGGTCTGCAATGCACTTGACTTTATTTTCATGCATTTGAAAAAGGGTGAGAGCCATCTGATTAAGTGATTACCTCGTGAGACCTCACAGGGTTTTAAAATAGATCTGCATGGGGGATGGGTTGTCCCTAATATCTTTGCATTAGGAATCGGCAATATTTAAATCAGATTTAATTTTAGAGCCCCAACTTTCACTAGCACAAGGCTAAAAACAATGTCAGCACTTTCTGTGAAAATCATTTAGGGGCGCCTGGGTGGCTCTGTCGGTTAAGCATCATGACTGTGACTTAGGTCATGATCTCAAGGTTCGTGGATTGGAGCCCTACATCAGGCCCTGTGCTGATAGCTCGGAGCCTGTAGGCAGCTTCGTTCTGTGTCTCCCTCTCTCTCTGCCCTTTCCCTGCCCAAGCTCTTTCTCTCTCTCTCAAAAATAAACACTAAAAAACATTTTTAAAAAGGGGTGCCTGGGTGGCTCAGTCGGTTAAGTGTCTGACTTCGGCTCAGGTCATGATCTCACGGTTCGTGGGTTCGAGCCCCACGTCAGGCTCTGTGCTGACAGCTCAGAGCCTGGAGCCTGCTTTGGATTCTGTGTTTCCCTCTCTCTGACCCTCCCCTGCTCACACTGTCTCTCTCTCTCAGAAATAAATAAAAAACATTAAAATAAATTTTTTTAAAAAGAAAACCATTTAGTGTTTCAGTATTCTCAACAGGGAATTGTTCTCTTCAGTAGCAAACTATCTATTCTTAAGCTGATCGAGAGAAGGTCAAAAGCATAGGAGATGCTAGACCTGGTCTCAAATATAGCACTCAGGCATCTAGATGTGATCGGCAGGTGACCCTGGTGCATGGAAGTGGCTTGTCCCACGAAGTTGCATCCATAGGGCAAGGGAACATTTTGTGATAGGTGTAGAGCAAATCCCCAAGAAGGCAGCTTTGCCTAGAATTTGGGGGATTTCTTACTGAGATCGACCCTCTCTCTCCTTCATACCATCTAAACTGGAGGCCATCCTGGCTTGTCATGGAATATCCAGAATATTTCTAGAGAAAGTTGCTCTTAACCTCCCTAGGTGAAAAGTGGAGGCCTTTTCTGTTACAGTCAGTGGGCAGGCCACTGCAGTGGGCTCCACAGGCTCGCAAACATCTGCCGATGTATATGACCCATCATCACCGCTTCTTACACCCAGCCCAAAACCCCCTCCTGAGCTGTGTTGAACCTCCAGCTATTTCTTTTTTTTTTTATTTTTTTAAAACTTTATTTTTGAGAGACTGTGTGTGTGTGTGTGTTTGTGTGTGTGTGTGTGTGTGTGTGTGTGAACAGGGGAGAGGCCGAGAGGGACACAGAATCTGAAGCAGACTCCAGGCTCTGAGCTATCAGCACAGAGCCTGACCCAAGGCTCAAACTTATGGACAGCAAGATCATGACCTGAGCCAAAGTCGGACACTTAAATGACAGACGCACCCAGGTGCCCTGAATCTCCAGCTAATTCTTGAACTCTGGGGCTCTGTGCTGCCTTTCCTTCCCTTCTTCCCTAGTGAACTTCTGTTCATCCTTAAGAACCCTGCTCTAGCGTTACATCCCCTACAAACCTGCATCTCTGCTTAATCTGGCCAGATAAAACCAGTTCCTCCTCCCATGAGGTTTCCATATCATATCACATGTACATCATGCTTATCACACGGTACTTTAAACGCACGGGTTCACGTGCTTGCCTTTCCTCACCTCTAGACTATTTGCCCTTGGAAGTTAAGTATTATGTCATATTCTTCTTTGTGTCCTGAGCACCTAACAGAGCGTCTGGCCACAGGGCCTGCAAGTTTTATTTGTCTAATTGGTGGGGGGAAAAAAATGAATTAGTGTTTGGGAAGGGAAAAGCATTGCTTTCGATTCCAGGAGGGGTACGGGCTGGAAAGTGTTAATTGGCCGCTGAGAATCACAGATGATCCAAGCTGGAGACCTTAGCAATTAACAGCAGTTCCTCATCAGGATGAGGAAGCCCAGAGATGCTTAAAGATACTCAGTGGTTTCCCCGAGAATCAGAGTGAATTGGACCAGGAGAAG
This sequence comes from Hyaena hyaena, assembly GCF_003009895.1. Lineage (NCBI taxonomy): Eukaryota > Metazoa > Chordata > Mammalia > Carnivora > Hyaenidae > Hyaena > Hyaena hyaena. The sequence goes on from NW_024080849.1 coordinate 2,446,579, forward strand.
CTCTGTGGGCTCCAGTCCGTGTTGGCCAAATGGCCAGGTGAAGGATTTGTGGGCTGAATCCAGACCATCTTCCCCAGGAGCGATGGAAGGCCCCACAGTGCCCACACTCAGCCCAGAGAGAGCGTGACGGTGTCCTTTGCCACGGACTCTAACCCTTGTAAAGGCCATTTGGGTGAATCTCCATCTCTAAACTTGAGCCCCAGTTGAGTATCGGAAGGTGTTTCTGGTATTTCTGGAGCAAAAATGATACTTTGAGCAGAGTGGGTGAGGAAGAGGAATGAAGGCACCCCGGTCCTTAGTTTCATGACATCTAGCAGTGGGAAAACCACTCCAGATGCTCTTTCTGCCCCCTGTCCTCCACCTCTCTATGTGATTTGGGACTTGGTGGCTTCCTTGACATTCACTTCTGTAGCACAAGATGAGAGGAGGTTGGAGGAAGATAAGCAGTGGGAGTCCACACTGGAAAAAAACATGGGGCAAGGGATTTTAGGAATTGGAGAGAATATAGACAGGAAGGCTACAGATGTCGTTCTTGATTTTTTTTTTTTTTTTTTTTGGTGGCGGGACCTCAACCCTACAAGTTTTACAATGGCCATAACAGTTCATTCATTCATTTATTAAAAACATCATGCCACTCTCCTGATTAAAGCCCTCCACTCCTCCTGCCCATTACCCCTAGGATAAACCCATTGCAGACCTGGCTCCTACCTCTCCGTTTCATTTCCCTACATGTTCAACAACTTTGACCTTTTTCTGCCTCAGGGCCTTTGCACTTGCTATTCCTTCTGACTGGCAAGTTCCCTCCCTCATTCCTTTCCATCCTTCAGCTCTCAACCCGAAGACCACTTCCTCCAAGAACTCTTCACTGAGCAGCCTATCGACAGGATCCCTCTTTATACCCTGCAGTCACCCTCTGTCATCATACCTTGCTCATTTCCTCCGGGACGTGTAAAGAATCAGAAGATATCTGGTGTATTTATGTAAGACTATGAGCTCCATAAGAGCAGAGACCCTCTTTGTCTTACTCACTGCTGGGTCCCCAGCACCTAGATCAGTGCTTGGCACATAGCAGGTGCTCAGGAAATACTGCTGAATGAAGGAAGGAAGCACTTACATGCATGGGGTTTATAGGAGGGAGAGGAGAACAGAATGCTTTCACTGTTTCTAGGAACTACAACCTAAATCTGAAGAGCATTTTTTTTGCATTGTATCATCTGGATATCTTCTGATTGATAAAATTTGGCCTTTGGCTTGGTTCTCTGAGAGCCACAAGCTGATTTGATAATGAGTTTTCTGTTATCTATCAAGTGGTCACATTGTCATATTTGTCACCATAACTCCTCTGAATCTTTATCCAAGTACCAACTTGTTCTCAACTGTCAGGACTTTTTCTTCTGTATAATTTATCTTTTTTTTAAGTGGACCCATGCAATTGATGTTTCTTTATTTTTGAGAGACAGAGACAGAGAGAGAGACAGAGTGCAAGCAGGGGAGGGGCAGAGAGAGAGGGAGACACAGAATCCGAAGCAGTTCCAGGCTCTGAGCTGTCAGCACAGAGCCCAACGTGGGACTCGAACTCACGGACTGTGAGATCATGACCTGAGCCGAAGTTGGTCACTTAACTGACTGAGCCACCCAGGCGCCTCTTCTGTATAATTTATCTTAAGTCAGGCTTAAGATAACCTAAAGTTGGGTTTACTACATCTGCGTGTGTGATGGACAGAACAATTTCCATTTTGATGCTGGGTCAGGGGTCTTCTGAGGACTCTGGTGTGGGACTGGGAGCATGTCACTGGGACCTGTGACTGCATCCAGGCAGAAACCACGGACTTTGGCCCAAGAGTGGGAGGCACGTGCCACTGTAGGTCTGTGCACTGTCAGCCTGTGGCGATTTCAGTAGCCAGATGCTCTCCCCTTCCTGGGCTCCAATGTGGGGAAAGTCCCAGAACTTGGGGACTAGGGTTTGTCCACTGACACATTGGTCCCTTTGCTACAGAATAGGCTGGCGCGCCCATCTAATGCCGGCTCTCTCTGCCTGCAGAGTCCTGGCCCGTGGTCGTGCAGTCCGGGGACTCGATGGCATGCTGGACCCAAGCTCAGCTCAGCGTCCGGGCCCAATAACGGCTTTCCCAAGGGAGCAGCTTTCTGTCCTGGCCACACTGAGGTAAGTGCCTGAGGGGCTGCTGCCTCGCCGAGGCTCCTGGCTCCGGAGTTTCCAGAACAGCTGGAAATGAGGCCCTGGCTGAAGCAGGGCAGTCACATCTATCTCACTGCTGACCAGCAGGGGCCTGGGGCGGGTCCTAGTGACCCTACATACATGGCCCTCCCAGCCCCACTGGGAGGGAAACGCCCCTGGGCTCTGAGTCTGGCCCCATGGCCTCCAGGGACGTGTTAAGAGTCTGAAGTAGCAGAGCCTGTGCCTCAAGTAGACAGACGGAGAGCACCAGTCAGACCCTCCACGCAGCTGCTGGTCTGTCTGAGCAGGCAGCCCCGGGAGATGAAATGTCCTTGATCGCTGTCCTGCCCTTGGCCATGGAGCGGGAGGGAGGAGAGCTCCAGCTCTGGTAACAGGCCAGCTCTGAGTCCCGCAGGAGCGTGCGCCCACATCACGTGACTTCTCCCACGTCTGCTTCCTCCTCTGTGCCTCAGGACCCAGAGGGCCTTCTCCCGGGCTTGCTGCAATGGTTAGTTAACGAGACACTTGTGCCCAATAAATGCTAATGACGCTAATTACAATCTCACCTCATTCATTTGAAGATGTGTGTCTAAGAACTCAGACCAGTAGGTTCTGGTCCCAGTGAAGCCACAGGCTCCTGCTAGTGCTTTCTGGATGTATGTTTCTCTCTTGGGCACTCTGAGCGCTTTTGGATGCCCAGATTCCTGAGAAGCCAAATATAAGAATAATTGGATATCCCGGTGTCCCCAGTGTCCAGATTTGTGGCGCGAGGAAGGGAAGACTTACAGTCTGTTGAATGGAATTTTCATCTTGATGTTGGTGATTGAGAAGGGTGCGTGCCCCCTCAGGTCTCTCTCTTCTGGAAGGTGCTAAAGCTGAGCAGCCAAGTGCCCACAGGCAGGGCCTCCCACTCAGCGGCACAGCCTCAGGGCCCTTGTACTCCCCGACACCCATGTCTCTCCTCTGAAAAGTTCAAGGATTGGACTTGATCAGTGGTTCTCAAAATGCAGTCCTGGGAGCAGCAGCATCAGATCACCTGGGAGCCCGTGAGAGACGTAGATTCTCGGGCCCCCCTGAGACCTACTGCTTTTTGGCAGATCTCTGGGTACTTCTGATGCTCTGAACCTATGGACTTGATGATCTTGGGTGTCCCTTGGTGGTCCAGGCCTTCCCCCGGGAGACGCCTGCAGAGGCACTCACTGGGCTCTACTCGGTCAATGCTTTCCTCTGTTGTGGCCTCTGGGGTGCTCCCTGGGGAGCTGGGGCGCCGCAGAATGCCTCTCACACTCCACACAGGCCCTGACACCCAGGGGGTGGCCCAGTCTTTACAGCGGAAGACAGCCGCATGTTTACATTCAGAGCAAGGCCAAGTGGACAGCGAAAGTGACCCTTGACCCACTCTCATCACGCGGCAAGTCAGATGGAGGAGGAGGAGCCCACTAATCGAGGGCTCACTGGTGACCCCAGTTCACTGATCCGAGGTCCGGCCCCCGAATCACCAACAGCTCCATGCACTGCGCTCCGAAGTAGGAATCACCGCACTCCCCGCAGAGGTGTGGTCACCAGGCGCCATCAGCCCCCCTAGCCATGTGGGCACGTCCCTGAGCTCTGTCCAGCAGCTCTCTCTCCTCGCCAGGGGAAGCCAGAACCTGGTACAGGAAATTCCTGTCATTATCAGAGCATAGGAACCACTGCCACTCGCAGAGGGTACCCTGGCCCAGGGGAGGGCATGAAGATCAGGTAGCCCCCGGTAAAAGGCGGCCCCTCACACACTCTTGGGCCAAGTGTCCTCCATTCAGGGGGAAGCAACACTCAGCTGTGACACAGCACGTTCCCACACGCAGGCCCCTAACGGCATCTCTGCAGCTGATCATTCCGTTCACAGGGAGGGCACCGCGTAGGGAGGCTTCGGTGAGGACCGTCATCTCCTCAGGAGGAAGGCTTCAAAGGTGGTTGTTCAAAACAAATAAATAAACTCACCCCCTGATTCACTTCAACTGAGGAGAGGATGTTCTTCTGTAAACTGTGCTTGGCTCGTGGTGTCACCAGAAGAGAAACAGCACCCATTTCTTCTTTTCTTTCTCTATCCACTGATGACTTTTGTAAAGGAAAAACTTGTTTATTTTTTTTAGAGAGGATTTATTTATTTATTTTGAGACAGAGAGAGAACACGTGTGCACACAGGGGAGGGGCAGAGAGAGAGAGAATCCCAAGTAGGCTTTGCACTGTCAGCGCAGAGCCCGACACGGGGCTCCAACTCATGAACCGTGAGATCACGACCTGAGCTGAAACCAAGAGTCAGATGCTTAGCCGGCCACCCAGGTGCTCCAAGTCTTGTTTAATTTAGAAAGAAACCGGTGATGGGAATTAAAGAGCACACTGGTCCTGATGAACACAGAGTGATGTATAGAATTGTTGAATTCCTATATTGTACACCTGGTACTAATATAATACTGTGCTTGCTGGAACTAAAATTAAAAGCATAATAAAAAATAAAGAAAGAAAAATACAGATATTTGGTATCATCACTGCATTATAAGATAATGTCAGATATGACAATATTCTCATTTGGAAAAAAAAGCTAGGAAGTGTATTTTAAATATTTTAAAAAATGAATACATTTTTTAAAAAGGATCATAGGGGCACGCTATTATGAGTGAGCCAATTAAAAAAATAAAACTTTTAATCTAGAGCCCAAATGTGAGAACACATTTGCAACATTTTCAAATCTTAATGAAACAATCTGTCCCGGATGCAAATCTTTACGGTGATGCAGTGCCATCCGCTACCACGTGTCATCCTGGCAGCTAATTGAGAAGGAAAATTCGACTTTGAGACCTTCGTGAAGTCAGTTCAGTTGAACCTGCAGAGCGCGGGCCGAGCAGCACCCTTTATGGCTGCTTAAACTCGAAGAATGTCGGAGTTGGAAGATGCCTGAGCCATCAGCGTGGCGAAATGGAAGCACACAGGAGCAAGGAGACTTGTGTGCATACCCGCCGATTCTCAGGCTGGAGCCCTGAATGCTAGGGTGCCTGGACACGACAAAGACGAACGGGTGCTTTCCAGCCTCCGGCGAGTTTGTGTGTAGGTGGGAGATGAAAGAAATACTCTACAGAGGTGGAGAAGGGAGAGAGTTTGACTCTTTTTAGCAATAGAAAAGGGTCCCCAGTGGAGGTGGTATTTAAGTTGGGTGTTAAAAGACGAAGGGCAGGACTCAACCAGCAAAGGCGGGGGACAGAAAAGGCACTGGGAGGGTGTGGGGGGGTATGCCTGGCAAAGAACAGTCTGAGCCAAGGTCAATGGTGGGGAAGCAGGGGGTACGCACTGTGACAGGGGTTCTGTCTGTCTGGAATGCAAAATATGGGAGGGGAGGGGCACCTGGGTGGCTCAGTCAGATCTCATGAGTTCAAGCCCTGCATTGGGCTCTCTGCTGACAGCTCAGAGCCTGGAGCCTGCTTCGGATTCTGTGTCTCCCTCTTTCTCTGCCCCTCCCCTGCTCATGCTCTGTCTCTCTCTCTCTGTCTCTCTCTCTCTCTCAAAAATAAATAAGCATTAAAAAAAATACATGGGAGGGAAGTAGAAGGAGGGCAGGGTCTGATGGGTTCCCAGCTTGCCAGATAACTACTCACCACTGGACACTCTGAGCAAGGTGATGGGATCAGAGTGGTATTTCAGGAGGTTGGGTGGAGTGGCCAGGGACAAGAAGCACCGGAAGAAGTGAGATGAGGGTTCAGGACATCAGGCAGGAGACTGTTCCATGATCTGAACTCAGAACAGAGAGGTGAGAATAAGATGTAGGAGTTTGAAGAGATGCTACGGAAGCAGAAGGCAGCGGGCTGGAGGGGAGGCAGGGAGGAAGGAGCTGAGGCCAGCGATGTGCAGAGGTTTGGAGCTGGTAAACCAAGGGATGGTGGTTCCAGGGACAGAAAAAGGGGGGGTGGGGGAAACACATTTGGGAGGGGGGGGAGATGTTCACAAGAGGCAGCAGCTGCGGAACTCTGTTACAAACCATCAAGTGGTCCAAAATGCACCTGCTGTTGTGGCGTAAAGCGGGGGCAGGGAACGATCGTCCCTAGGAGGGGTATGAGTGCAAAGATTTCTGCTGGGGATGCCTTGTGTTTAAATTGTCAGTATCCCTGGAGAGTCGCTCATTAGAAGGTGGAGGTTCAGAACTGGCTTTCCAAGAAGCAGTTGAGCTAGAGGTCCCAGGAGAGCACCAACCCCACAGAAGAGGGGACTCTTAGAAGGGGACGAGCTCAGCGAAGGGGAGACCGTAGGAGGGGGTGGGGACCTGTGGTCAGGGAGGCAGGGAGCAGCAGTATGTGCCTTATTACCATCAAAACCCTAAATGTTAGTGGTTTTTTTTTTTTCATCCCATTTCCCCGTCCAAATTCTAAGTGTTTCTAATTTGGTTATAAAGGGATGAATTTCGGTTTCATTTCTTCTTCTTGTCTGAGGAGAGACCCCTTGTGTTGCGAAGAAAGACAGGGAGCCAGCGAAGGGGCTTGACTTGGCTGCCAGCAAGTGACCAGCTGTGTGGCAGTTGGCTGGACAGTTCTCTGCCACACCCTCAGCCAGCAGAACCAGGGGCGGCCAGCTCTGTCAGCGCCTCCTCCGCGTGGCCGGCTGGAGGATTGGCGCAAACACCCATGTTTTCCTAAGGAACCCAAGAGAAAGAATCTGGTGGTTTTATTCTTGGTATCTCACCAAAGGGCTGCCTATGCCCAGCTAAAATAAAGCACAGTGGAGGAGAAGAATGCACCACTCTGAAAACAGATGAGGAATGCAGCACGTAGCCGTATCCACAAAACCCAAAAGAAAGTGTGCACCGCAGGGAAGAGAAGGCGGGTGGTGAGCTCCTAGGCTGTCCCCACTCTTTCCTTCATTTTCCTTGTATTTGTCGCATGCTGGCACTACCCATGGTCCCAGAAATATTTAGCTTCAAATGGCACAGCTTCTAAAGTGCTCTTCAGGTGCGCCTGGGTGGCTCAGTCAGTTATGCATCTGGCTTCAGCTCAGGTCATGATTTCACGGTTCGTGGGTTCGAGCCCCACGTCGGGGGGAGCTGCTTCGGATTCTGTGTCTCCCTCTCTCTCCACCCCTCCCCCACTTGCTCTCTGTCTCTGTCTCTCAAAATAAAGACATAAAAAATTTTTTAAAAAATAAATAAAGTGCTCTTCGGAGATAGACATGTTCCCAACTGCTCCCAGCGCTAGGAGAGGTGACAGGGTTATGCCCAGGTGGCCGTGGAAGACGAGAGAGGTGCACACCGAGGGACAGAGTGACTAGTGTGTGTGGATGAGACACGGCTCCGCGCTCCAGTGGGGACACAGCCTCGAATCCCTGGGCTTGGACAGAAGCCGAGTAGTGGTAATCAGTGTGCCATGAAAAGACATGAATGCAGAAAGCTCAGAGACTGAACAAGCCGCAGCATGACTGAGGAAGACTAAGTCCGTGACCACACGACTCTGGCGGGACCCCGAATTAAGGAGGTGTGTGGGCACCTTTCAGTCCTAACGACAACCCTGTGGAATAGTAGCTATTGCCTGCGCTGTATCAGTGAGGAAAGTGTGGCTCAGAAAGATTAAGTGACTTCCCTTTGCTAACCAGTTTGGAATCCAAACGAGGCTTTCTAACCCAGGATCCAATGCAGGGTTCCTGTCCTTGCACCGATTTAGGAGGAGAGAACACACGCATGGGCGCACACACCTGCGTGCGCACACACTTCTGCAGTTGCGAGTGGAAAGAGATCACTTTTCCTAGGGTGATCGGAGGAGCCTCAAGGAGAAGGTGGGCTAGAAAGGCAGGCTAGAGAAGAGGGCGGGTCACAGACCGACCTGTGGGAGTGGGGAGGAGTGGGGGGAAGGGATGGAATGGGAAGTTGGAGCGCCCTCTCTAGGGGATGCCTCTAACCCTACCAAGATCTAGGGAAGCTGCACAGAGGAGGTGACATTTGATACATCTATAGGTGTGACTAGGACTCACCAGCAGGGAGGTAACGCCACAGTGAGCTGCCTGGGGGTGGTCACTGTGGGGCAGCTCCAGTGCCGTGTGGAGCCCTGTCTGGCCCAGGCTCCAGGGGGCGCTAGTACTGCCTCTTGGGGACAGTTGGATTTTTGCCATTTGGTCTATACTCACATAAGAGTAAATAATAAAAAGGAAAGGCATGTTTAAGAATGCAACAGAATGTGAAGAGGAAGGGAGGGAGGGAGGGTGTGGTGCAAGGAGGGAGGGAGGGTAGATCGGCTCAGTAAGGCCAGCTCTGGGTTCTATTCCTAGTCCAGTGTGTCTTAAAGTCCAATGACTTTAGACCTGTTCATTAATTCTGTGTGGGTCACTTTCCTTGTAGACGACAGAAAGATGATGAGACCTAACCTAACTTGCAGATTAATGAGAAATTAGAAATGAATACATTTGAAAATGCCACACGATCAGGAACTATTATCAGTATCTGTTTGCATGCGCTGGCTGGTGGCTGAAGAGGCCGGCGATGACGGTCCCAGAGCTTAGACATTTTTGGCCACAGACATGATGCTTCATGGGTCTGCAGCAAGCCATCCAAGTCGCCAGGTCTCAGAGCTGACGCGGTGTGGCTGTCTGAAGAGTGTGTATTCGGTGCTGAGGCTTCAAGACAAGGCCCCGGCAGCCTTCCCGGGGGAGCCAAGCCTTGGGGGGCAGGGCACATGGCTGGGAACGGGTCGGACACATACCGCCTGCCCACAGCTGCCCCAAGCTGGACAACTCAAGGGGCTCAGTACGAGGTGCTGGCAAGTTCACAGCACACCCCAGGATGGCATTTCGGGGGCTCTGTCCCTTCCTGAAAAAGCCCACTCCTAGAGGGCGGGGCCACAGCCTCGGGTTACCTGAGCCACCCAGTGTATGCCTGCCGGAGATTGCAGCCCCTGCCACTCTCAAGAGCATCCCGGCTTGAACGGTAAATCCCAGGGTCACCCCGCCCTTAGACTCCCAGGTGAAACCTCGTGAGCCTCCAGGGACATCAAGACCCAGCAGCGACTGCCTCTGTCCGAAGCTCAGTGCCCCGTGGAATAATCCTCGTTTCTGTCTCATTCCAGGTGCATAGCGTAATGTCCATGTTGTTCTACACTCTGATCACAGCTCTTTTGATCGGCATACAGGCAGAACCACACCCAGAGAGCAATGTCCCAGCAGGACACGCCGTCCCCCAAGCCCACTGGACGAGGCTGCAGCGTTCCCTCGACACGGCCCTCCGCAGAGCCCGCAGCACCCCGGCCGGGGCGATAGCTGCGAGGGTGGCAGGGCAGACCCGCAACATCACTGTGGACCCCAAGCTTTTTAAGAAGCGGCGGCTGCGCTCCCCCCGCGTGCTGTTCAGCACGCACCCCCCGGCCGCAGCCGCGGACACCCAGCATCTGGACGTGGAGGCCAGTGGCGCCGCCTCCTTCAACAGGACTCACAGGAGCAAGCGGTCGTCACACCCCGTCTTCCACCGGGGAGAGTTCTCGGTGTGCGACAGCGTCAGCGTGTGGGTGGGGGACAAGACCACCGCCACTGACATCAAGGGCAAGGAGGTGATGGTGTTGGGTGAGGTGAACATTAACAACAGTGTGTTCAAACAGTACTTTTTTGAGACCAAGTGCCGGGACCCCACCCCCGTAGACAGCGGGTGCAGGGGCATCGACTCCAAGCACTGGAACTCATACTGCACCACGACGCACACCTTCGTCAAGGCGCTGACCATGGACGGCAAGCAGGCTGCCTGGCGGTTTATCCGCATCGACACGGCCTGTGTGTGCGTGCTCAGCAGGAAGGCTGGGAGAAGAGCCTGACCCCAGGACAGCCCCCACCCTCCCCAGCCCCCCCTCCACACCCTCCTGGACCCCTCCCTACCTCAACCTGTAAATTATTTTAAATTATAAGGACTGCATGGTAATTTATAGTTTATACAGTTTTAAAAAATCATTATTTATTAAATTTTTGGAAGCATCCCTTGTGCCGGCACACCAGTCATTCTTCCCACTGCGACCATCTCCGGGGCTCAGATCGCTGCAGGGTGAGTTAACCCGCAGCAACCCCTGTTGGGAAGCCTCACCCCAAGCCAGCCAGCTCCGCAGACCTTAGGGAGCACTGAGTGGGTTCAGGTATTAGCCTAAGCCGGACATGGTTATTAGCAAGGGGAGTCTGCCGAATTGCAACTTCCCTCTGCATTCCAGAGCCAAAGCTGCCTAATCCTTGGATTACCTGTCCCACCGCCCAATGCATGAGCCTTGATTGCTTCTCCCGGGGAAGTGTGCAGAGCCTCATCCGAAGCAGATCCCCCACCTCGGAGAGGTCCAGCCTGGGTCCTGGAGGCTCTCACCATCTAGGTAGGAGGAGACCTGCACTGAAGACCTGTGAGGCAGGCTTGTTCTTAGGGGGAGAGCTGCCTTTTGCTGAAACGCTATCTGAAAGAATGGTAACGAAATAATCTCACGAGAGCTAACATGGTAGATCTGATTTCATGTTAAGATTGCCTTAGCACTAATGGCTGGTCCTCGATTTATCCTCCAGTGGCTTCCTGCGGAAAGACTTCGTTATCCGAGAAAACAGGAGGGCCTCCAACACTCTTCCCACCCACTGAGGACCCCACGGCAGCTTCCAGTGGCCCTGGCGTTGGCCTCTGAGCGGGGGAGCCAGAGACCCTCCCAGAAAGAGCTCTTTGATTTCTAACGGGGTGATGTCCACAAGCAACCAAAGGTGGACGGGGTCCTGGGACCTGCAGAGAAGACGGTGGGCGAGGAAAAGAGGCAAACAGAGTGAGAATCCACACAAAAGCCAGGGAGATGCAGAGGAAAGGCTGGTCAAGCCAGGAGGGAACAATGGCCACAGGCTGGCCCTGACAGGGGGGAGCTAACGGGAGAGAGGGGAGGGGAGGGGAGGGGAGAGGGGGGCGAGGAGGGGGTCGCTGGAGCAGAAAGAGGAGGAAGGTGTGTCCTATTTACCAGCATTGGGATCCGAGGCCTAGGAGAAACCCAACACCGTGAGTAGCCATGTTTTGGGGGGTTGCCCTCATCAACACTGACTACTTCAAGAGGTCTTAGAAAGAGATGAGGGTGACAAAGAGACCCTGGGGCGGGGGGGACAGCCTGGAGCAGGGCTCCGCCCATCCTCAAGCTGCCACCTCTCCCTACACCTTTTACATTTTTTTCCCTGAAGGCACAGTTTTTCCCCCAGCAGAGGACTTACACTGAAACAGTCTCTTCTTCCGCAGCCACCCCTTCCTGCGCAGGGTGAAAGCCCTGCTCTAGTTTTTAGACCCAGATTGTCCCTCTGGTTAAAAAAAAAAAAAAGTAAATGGTCATAGTCATTCTTCTAGAACTTTCTCTGTTCCACCCACCCCCAACCCAATCCAAATAGGGCAAGTTAGAGCCATAGAGAGCGTTGGCAAGAGGAAGCATGAAAGGGTGAAAGCATGATGAAATGTGCCCTGTTTTTTCTATCAAAGCTACTGCAATTGGAATAAAGATTTGTGTTCAAGAAACACCAACCAGAACACTGTGTGCCGAGATCCTTGGTCAGATAAAGACCTGGGGAACGGAGCCTCCCACTGGCCTGTGTCTGCGGCTTTTTCCTGGACTCCAGTGCCCGAGCCCTGCCTGGCCCTGCCTGCACACAGTTCCTGGGAGGCCTTCCCCCCCACTCCCCGGGGCTGGCAGGCCTGTAAGGGAGGCCTTTTTTTTTTTTTTTTAATGTTTTTATTTATTTCTGAGAGAGAGAGAGAGACCGCGTGAGCAGGGGAGGGTCAGAGAGAGAAGGAGACACAGAATCAGAAGCAGGTTCCAGGCTCTGAGCTAGCTGTCAGCACAGAGCCCGACACGGGGCTCAAACCCACGAAACTTGAGATCATGACCTGAGCCGAAGTCGGACGCTTAACCGACTGAGCCCGAGGGAGGTCTTTAGGAAGCTCCCAGCCACGAAGCTGCGTTGGTGGGCAGCTACACCAGCACGAGGAGCCTGGGGGGCTGCTCCTGGCACTGCGGGCTGCCGGGACATCTCAAGTATATATTTGGGAACTCTCCTGGCCTGCCAAGAGGCCTGGCAGCCTCCAAACCTCTGAGGAAGGGTGGAGTCCAAGGGTCAGGTAAAAGGACCCCCCCCACCATCGCCCCGCTAACGCCAAGGCCCTCCCCGAGGGCGACAGCTCCGGGCCCAGCTCGCAGTCCTGGTGTGGGAACCCGGGCTTTCACACCACATGCAGAGCTCCCAGTTGGGCTGAAGTTTGGCTGAACAGAGCTGGAGCTGTCCAAGATCAACCCCGTGCGTGGTGGTTCTGCAGCGTGGACTCTGGCCCCCCACACACGGGGGGAGCTCTGGCTTCCGGACCCAGAGGCCAGCCTGGGTCATCGGGGCGCCAGACACTTGCACACGTTGGAACAACAGCTCAAAACCACCCAGTATGTTCTACAGGGGTGGCAGCTGCAGAGCTCGCGGCCCCTCCTTCACTCTCCTCGCTGAGGCTTCCCGCCCCGGCCCCCCAAAGCCGGGAGGGTCAGCACAGACGGCCTCCCCTCACAGCTTCGCCGGGGTGCAGACCCTGGCCTGTCCTCAGCCTGACACCACCCGGCCCGCCCCGCAGAGCGAAATCCCTGGTTCTGGGCGCCGAGAACAATCTGACTCTAGTTTATATTCTGAGCCTTCCTTCCAGCCTCCCCTCCCCCAGCCAAGGCGCTGGCCTCCCCTCGATCCACTTCCGCTACTAGCAAAACACCTACAAACAGAGATACAGACTTTCAGCAGCCAGAGAAAGGCTCCTTTCACCCCCGTGAGACACAGGAATGTTCTTCCAAGTCTCTCCACCTTCCCCTCAGTGTAGTCTGCGTTATGGCAGAAGGGTCCACGCAGACTGGAGAACAGAGGACACGGGCAGGGTCTGCCTCTGCCCTGGGCCTCGATTCCCTGCTCCTTGGGGAAAAGGAACGGGGGCGGAACAGTGCAAGCGTGGGCCCAACTCGGCAGTGACCTCAGTCTTTTTCCACAGGCCTGAACGGAACCGCAGGAGCCCCCAGGCCCCTGGTGCTGAGGAAGCAGCCCAGTGTGATGCTCTAAACAAAGGGCTTGGTGTCCACAGATCTACTTCTAGGCCCCGCTCCCTCGTTCCTATCTGTGAGCCTTGGCAAGCCACGCCGCCTCTTTGACCTCAGATCCTGCAGCTGTGAAATGAAAATAATCATTCCTATCTCCCTGAGTTGTGACCAGGAAGCAAAACCACATACTTGAAAGTAAACAGCCATGCCCCATGCAAGTGTAAGGCAGAGTAATTTATCCTGCATGTAACAATTCCTGTACTGGGTATATCATACTCGCGGAACATCGCTTTATTGGCAGAGGCGTGGATGAGGTAAGGGTAGCCCACTGGTCCGCGGATGGCATGGGAGATGAATATGGGCATGGCATAGCCAGGCCCAGAAAGTCAAGGGCAAAAACAGCAGTCCTTCAGCTTCAGATTCTGTTTGAATCCAGGCTCAGGAAGGCCACCTACCTTCCAGAAGTTCTAGCCTCATGGTAAAGGGTGTGAGCTCTGGAGCCACACCAGCAAGGGACTTCTACTTAGGCTGTGTGACCTTAGCCAAGTTGCTTCACATCTCTGAGTTTCAGTTTCTGCATCTGTGAGATGGAGATGACAGCCCTTTTCTCAGAGGGCCTAGAGCTGATTAAATGAGATAATATATAAAGACACATAAGTGCCTGGCACTTGAGAAGTATGTATTTGAGTTTTGAACAGTCAAGTTGGCCAGGGACCCATAACAGAACAGAGTAGAATGGCTTTCTACGAGGTGAGGAGGTTTGTGAACAGACAGTTTTGTAGATATATCATAGGTTCGTTCTGTGATAGTAGTGAAATAGATAATAAACAGTCACAATAGTAACTGTGAGCATTTACTAATGTACCAGCACAGCACCGAGCCATTTGTGTGGATTAGCTCTGAGCAAGCGTCTGGGTTCTAACCCCAAGACCACCTTAAGGAGAGTGGAGGAAATCTGTGCATATTGTTTGCCTGCCTCACCGCTCAGTTCTGGCATGTGTTTACTCCTCTAACCTTTGGCAAATTTATAAACCATCGGCTCTGAGCATTTCCACGCGCCAAGCACGTGCGATCTCTTTTGCTCCAGTTTACGTGAGTCGGCCACACAAAAAAAGCTGTGACCTTCTCAGAAGTCCCCTGGGTTTGTGGAGGTGGCTCAGGAGGTCCAGAGCGAAGATGAAATTGGGCGGGCCCTCCTGCAGCAGAGGCCTGAAGAGGATCCCTCCAACCCCAAGATGCTCCTTAAAAATCAAGGGTGCATTCCATCTGTGTCCCCTTGGCACCTGGCCCAATCTTGCATGTGACAGACACTCAATCAGGGTGGTAGGGCAGGTAAGACAATTTAATTCCTTTTTTTTTTTCCTCCAACACCGCCACCCCCAGCCTGTCTGTGCCTACCCCGTGTCAGGAATGAATGGGTTAAGGAGATAAAGACAAGGTTCTTCCTGAGAAGCTTTCAGAGGGTGGCGTCTCAGACGAGCATAATCAGACTGCCTCTGGCTGAGCCCGTATCAGACAAATTACCTTACTTCTCTGCACTTTGGTTTTCTTATACAGAAAATGTGGATGATAACAGAATCGACTTTGTTGAGTTGTAAGGCACTTAGCCCAATGCTTCCACGTGGTAAATTGTCCTTTGTAAGACAGATAAAAATACACACACACACACACACAGCCCCCGAGAGCTAAGAAGCAGCCAGGCAGTGCACCCCCACACTCTCATGCACCCACACACTGACCTGAAAACGCAGAGCAACACACACATCAGTGCAGATAAACATTCAAAACCACAGCCACAGTGATAAGACGCAATCGGGTGGAAAGAGCAAATCAGGGAAGACTTCCTGATGGAAACAACTTTGAAAACTGTGCTGGGAAAAAGGAGTTGAATGAAATTCTTGTCTGTGCTAGGACTTTTTTCCAGATTTACAACCAATGTAAAAGTCCACCTGGTAGAGGCTCTCCGGCCCCAGGTGGGAGAGGGAGAAGAGCTGCTTCTGTTCTCTTGCCTCCTGAGCTACAAACTAGTGAAGGAACTGATTTCCCCTGCAGATACAGACCTCGGGGAAACCCAAGGAAGGCCGGTGTGAAAGCCTGCAGATGAACACAAGGGTCGTGTGTGCTCTCCACAAAATCTTTGTCCTGAGCCCAGATGCCAAAGAGGTGGGCAAATAGCTTCTAAAAGATGGGACCTCCACCAGCCAGGTTTCCTTAACCCCCAAAATAAGTAGGGGAAAGTCTGGCCCTCAGAGCGGGTGCACTGAGCCCCTGGCTTTGGGGACCAACTCGGGTGGGAGGCCTGCTAGGCTCCCGGCCTGACATTTGGGGCCACAGCTCAGTGCCGTCTCTGGCCCAGTGGCCTTCCCCACCCCCCATCCCCGGTTTATCTCACCCTCGCTACTCCTTTCACTTTGACATAATGAAAGTGCAACTTGCACACTGTCTCAAGATTGCATATGATAATTGGAAACATGTGTCCAAGCTGGCATCCCTTCAAAGGACTGTGGAGCTCTGACTTGGGCCGTCTTCTGATTGCAAAAGCAATCCCCTGAGCTGGCTCTGCCAACTTCGCATTCTTTCGGCTGCACCTTCACATTAACTCTTGCCAGGGGAAGGCGGTGGCAGGCGCAGCTCATTCCTGAGGGTCTGCAGAGGCTGGCCCTCGCGACCCCCCCCCCCCCAGTGCCCAGTGGGGCTCTGGCTTTTGGCATCTGCCACCAACTCTTCCAGCAATAAAAGCAAGAACCAGCAGGTCCGTCTTCCTTTGTGCAGAAGTGGCACGCTCAGGGGTCGGCACCAAGCGGGAGAGGCTGGGTCTTCAGGGCACTGCCTGGGCTCTCAAGGGCTGCTGATCCAGCCGGGTGGGTTTTGCTGAACGAAATGCCAAAATGTCCTTATCGTACCAGGAGAGCTCTGGGAGGGATGCAGAATCACTAGTGGCTCTTTGCTACAATCACCCAAGTTGTGTGGCTGACGGGAGGGGCTGAGGAGACCTACTCAGTCGGGCAGACACCGGCTGCACTTCTCTGATGTGCCAGTGCCCTGCTAGACCACCCCACACCAGGCTCAAGCACCCCTGGGGTCGGCTGTAACCGCCTTGCCCCTTGCCTCGGCCCCACCTGCTTGTCCTGACCTGCTCTCACCCCCATCTCACCCCCCACTGAGTTCCAAACTCCTGGCCGGTGCCCCTGACCTTGATCCCACGCTGGGAAGTATTTCTCAGACTTTAACGTTCACCTGAATGACCCGGGGATCTGATTCGGCACAGTCACCCCCCTTTGATGGGGAGAAATCAGAAAGGAGCAGACTTGACTTATACATATAATATTGGGAAGAGTGCATGGAGGCTCCAACCAAACCTTGAGGAGGTAGAAACTCATCCCAAAGGGAAGCCAGTGGCCAAGGCAGGGTCTCATGAGTCAGGCCTCAAAGGGGTATATTTAGAGGTGAGGCAGAAAAAGAAGCATCTGCCACCCAGCAGATTCTGCCAACAGACTTGGTGCTACTCACAGAAAAAATCAGAGACGAGCAAGGCACCACAACAGAAGGCTGATGCAGAGTCTTTCCCTCTCAAAATAAATATAAGAGGCACCTGGGTGGCTCAGTTGGTTAAGCGGCCAACTTTGGCTCAGGTCAGGATCTCGCGGTCCATGGGTTCGAGCCCCACATCGGGCTCTGTGCTGACAGCTCAGAGCCTGGAGCCTGCTTCGGATTCTGTGTCTCTCTCTCCCTGTCCCTCCCCCACTCATGCTCTGTCTTTGTCTCTCAAAAATAAATAAAAGTTTAAGAAAATTTAAAAAAAAGAAAGAAAGAAACAACAACCAGGACTATTCTTCTCTCTTTAGGCGGCTTCTTGCTGGATCTATAACAGTTGCTGCTATCATTACAATCTCTCCTTTATCCAAGAAGTAAAAATATCACTCTTTCAAGTAAAATATCATGAACACACAAAGAAATGAGGCTTTCAAGGGCCCGAAGAGAAGCTTTGCTGGAAAAAAATTTTCAAAGAATGCAAGCCACCTCAAGTTTATCAGAACAGATGGCCAGTTAGTTCTCTCTGAATTAATCATTGCTGGAAACAGTAAAACCAAAATAAATGTCCGTGTATACCAGAGATCGTATATTCAGGTAACTCAGTGAACCTCTCGGTATTGGGACTCGCAGCCTCAGGTGGTAAATATAAATGTATCTCTGGAAAGAATTTTGTTTCAAACACTGTTTGAAGCGTGTTTTTTTTCTTTCCTTTGCACAACACGATTCTACGCAGAACAAGAGCCAGAAGATGAAAACGTGGGGAAAACTCCCTCTAAATCAGTCTTGCTCACTTATTCCAGCAGCCTCTGGATTCGCCGCAGGCAGGGGCCCCAGCTGGGAAAGCTATCCATTTGCTGCTGATTTTCTTCTTAGAAGAAAATCTTACCTTTCATTTGGGTCACTTTCCTGGTTTTCCTCCACATGTTCCAGGAAGCCTTCCCTCTGTACCTCCCATTAGACAAGACTTCTTCCCCACTGAGAAATCATATGGGCCTAAGATTCATGGCTGGGGAAAGTGATGATAGGATAGAGGTCTATGAGCAAGAGGGCCCAACATACATCAAAGGGTTTAGATGACTTGTGGTAACAGCACGCAAAACTCTGCTCATTGAGAGATTTATTCGACATAGACTTTAATCATGGCTTTATTGAGTTGTGGTTTGAGTGTATTTGGTGAGTCATAGAGGCTTTTAAGAGGAAAGAGCTTTTCAATTGTCCCAGTCATTATAAAAGACTTTGTCCTACGTAAAGCAATAAAGACACAATTAAAATGGAATATCCCAGATCCCCACAGAACCAGGGGAGAGTGTCAGAAAAAGAAGGCAAGGTTTAAATCAGAATGCTGGCCGGTGCCACGGAATAAAGGAGGCTCAGCCTGGTGACACGTGCAGGCCATCTGGACTACGGGGTGGATCTGAGTACTGTCTTCTTTTGACAAAGACCCTTTGCACAGTAAAGGTAGCAAGAAGTGGCAAGTCCGGGAGGACACACTGAGCACACAGGGTACGTGTACCATGCGCTTCTGCCCCTAATTCACGGGGGAAAATATCTGACTCCATTAATCCACTTAGGTCCAAACTTCTAATCTACTTGTTTTGTTTTTTGTTTTGTTTTTTCATGAATTGACATTTTGGTGGAGAAAAGGCACATATGGCAAGAAAGGCTGGGGAAGTGGAATTTCTGGATTCACATCCTGGCTCTCCCATTTACTGACTATATTGGTCAGCTTGGGCTGCCTTAACAAAATACCATTGACTGGGGGACTTAAATAACAGAAATTTATTTTTTGCAATTTTGGAGGCTGGGAAGTCCAAGATCAATGTGCTGGCTGATTTGGTTTTTGGTGACGGTTTTCTTCCTGGCTTATAGATGATGCTTTGTCACTGTGTCCTCCCATGGAGGGAAGAGAAGGGGGGGAGAATGGGGAGGAAAAGGAAGAGGCCTTTTAAGGACACTGACCCCACTGGATCGAAGTCCTACCCTTAAGACTTCATTTAACTTTAATTTTTTCCTTCAAAGCCCCATTTCCAAATACAGCTACACTGAGGGTTAGGGCTTCAACATATGAATTTAAGAGGCACATCATTCAGTCCATAGCACTAGGTATGTGACTTAGGGCAACTTATCTAAGCTTTGTTCCTTCCTCTCTAGAATAGATTGATAATCATATTTATTCCATACTTTGCACGAAGCAATCAATATCTCCTCTGTAACATGCTTAGTATAGTGTTGATTGTCAATATTACCATTCACTCACAGAAGTAAATTGTAAGGCTTCATCCCATCATGACCAAAAAGAATCAGGTATGAGATCAGGAGGAAAAGGGAACTGCAAACCACTTCTAAGAAAGAGAGGCAACGGGCACCTGAGGGGCTCAGTCGGTTAAGCGCTGGACTCTTGATCTCAGCTCAGGTCGTGATCTCACAGATCATGAGTTCGAGTCTTGTGTCAGGCTCTGCTCTGAGCCTGCTTGAAATTCTCTCTCCCTCTCTCTCTGCACCTACCCCACTCATGCTCTCTCTCCCTCTCTCTCAAAATAAACTTTTCAAAAGTAAAAAAAATAAACTCAAAATAAATAAACTTAAAAATAAACAAAAAATAAATAAACCTAACTGTATCTTTAAAAACGAAAGAAAGAAAGGAAGAAAGGAAGAAAGGAAGAAAGGAAGGAAGGAAGGAAGGAAGGAAGGAAGGAAGGAAGGAAGGAAGGAAGGAAGGAAGGAAGGAAGAAAGAAAGAAAGAAAGAAAGAAAGAAAGAAAGAAAGAAAGAAAGAAAGAAAGAAAGAAAGAAAGAAAGAGGCAGGAAAGGAGACAAGAAAGCAAAACGCTAAGGGAAGAGAACACCCAGTCCACCGTCAGACAGCGTGGTTGCTACAAAGCTTTTCCTCATGTCAAAGTAAAAATCTTTCCCCAGCGAGACCACTAGCTCAGCCAAGTGCTGGCCTTGAGAAGCCTTCTCTGTAACAACACATGGGGTTGACCAATGCCCTTTTCTGCATGACAAATCTCTGAAAACAGCTATTATGTCCCCCACCTAAGGCTTTTATTTTGCAGCCTAAACATTCCCAGGTCCTTCAATTATCCGTGTACACTAGGATTCCCAGCTGCCTCACCATCCTGGACACACTCTCATTTGTCCGTGTCTCTCCTCAGATGTGGTGTCCAGAAGGAAACACAATACTCCAGATGTGGACTGACCAGCACTAATTACAATGAGACTATTAACTCCTTTGATCCACACAGTATATTTCTATTAATGGAGCCTAAGATTACGAAAAATTTTTCAGCTGCCACATCACTCTAGATTTTCACTTTGAGTTTTTGGGAAATTATAATTCCTGGGGGTTTTGTTGTGTTTTGTTGGCATACTATTATTAAACCAAGACTCTCCATCTTGCATTTCTGCCCATGATTATTTAGGCTAAACGCAGGAGTGTGGCTGACTAAACAGTGGGACGGAAAGCCTCTGTGGGCAGGAACTATGTCTAAACCATCACGCTGTTGCAGAGCCTAGCACAGTGCCTGGCTTACTGACGTGTTAGCTACATATTCTACCGGCTGCCTCTCATCATGATGATGGCTAGAGGCATAAAGGCACCAAGAAGGCACCAATCAAAAGCTTGATCATTACTTCTAATTATAGTATTGCCCCCCAAATGCCTATAATGTCTCCCATCCCAGCAACCTTGACCAGAGCACCTCTGGCTTTTGTAGAACTTGCGTGAATTCATCCAAACAAGCCCATCTGATGACAAACACAGCACGGAAGCAAAGGAAGAGATACCAAGAGCAAAAGCAAACTGTGAAACAGGGAGGTGAATAAAAGAGCATTTGCTCAGTCCAGCTCCATTTATTCCTCCCCCTGGGCGCCCCACCCCTTCTCCTTTGGTCACCTGGTGAGAGGAGAAGCCTTGAGCTCCCCCTAGAGGTTAAAGTGTAGGACTGATAAGAGATGCTCAATGATCTGAAGGATCACTGGTCTTGTGCTCTTTCTGACTACTGATCTGGTGATCCGACGTACTGATCAATTCTCTCAACCTCCAGAGAACTGTGACTTGAGGAAGAATCATAGCAACCTGGAACTTTTAAAAGAAATGCCAATGTATGTGACCTTGGTCCAAGGAATTCACTACAAACTCAGTTTGTCTGAACACTCTCTTTATTTGTTTGCTCGGTTCCTGTCAGCTTTGGACCCCGGACAGCCTCTCGCATACTTTCAGAGCTTGCATTTGCTTAACTTGGACTTTAGCTTTCCTATTCATTCTTTTGTTCCTCCAAGCCAACGACTTTACAGGAACTGAGAATGCACCAGTAAGAAAACTCAGCCATGGGAAAAGAAACCTCTCCTTAGAGTGAAGAAAGATAACCCACAAAAAAATAAAACTGTAGCCATGAGGAGTGCTACAAATAGAAGTGTGTGGAACCGGGAGCACTACAATAAAGGGATTTGACTAGTTGGGGAGCAGGAAGTCATGTGTGGGACAAACCAGGTGAAGAAAGTGAAGAAGTTTCCACGCAGAGGCAAAGGCCTTCTACAAAAGAGCTGGTGGTGAAGAGAGCCCAGAAAGTACTAGAAGCTGAAAAGAGGCCAGCATGGCCAGAACAGAATGCAGAAGAGGGAAGCCTAAAGGAAGATGAGGCCATGAAGACAGCCACTTGGCTGGTGACCAAGACATCACTCCA
The DNA here is from genome assembly GCF_003009895.1 of Hyaena hyaena. Classification (NCBI taxonomy): domain Eukaryota; kingdom Metazoa; phylum Chordata; class Mammalia; order Carnivora; family Hyaenidae; genus Hyaena; species Hyaena hyaena. The sequence goes on from NW_024080849.1 coordinate 2,468,015, forward strand.
GAGTAGTATCGATCTTGATAGCCAGTGCTGCTTAAACTCGATTGTCACAAAACTTTAATCCACTTTTCTTTCATCCCATCTGCAAGGATTCCACGAGCTATGTTGTCAAATGCCTTGAGGAAGTCAAAATACGTTACATGTGTATCATGACCCCGGGAAGTTCCATCACGGATCGTAGAGATGGAGCTTCAGGCGTGATTAGAGGTTACTTGTTTGCTTTTCTTGTTTAACATATGATGTATGAACATACTTAGAAGTGTGGGGAAGGAGTCAAGGAGGGAGAAGCAATGGAAGCTAGAGAAGCTTTGATGTGAGTTGAAAACCAAAGTTCTTCTTGAGGAACCACTAGGTGCATCTTTCTCTGAATAGTCTCACTACTCCTTAAGGATCACATCACTCAGCAGTGCTTTCCATTTGCTCAATATTTTCCTTGTTAGTAAGAAATATCAGCTGGTGACCAAGCAACTTCAAGCTCATTTTTCTTCATTCCTGAACTATTGAACACCAGCTGCAAATCTGTAACTGGGCAGGAACATCCTCTACTTTTATTGTTTTTTTTTAATATAATTATCTATTCTTTCAACAAACATGTATTCAGTTTCTACCCTGTGCTAGACATTGGGGGAAAAACATGAATAAGACAGGGGTATTTGCCCTCTGAGGGGTATTTACCTCTGAGGGGTATTTGCTCACAGTCTAGTGGGAAACCAGACACAATCCAGTTAGTGAGTAATGGAATGGATGTGAATGTTGCGGATGGTAACATGAGGTGAGAGGAAGCTTTAAACTCTGCTAATGGAGGCCAGGAAGGCCTTTTACAAGAGGAGGAATTTGAGCTGAGGTTCAGAGGATGAGTAGGGGCACACTACAGGGATTAAGGAAGTCCGGGCAGAGAAAACAGCATTTACAAAGGCATGGAGGCAAAGAGGAGCATGGGATTGTGGCTAGAACAGAGTCCAAGATGTCCTTAGGCATCAGGAGAAAGATGATACTGGAAGAATAGTTAGGAGTCACTTGTGAGGAGCCTTGACCACTGTTCTCTAGAATCTAGATTTTATCCCAGAGGCAATGGCAAGCCCACGAAGTCCCAATGTGCACTTTAGAAAATCACCCAGGCAACCATGTGGAGGTATCATTTGTGATCATGAAAAGTGACAGAGAATTTTAACCCATCTGACATCAGTGATCGGTTGGCCCATACACATTTGGCCATTCGCATGTGCTGTTACCTTGATTTATTTGACAGAAAATCTTAACATTAATGACAATCCCAGACTCCCTGGAAATACAGCTAGAGTTGGCTCTGTTCTTCCCCTCTACAGAATACTAGCTGTATGGGATGTTACTAGGCATTAAGTAGTGGAAGCAAGGGGGATATTTGTCAATTACATTCTAGGAAATGATACTTGGGGTTACTACCATGGGGAGTAGAGTGGCCTTATAGGTCACCCAAAGGAAATAGAGCAAAGAAAGTGCCTCTGTGTTTCTCCAGAAAGTATTAAAGAAGACATAAAGCAAGTAGCTACAGACACAGACATAGCCACTTGCTTTTCTTCCTAGGATTGTTTTCTTTGGACCAGTGCTAAAATGGGATGATACCGGTACTCTCTGAGCATGCAGCTGCTCACAGTCAAAAGAGCTGTTCTGGACACACAAGGACAGGGAGATTCTTCCGCAGGCTCACTCCCACCAACTCTCCTCAGGAGTTCTCCTCCCTCCGTGTCAGGGAGGCTGTCTGGGGAACCCTCTGCTCAGGAACACTCCCAGTCATGCTCAAAGACAAACTATGACAAAAGACATGGCACGTCATGTCTCAGGAAGAATTGACAGACTTGAGAATTTTCCAGCTTCAGATGGTGGGAGCACTACCTAATGTCCTTGTCCAACCTTACGGCTCAGGACTGGGTGGGACAAAGGCTCTTCAGGCTCACTCTCTCTGTAAGATCAGTCTCCCTTCTGACTCCACAAACACTGATCAGATGGTGATCTCATACCACATACAAGATCCCAGGACCACACAGGAAAACCAGAGGCTGTGGTCTGACTGTGGTCAAAGCACCAGCGACCCTCAGACCTTGTGTGTGCAGGTTTTGCCTGTCCTATGGGGACCTGGAGCCCAAAGGGGATGGGGAGTGGCTTCAAATCAACCCACTGGTAAGTATTCATGGCACTGTGCTATTCATCCCTGGTTCCCATGAGGCTCCCCTAGGACCCTCCTCTCATCCTTTTGCATCCTCAGAAACTTTATCCTATTGTACCATTTCCCTTTGGCCTTGGCTGAAGGCCGACATCTCCTGAGGATATCACCCCACCACCACCCTCTCCAGGGTTTCTCAGGCCAAGGTGGGAGCAGAGAAGGAGGGGTATTGGGATCCCACTGCTTCCAAACCATTACACTATTGCGTTGCCATAGTGCCTCACTCCCCCTCGGGGCCACCAGTTATGGACGGTGAAGGTGGTGAAGAGACTTTAAACAGCCTTAAAATACAGCTCAGAATCAAAAATCATCCTGCCAGGTTTAGCTTCTGGTTTTCTCACACCTGTTCCCTGTCTCCCGGCAATTACTGCCCTGTGGTACGCCTCATTATCTCTTGCCTAGAATATGATAACAGCTTCCTCCCCGATGTGTCCGCATCCAGGCCTGTTGCCTCCATCCCTCTCCCCTCCCCCTCCCAGCTCACACTATCTATCCAGCAAATATTACTGTCATACTTTCCAAGTGCTTGTGACCTCATAGATGGTGACAATGTTTATCGTGTAAGCCCTGGACTAACTGCTTTACCACTACTGTTGCCATTTTACAGAAAAGGAAACCACAGCTGAGAGCCTAACTCAGTCACAATCACATGGTAAGTGTGTGTCTCAGATGGAATTCGAAGATGTAACTGTCCAACTGCAGAGCCTACGCACATAGCCACTTGACACCAGTGTTCACCAGTCCCTGCTCCCTGGATCACACTGCCCAGCCTCTGTAAAGTTAGGAGTGGCCACTTTACTTGCCTCGGCCAATGAGACATGGGCAGAAGTGATGTGTGTCATGTTCTGGTGGAAGAATCCAAACACCAGGGTGTAGCTCTCCATACTCTTCTTCCCTAGTGAACTCTAGAGCTTTCTGTAGACACGGTGGAATCAGAAGAGGGTAGGGCCTTTGTCAATCTCCATGTTGAGTGACCAAGCTGAGCTGAGTCAACCTACAGGGTTGAAGCACGAGTAAGAAATAGACCTTTCTTTTATGGACTTTTCAACCACTGAGATTTGGAGATGCCACAGAAATGTGCACACACTTATACACACACATACATACACACACACAGAGCCTATCTTCATGAATACAGATATACTGCCTCACCCCAGTTACTGCCACCAGGCCCTTGTCTTCTTTGTACAAAAAAACCCTCTTATTCCCTAGTTTTAGTTCATTGCATTTTCTAGCTCTACAAACTCAAACGTGTCACTTACCTCTCCGATTCTCAGTTTCTTCATATATAAGGGAATTAAAGTATAAACTAAATTTTATGCAATAAACACCTATGGAGACTATGGTAGGTGCCCGGCACCCTGCTGAGTGCTGGCTGGTAGGAGAAGCCCTTTCTGTATCTGATAGGATAGATTTGTCCTAACCAGCTGCCTAGCTCGGTCCTCCAGAGCTGACTGCCGAAAACAATCCTGGGGTTTGTTGCATCGTCAATGGAAGGCAATGTGCAAGTTACTATTTACTCTGTCTGTCTCCATTTCCTCATCTAGTAAAATGACGGTATGATTTCTCAGCTCCTAGGTCCGTTTGGAGGGTTAAACACAATGTGTGTATATATCCATAGTTATATGGATATAGAGTTAACTAACCCCTAGTTTATAGTTTAACCCATAGTTAAATCCATTGGGGATAGAAACAGAGCTCGTACTGGCCATCATGTTATGTCTTACCTGCTGTGTGATCTGGAGGACACTGCCTAGACATTTTATGCCTCAATTTCCTCATTTATAAAGAAAGAAGAGTAGTGGTACCTCTACATCCATTGGGTTTTAGTGAGTATTGAACCCTTGACATATAGTGGTGCTCAGTCAATGTGAATATTCCTAAGAAGGTTGCTTTACAGCTATAAATCTATGACAAATATATTTAATATTTAATAACACAGATATAGTATATTCATATGTAATGAATAAAAACTATATATCGAAACATCATTATTTACTGAATGGCTACTTCTTCCCCCTTGAAGGCGGGGACTGTCTCATTTCTCCTCACACCCCAGCCCTTGCAAAGTAGACAGGTTGAGTAATTGGCTGGGGGAGGAACTGAATAAATTCCTCACATTTTCTATTCTCTTCTTTCTAGTCTCCTACAGAAAACTCCATCTCCTGGCCTGAGGAAGTCTCATGCTTTTCCGGGGACTATCCAGCTGTCAAAGAAGTTGCATGTCACCAGCCTTCAGTCTGATCCTGCCTTATGCCTCCTGGGCTAAACAAGTGCAGGAAGAAGCCCCCAGGCTCCCTGTATTGCCTAAGTCTCTGGGTCGTGTTTTTCCATAGTCTGAGAGGTTTTGTTTTTGATTTAAGGAAACAAAAAAGTTTCCAAGGAAAACTCATTTTGTTATGGTTCAAACCCATTTAATTTTGTGATATTATTTCCTCTGCTGAGCTTTCAACTTTCTAAACTCCTCTGAGGCTGAAACAGCTCCGAGGCCACAAACGTTCTGGAGGGTGAAGGCACCGTTCAGCTGCAGAGCCCAGAGACGCGCTCAGGGAGATAAGTCATCATCCCCCAGGCTTCTCTTCAGGCCCGTGTCAGCTGCAGGCAGGCCCTCCCGTGTCTTTTTAATCATGGAACGTTCCCTGGAGAAAGCACAGGGTCTGTGGCCAGACACAGCACAGCTGAGCTCAGGGCTGTGAGGTGAGTGGCTCCGTGTGGTTTTGTGGCCATCAGTTTGGGAGGGGGGGGTGCTTTATCACATCTGTGGGATAAATGAGTGGAGTCCCACCTAGTGACTGTCTGTGCTCACAATTCATAATCACAGAATGTTCCCACTTTTCCTCACCCCACCCCCCGCCAATGTGCTGTGCAGTTTGGGAGTAGCCACAGGAGAGATCTCCCCTCTCTTGATGGCTACGCCACAGCGATATATTTGAAAGTTATTCCACAAGTGACCTGGGGCCTTTTGAGGCCTTTCTTTCTTTTTTTTCTTTTTTAATATTTCTCTTTTTTTAAGAAAGAGACAGAGAGAGAGCACAAGCACACATGAGGAAGGGGCAGAGAGGGAGAAGGGAGACACAGAATCTCAAGCAGGCTCAGAGCCATCAGCGCAGAGCCCGATGCAGGGCTTGACCTCGCGAACCATGAGATCATGACCTGAGCTGAAATGGAGAGTCAGACGCTTAACAGCCTGAGCCACCCTGGTGCCCCGAGGCTTTACTTGAACAGGGAAGAAAATTCAACCTGGGTCCTGGAATTCACTGATGGGCATTGTGTCAGGTAAGAAGGAGCCACCCCTCTCCCCTACACCAAGAGAGTGAGAAGCTGGGTTCACGAGCCAACATTTTCCTTACAGCTTGAGAAGTAGCTCAGACCAAGGAGGCTATACTAAAATCAATTTAGAAAGTTTAAGGCTGAGCTTTCTAGCACAATTTTTTTCTTTTTTAATGAATGGAGTCTCCTGTCAGTGGCATTATTTAAATAGACAGAGCACCAGGAAGGAAAGTTATAGAAGAGATTCAAATACATAAATGTTGACATTAGATGTCCTTAGTCATTCCTTCAGTCTGAAGGTGGGATGACTGAATTAAAGCATGTTCAGCCTGCTTCAGATTCTGTGTCTCCCTCTCTCTCTGCCCCTCCCCCACTCACCCTCTGTCTCTCTCTGTCTCTCTCTCTCAAAAATAAATAAACATTAAATTTTTTTTTTAAATCATGCTCCTTTAACCAACATTAAGAGCAGGATATTCTTGTGATAGCATGAGACATACAGAAACTAGTGGAAACTCCGGCCTTGTGCTTAGCCTTACTCGGGAAACAAGACATTAGGATCATTTCAGAAGCTTAAAATGATCAGTCCGTAAATATTCATATGGGCTGCATGTCTTTCAGAAGTCATGGGGGGTGGGGGGCAGGTCTCTGCTCCTTGTCATCCTCAGGCATCCAGGTTGACAGAGGCTCTACTTCACGGGTGTCACAGGTCACTGCAATGGCAGAAGAAGAAGAAGGGGAGTCCTGTGCTGACTCTTCCTCCTTTTCTGCCTGAAATGACACTTGTCAATTCTGCTTGATGTGACAAGTCACATGGCATGAGCAACTTTAAAAGGCAGCAAGTGTGATCCTATTGGGCCCACAAGGAAGAGAACCAGAGATACTGAAGTGCGGGACGAATGTCCATCATAAACACAGATGCAGCAAATACAAAGGCAAATGTCCCACAAAATACACGCGGCCACTGGGCAACAATCTAGGATGATATTAATCAAGGTCTAAATGAAGAAAGTGCTAGATGAACAATGAATTAATGAACGGATGAGAAATCCGTGTGAGTTGAATAATAAGGTAAGACTTCGCGGAAGAGGTAGGACATGAACACACCATTAAAAGTGGGAACATGAGTAGGTCTGGGGTGCAGAGAGGAAAACAGCATCCTCAAAAGCAAGGAGAACAACAGAGAAAAATGGGAAGAGAACTAAAATGTATATATCACCTATTATGTTCCAAGTACTTTGTAGGAAGGTTTACATTTTATGATCCCCATTTGATAGATGAGACTGGGTCTCGGACTGACCATGAAGTTTGTTCTCCCCAAAACATACCCCCAATAATTACAGAACTGACCTTCGAACACAAGTGTCCTTAGTTCCAAAGCCTATCAAATTTTCTACCCCATGACAAGAAAGCCATAAGCACTATGTTTGCCCAGGACCACAAGGAGACAGGGTTGTCTAAAGCAGCCCTGGAGAATAGCGGAAGATAAACTTAATGGAGAATTTTGGCTGTGGGCCGAGTTTGGAACTAAACAATCAATGGGGAATCGCTGAAGTTCAGGTTATAACATACTTCTGAAGCATCCTACTACTATAACATTGTGGGAGGCACAAATATTAGTAAAAGATTGCCTGCCTTCCAGGAGCTTACAAAACCTGAGGAAAGAAAAGAGTGACTCTGCAGTACGGGCTACACAGCAGAAAGAGAAGCACAAAGTGTAAGGATGGGAAACAGCTTGTGAATGTAGGTGTTCCTGATGTTATCAGGCAGGTGCTTAGGAGAAGGGCCCCTCCCTAGTGTAACTGTGCCTTTCCAAGCCACGGTAGGACCCAACATGAGAACAAACTGGTATTTCCCACCAAATTCTTCTCAATCATTTCATGATGTCACCAGGGAGTAGCTCACTCGTTCCGCAAGCACAGTCCTCTGGTCTACCGCAGGCAGGACTCTCCATCTCCGTCTTCCCTGCTTTGGCTCTTTACAAAGTGTGACTTCCAGGCATTGGCTGACTTCACCCTTTAAGAATAATATAATAATAATAACAACAACAAACCCAATTTGTTTTGTTTTGTTTTGTTTTTGTTTTTTTTTTTACAAATAGTTTATTGTCAAATTAGTTTCCACATAACACTCAGTGCTCATCCCCACAAGTGTCCTCCTCCATGCCCATCCCTCCTCCCCCCCACATCCATCCGTCCTCAGTTTTTGTCAGCATTCAAGAGTCTCTCATGGTTTGCCTCTCTCCCTTTCCCCCACCATTTCCGCCCTTCTTCTCCCCCTTGTTCCTCCGTCAAGTTCCTCCTAATCCTCCTATACGTGCAAATATATGATATTTGTCCTTCTCTGCCTGACTTATTTCGCTCAGCATAACACCCTCAAGGTCCATCCATGTTGCTACACATGGCCAGATTTCATTGTTTCTCATTGCCATGTACTATTCCATGGTATACATAAACCACATCTTCTTGATCCATTCGTCTGTTGATGGACACTTAGGCTCTTTCCATGTTTTAGCTATTGTGGAGAGTGCTGCTATGAACATTGGGGTACATGTGCTCCTATGCCTCAGCATTTCTGTATCCCTTGGGTAAATTCCTAGCAGTGCTATTGCTGGGTCACAGGGGAGTTCTATGGTTAGTTTCCTGAGGAACTTCCACACTGTTTTCCAGAGGGGCTGTACCAGTTTACATTCCCACCAACAGTGTAGGAGGGTACCCGTTTCTCCACATCCTCGCCAGCATCTAGAGTTCTCTGATTTGCTCATTTTAGCCATTCTGACTGGCGTGAGGTGGTATCTCAGTGTGGTTTTGATTTGTATTTCCCTGATGAGGAGGGATGCTGAGCATCGTTTCATGTGTCTGTTGGCCATCTGGATGTCCTCTTTGGAGAAGTGTCTGTTCATATCTTCTGCCCATTTCTTCACTGGGTTGTTTGTTTTTCGGGCGTGTAGTTTGGTGAGTTCCTTATAGATTCTGGATATTAACCCTTTATCTGATATGTCATTTGCAACTATCTTTTCCCATTCCGTTGGCTGCCTATTAGTTTTCTGGGTTGTTTCCTTGGCTGTGCAGAAGCTTTTAATCTTGATGAGGTCCCAACAGTTTATTTTTGCTCTTGATTCCCTTGCTTTTGGGGATGTGTCAAGTAAGAAGTTGCTGCGGTGGAGGTCAAGGAGGTTGTTTCCTGTTTTCTCCTCTAGGGTGTTGATAGTTTCCTGTCTCACGTTCAGGTCCTTTATCCATTTTGAGTTTATTTTTGTGCATGGTGTGAGAAAATGATCTAGTTTCATTCTTCTGCATGTTGCTGTCCAATTCTCCCAACACCATCTGTTAAAAAGGCTGTCTTTTTTCCATTGGATATTCTTTCCTGCTAACAAACCCAATGTTTACCGAAGACCAGTGCTATAGGTCAGTCGGGCGCATTACTTCATTTACATCTTATAAGAGCAGATGAGAAACCGGGGGTGCAAAGATATGCATCTCACCCAAGATCACACAGCTGGGCAAATGTCAAAGCCAAGGTTCGAATTCAGATCTCTCCTACTTCACAATCCTGCCTTGAGACCACGGATGTTGCCTTGTAGAACTTGGACTCATCGGCACAGAGCACCATGCCTGGCCAAGAAAAAATGATCACTTCTTGAAATGGTTAATGGAATAAAAAAAAATCAGACAGTTGAAGTCACATTCCTGTGGTGGCAAATCTGTTTTCTTTTAAAGAGTGGGGAATGCATGTGAATGAATCAGGAGAAATAAGGCAGCGAGAAGTGGCGGGGGCGGGGGGGGTCTAGGAAGTGTTGATGGTAGGCTTTGGAAGCCAGAAAGAGGAGGTGGGGTTGCTGGTGTCAGTAGTGAGCAGCACAGAGGTTGTCTGAGCAGCTGAGAGGGGAACGTAGATGGAGATACAGGGGTGAGATGGGAGCCCGGATTGGGGTGGTGACAGTGGGAAGAAAATACCAGGTGCCACAGAGGTGAATCGGGAGGGCTGGCTAGAAAGTTGGATATGGGTGATGAAGAAGAAGAAGGAGCTGAAGATGACTCCAAGTTTTCCAGGTAAGGGGAATTTGGTAAGAAACATCTTGCCATTGCAATACACGAGGGGCATATTTCACAATAACACTTTGCACTTTCATAGCCCTTTACCATTTCCAAAGAACCTTTTCGTCCATGAAATTCCCTCCATATGTTTGACAAATGAGACGAATAAGACACAGGGAGTCTCTGATAAGGACTATCCACCCCTAAGCCCTCTGTTCACCTTAATAATAAATTCTTGTTGTGCAGCCAGACAGCTGGGAGCAAGGACATTGAAGTAACAGATACAATTCATTTACTTAGCCAAAAAGGGCTGAAAGAAGGAACCAGATAAGTTGGGCCCCCTGGTAAAGACTTGGAGATGCTAATGCACACCCAGCACTCCAGTGGACAGTCTTCTCTAGAATACAGACAGACCTACAGGCTCTAAGAGAAGAACAAGTGTCCAACCTAAAACCAGGCACTACGTTCCCCACTTTAGCTAAAGAAATGAAACTCATAAGGGAAAAATCCTGACAGGAAAGGGAGAATGGCCATGTCATGTCGCAATATTTAAAGAAATGTAATGATTACGTGTGGGTGGTTAACCAAAGCCAACTTCCTTTCTACAGCCCCTGTCCTTTGGGCAAGGGACACAGTGGGAAGCTATCAGTGTTAAGAGAATGAGTCTTACATCCGATTTCCCTCTCTTTACACAATTTTCACTACGTGGAGAGCATTGTCACTAAAAAGGACACGAGGATCAGATGCATAACGACATCGTCCCTTCAGATAGGTAATTATTATGAGAAAAAGAAGATACACATTCTTCATTCTCTCAACCCCAAATGAAATACAGTTTACCAATTTCTATCAGTGCTTTTTTAAATCACTATGTACCAAACATTAAAACAATAAAGACTCTTGCAAGGTTCCATTTGGAAGACTTGGTAAGCAAAGCAGTCCTTGGAGAATTCCTTGCGTCCCGTGACTGGAAAACAGGATGCCTTTGGTTAATTCTTCACATCCAGCATATTGGGATTTGTGTTCACAACTCTGTTTTCCGCTCAGGAGTAGGCTCTCCCTTGCAGTCAGGTGGTGTACATGTAGCAGATGTTAGCCCATAAAAGAGACTCAAAACATGAATGCTGACTGACATCTGACGAGCATGAATTAACCAGGCTTACCCAGTGAGGTTGTCTGATCGATTACTGCTTTCCATTCTTGCTCAAAGCCAAGTGAAAGGTGTGCGTGTTTTTCTGCCAGCAAGTTCATACCAAGTTCCTCCTGGATACTTTCTAATTTGCCTCCTGAGGAATGGAGGCCAAGTAGAGCAGTTGCGTTGCCTATGGGATTTTGAGATTTATGTAACAGGCTCTGGAACTACCTTCCTCTGTAATTGTGTTTCCTAAGAAGCTGCCATAATATTGAGTAGTTCTACAAAAGAAAAAAAAATTTGCCTTGGAGTGTGAAGTTGTGAACATGGCTGGTCTCCATCCTTGCCGTGGCTGGACCTGCTTATCTGGTAATGGCCTTACAATTAACCTTGACCCACTTGGTGCAGGTAAAACTATTTTGAAGTTTAGTTTCTAAGCTTCCTGGAGACCTGGGCCCTGTTTTTCTAACTGCATTATCACTCAGGACCAAGGACACAAAAGCCTTCCTGTAAATCCACCCTGAAATGAGAGAAGCTAGAGAAAGGTCCTCCAGGGGTGGAAACAAAGCGTTTCTGGGTCGGGGGTGGGACTGGCCTTCCTCCTTTGCTATAGAATTCATTCTCCGCGCCTCCAGATTTCAATAGCACAGAAGTTCTTCTTATCTTCATGAAAACTTTATGGTCCGGCCATGGAGTTAAAACTGTTCTTTATCCAAACACAGAATATTTTTTAAATATTCAGTCCAAATGGACTGCCACAGTACTTAAAAACAGTCCTTCGCTTTAAAAAGCAGCTTCAGAACGCCTGTTTAGATTTCCAAAACATCTGCGCCTAGAATACTTGGAAACTCACACTCTGGAACATAAAAGCCATCTCCAACATGTCCTCCTGACGAGCTGTTTAGAAAATAACCAAAGGAAGAGAATAAAACAAGGTCTCCAAACAAGGGCTCCCTTCTACAGTGCACAGTCTTGCTTTATTTCTCTTTGATTTTTTTTCCAAAAATGGCTTTGTCTCCAAGACATTCTCCACGATGTGAGAGGGGCTGTAGGCCCGTGGACTGAGCCCAGAGGATGGGCAGTGGCATCTTCTGATGCCATCTTTCCAGAACCAATAGACCAGTTCCCAAATGCCCCCTTGCATCTCCCTCCAAGAGAGACTCATGACGTTTTTTTCTTCAAGGGAAATTCTCCCAAACCTACCAGACCCTATTCACGGAATGGCAAATCTCAGAGCGGGTGGGAGCCTTGGTGGTCATGCAGCGGGCCACTCCTCCCCACGGGGGAATGTCCCCAAGCACAAGGCCCTGAGTAGGGTCATCTCCATCTGCAGGGGTCTCCCGATGACAGATGTTTGCCACCTCAAAAGGCAGTCCAGGCGTCTCATTTATTAGCTCATCTACGTTGCTTCTTGTAACTCAAACCATCAGACCTGTTCTACCCTGAGAAACCTCAAAGGATGCATCAAATCCCTCTTTTCCGTGGCAGACAGTCAACTATGTTGCAACGGTTGTCTGCCTCCTCCGGGTCTTCCATTCTTTGGGCTAAATAGTCCCGGTTGCTGAAACTGGCCCGCGAGCAATGAGATTGTCAAGCCCTTCCCCATCTAGACAGCCGCCTGACTTGCTCCTGCTTGAAGATGTCTCGCAGGCAGGCTGGGCGCTCCCAGGAATGAAATCCTCTGGACACGGTCTCCTGAGCACAGAAGATACTGGAATCATTATCTGCCTTGCCCTTTGTTCTTTAAAAAACACCACCATCATAGCATTCTGTAGTTTATCTGTGTTTCTTCCTGCAGTAACTGGCTTTTGAGTCACCTTTCCCTCATCTTGGACTTGGTTGATTTTTTGAAGCATAGAGCTGACCTTGACCTTTACCTCTGAAAGTATTGTCTTCACAGATTAAAGGCTACATTTAGCCTATTGAAATTGTTTTCACCCGAGACTTTGTTATCTAACACGTCATTTATCCCTGCTAGTTGTTTTTTCTTTCTTTGAGACAGAGAGGAAGTGCACACGAGTGAAGGAGAGGGGTAGGAAGAGAGAATCCTAGACGGGCTTCAGGATCCCATAACCCTGAGATCATGACCTGAGCCTGAAAGTTGGATGCTCAGCCAACTGAGACACCCAGGTGCCCCTCCCTCCTAGTTTTATGAGGAAAATGACTTCTCTATCTTAATCCAAGCTCAAGATGAAAAAAAAGGGGGGAGGGGTTATGTATGTGTAGGGCCCAGGACAGAACATACAGTAGTTAACAACATTTACTGAGTGTTTACCATGTGCCAGGCTCTGTTCTAAATACTTCTTCTTTTTATGATTATTATTTTTTTTTATTTTATTTAAATCTAAGTTAGTTAACATATAGGTCACAATGGTTTCAGGAGTAGAATTTAGTGATTCATCACTTACATACAACACCCAGTGCTCATCCCAACAAGTGCCCTCCTCAATGTCCAGCACCCATGTAGCCCATCCCCCACCCAATACCCTTCAGCAACCCTCAGTTTGTTCTCTGTATTTAAGAATCTCTTATGGTTTGCCCCCCTCTCTGTTTTAAACACTTCTTGTGAATTAACACATTTCATCTTCACTTTGATCCTGGCATATAGGTGTGATTAGTGTCCCCACTTTCCTGATGAGGAAACTGAGGCACAGAGAGGTTAAGTAATTTGGCCAAGGTGCCTACGCTAGTAAATGGCAGAGGCAGGATTTGAGGCCAGGCAGCCTAGTTCCAGCCTGTGGTCTTACCCCCTTCAGGACGCCATCAGGAGACTTCCCTCTACTTTCACATCACTCAACCAACAACCGATGCCCTTTAGGAGCAGTTGGGTGAACCGACTAGAACTTAAACATATGTACTATCATTTCACCTATTTCCAGCCATCGTTTCCATAAGAATCTTAGCAGGAACTCTGTCAGATGCTTTTCTGAAATCAAAACACACGGTTTACATAGCTTTCCCTTGACCTGTAAGGTCAATCCACCCACCAAGGAAAATCATTGAGTTTGGGATGACTTGCTCTTAGAGGATCTCTGTTGGCCTCGGTGCTAGCCTGCCCTTCCCTGGCCCCCCAAGGCAACCTGGTTCCCTATGCCACTTACCCAGCTGCTGGTGGTCATCCCACAGGGTGATTCTTGCTTCTTTTAGCCTAACTGAGCCCAGTCTTGCTCCCAAACCCTTTCCTGCCTAGTCGAATTCCTTGGCATTTTAATTCCATCTTGATCCTTTCTTCTCACACAGTGTGTTTCATGAGACATGCCTTCCGTCAGATTTTTTTAAAGGAGAGGTTCTTGGGTTAAATAAAAACTCAATTAGTTAATTTACTGTGGAGTTCTTAATAGGCTAATGTGCATCACGAAGCTTTAGTTAGAGTGGTCCTCTATGTAGAATTTCACACTAGTTGACCCTGGAATCTGTACTGCGCTAGCACACACACGCACATGCACATGCACACAACTAGTGTAAGGATACTGAAGTATATTATATAATAGGATACATCTGGGCACAAACTATTTCCTTGTCTAAATGCTTACAAATCAGGGTGGTTTCTTACCTAAAATGGGCCTCCATTTCCCCTTAACCGTCTCTATGCTCCCCCTTGTATATTGATCATTTTCCCCTGCATTTATACCACCTTCAAGCCTAGCTCAAATTTCATGCTCAAAGAAATACAGCTTTTTTGACCACCTTATTTCAAATCCCAACACCCTCCCGGTACTCTCTGCCCCCTTTTCTTTCATTAGGTTTCTCAATAGACCTCAATGCCCTCAACACCACAATTTACTTGCTTTGTTCATTGGGCTGTGCCTCTACAAGGAGATACTACTGTTGTACCTCCAGCATCTACTAATAATACCCAGCACAGAGGAGGCTCCTAGTGCATATTCCTTGAATGAATGGAGAAGATAGAAGTAGCAATCATTCAAAAACTATATACACAGAGTTCCTTCTATTTGGCAGGTATTCCACTGAAGTGGCTTAAACACCTCTTCCCAAGGAAGGGCTCCCATTACACTCTATCACTGGCTTCTTTGCTTTGCTTTCATAGCACTTAACCACATTTTGTAGTTATACTTGTATTTGTATGACTATTTAATCTTATTTCCCTTATTGATTCATAAGGACAAATATCCAGTCTATTTTGTCACTTTTCTCCCTAGTGCCTGGCCAACATTAGGCAAGAATCCACACATTGAATTTCTAATTTCATGGGGCGCCTGGGTGGCTCAATCGGTTAAGCATCTGGCTTCGGCTCAGGTCATCATCTCACGGTTCGTGGGTTCGAGCCTCGCATTGGGCTCTGTGCTGACAGCTAGATCAGAGCCTGGAGACTGCTTCGGATTGTGTCTCCCTCTCTCTCTGACCCTCCCCTGCTCATGCTGTCTCTCTCTCTCTCTCAAAAATAAATAAAAAACATTTAGAAAAATTAAAAAGAATTTCTAATTTCAGTTTGAAGTTCCATTTGGTTCCTTTTCAATTCTTTTCTGTCACTCTTTATAATCCTCTTCTCTTTTTTAACATTTTAAATGTCATCTTTTTTCAATTAAACTATTGAACATAGTTTAATTTTTGACAATTCTGTTTTTGACAATTTCAATAACTTCAAGCTTTGACTTTCTGTTTCTGTTCTGAAGTTTATTGTGTCTTCCGATTCTAGTGCATAGTAGTTTCTCTCTCTTTATGTGTGTGTGTGTGTGTGTGTGAGAGAGAGAGAGAGAGAGAGAGAGAGAGAGCTCATAGTCCTTGGAAATTTATCTATGGGAATTTTCAGGTCCTGAAATTAAAAAAAAATTCCCACAGATAAGTTTTCATTTAATTCTTAAGGACCAGGTGGACAACCAATCCTAAGATCTCTTAAAAATAAGTATTCACCTTGGAGGTTGGGTTTTCAAATCTTAAAATGGTTGTAAATTTTGGTCCTAGATATGCCAAAGTAAGCTTGGGAATGGGAATTCTTGTGGAAGACTTTTGCCTTATTTTCCTCCACCCAAACTCAAAGCCAAGACAAACAAGGATTCCCACTATTTACCTCTGTGGTGTGGGTTTTTTCCCTAATTTACCACTGAGGATGTTGTCTTTCAGTGATGTTGGCTTTAAGCAAAAGAAATCTTAGATCTGACTAACCTTCCACCTTACAGAGGCTCTGTCTTCTGCCCCATTAAATGCTAAGATCTAGAAATTCACATAAACCCTTGGACAAGTGTTGGCCAGAACTTTCTTGTCATATAGAGATTTTGAAGATTTCTTTTACTTCCCCATCAATTCAACAAAGCATTTAAATAAACTATCCAGCATCTTTAGGTGTTCTACACTTGGAGAGTTTCTCTTCCATGTCATGAGAAACTGAAGTCCTCTTCCTCTGAGTTTTCACAATCTTGTTAAATTTTCCTTGTTCTACAGTATTTCTTTTTAGATTGTCTCCAGGGACAATTGTCCTCATCACTCATTCTCATATAAGGCAGGATCTATATACTCAGAATCTCTGCAAACAGGGTGTGTGAATTATCTTTGGCTACACTCCTAGGCTAATGGATGACTCTCCTCATTTCCACAGCTAAAGGGCAAGCTGATATTCACAGTCAAGTTGCTACAATATCTAGTTCAGCTAGTCAGCTTCAGTGGCATTTTCCCCAAACTTATTGTTCCAGGCTCTAATACTTTGTTTTTTGTTTTTTTGTTTTTAATTTTTTAATGTTTATTTATTTTTGAGAGAGAGACAGAGTGTGAGCAGGGGAGGGGCAGAGAGAGAGGGGGACACAGAATCTGAAGCTGGCTCCAGGCTCTGAGCTGTCAGCACAGAGCCCAATGCGGGGCTCAAACTCATGGACCACGAGATCATGACCTGAGCTGAAGTCAGACACTTAACTGACTGAGCCACCCAGGCGTCCCGAGGCTCTAATACTTGGAACAAATATGGCTAAAGAAAATCTAGTTTCTGCATATGTTGTTATTAACATTGTTTTTTTCCCTCTGAATATTGTTCTTTCACTGTTTTCTAACCTACATTACTCAAGAATATACCTGTTCAAATGCAGTGTTCCCCCCAGTTTCTCCAACTCCCTGCCATCCTCTTAGCTAATTCCTGCCTGCCCATTTTTGCCATTGGACTATCTTCTAGCAGTTCAGTACCTTTTCCCAGTACACTCACTGATATCATCTTGACAACCGATGAGCTATATCTGTTTTTCTATGAAAGATGGCTAAGTGCTGTGAGAAGTTTTCAAGAAAGCTCGAAGTGCTCTACCCTGAGCCCTAAAAGAATATTTCCTTATTTTCTGGTTTGTGAAAACCCTCAGCTTCAGATCAATGAAGCAGATGTCAAGGATTATCAAGTGACTTTATTTTCCCCAACTGTTCTGTCTTATGAAGTTAAACAAAACCTTAAAGTCCCATGAAGACAAACCTATACAGGATTTATTCCTCTAATTCAGTTCTTTCTCTCTTATACGTAAGAAATTTTTATTATAGTCTAGTATTATGTTACCCATCATTTTTAGTTTAGTTTCATTTGTTTTTGTCTTTTTTGTTGGTCCTTCAGGGGTAATTATGTCATTGGAATACTTTGAGAAGCTGTATTGATAGCCTCAAGCCATATCCATTTTCAACAAGATGTCGCCTTCCCTGGCCTTGACCAGTTAGATGAAAATATGATACTTTCACCCAACGTTCCAGTCTTCCACATCCCTGATAAATTGGTAAATGTTTCCAGAGGAGACTAGGACCCTGATGACTGGCTTCTCCAGTATGCTGAGAGATTCTACATATTTGGGACCAGACTTGAGAGTGGTAATGGCTTCATGCTGGTCTCTTACAATGCATACCAGTTCATGAAGGAAAAAATCAACTCAACTGTCCAAGCCAAGTCTGTGGTCTCAGGAAAATAGTTATAGCACAATCTCCTCCTCCCACTGACCTCAGTCCTCAGCCCTACTTCTCCCAACATGGAGGCCAGTGTTCAAAGCTTCCTTTGTCTAAGGCTTAGGTTTCCTCCCAATGACAGTCCCTCTTCCTTCCCTTATTGTCCATGTCTTTGAGTTTCTTTTTTTCTTTTCTTTTTTTGAAGTTTATTTATTTTGAGAGAGAGACAGACAGACAGAGACAGAGACAGAGAGAGAGCATGAACAGGGGAGGGGGCAGAGAGAAGGAGAGAATCCCGAGCAGGCTCTGTGCTGTCAGCATGGAGTCTGACACGGGGCATGATCCATAAACTGTGAGATCATGACCTGAGACAAAACCAAGAGTTTGTCACTTAACCAACTGAGCTACCCAGATGCCCCCAAGTCCTTGAATTTCTTAGCAACTGCAGAGGTCTCTCATACAATTGCTGGTTTATGGGGCAAGATGAAAACAGAGAAGCCCTTGAAGATTGGGCATCCTAGCCCCTGGGTGAATCAGGATTCCTTTCACAGTCAGAATTAAATCCAGCCAGCTCTTCCTCAACCTTCTGAGACATCAAGGCAAGTCCAGAATTTCTCATGTGCATTTCTCAATATTCCTGTTATACAGTGAATGAGTTTATTGCCTCTGGGCCAGAGCCACTCCACTGTGTAGATGGCATTGCAGGCATCCAGAAACCTCATTCTGATTAACACTGTCTGCCAAGCATATGCATGTTAAGAATCCTACTCACATTATTAACGAGTGCACTTTCACTCACTAACTGAATGACTATGGAAGCATCTGAGTTTGGGAGCTCTCAAGATTGTACTCTATGACAGCACTATTAAATAATTTTTCAGTTCAGCAACCTTATTCAGGGATGGTGGATATGTGACAGATTTAGGAAAGACTTCAGTGTTGGGCTCTGTCACTGGATCTGCTTATTCAGACTTACAGATGATATAAAGCCAAGAGGAGCCACTAATAGGTGGGGTAACAAATCAAGATTGAGAGATCAGACAAGAACAATGGCCTGAAACAGAAAAGGGAGAGACATTTTTACCTAATGATTAAGTTATCTGCATTTAGATTAAAATAATAATTGCTTAATACATTAGTCTAATCCAGGTAACGCCTAACTTGACAGCAGTTTCTATAGACATGTCTTGAGGTTTTAATTTGTTAGACACTAAATATTAAATAATCATGCAATTTGATTTAAAACCCAAAAACTGTAATGCTATCAGCCCAACTTCAGCCCAAGGGAGATTTAACCTTCTGTCCTCCACAGTGTTAGAACCCTCCTGGTATAGCTCAGGTGAGACATTTAAAGAACACTGGAAAATGTGGGCAACCTCGGGGAAGAGCAGCCTGTGTTGTAAAGATTCTAGAAATTTTCACAGAAGAAACAATAAGATAAACCAACTTACAGAGGCTGGAAAGAAGAAGATTGCTGTCTTTAAATATTTAAAGTGCTGTCAAATGAAAGAGGGAGCAGATTGCTTGCTCTAATTCACAGAACTTGGACCAATGAAACAAAGACCTGAGGAGAAAGACTTACTTCAACTTATAAGTGAATGTCTTGTCAACTTTAGCTCCACCACAGTGGAATGGACTACCTATCTCATAAAGTACTGAGCACTTTGCCATTGGAATCAAGAAGAGTCTACATGACTATCTGCTGGGGAGTTATCAAAACAATTTTGGGGGGCAGGGTGGAGATGGAAGTTGCACAAAGTGACCTCCAACCTTGAGAAGTTATGGTTTTAAAATCATTTCCCACTGAGATTTTAATGACTAATATGTATAGTATGATATCTCATGATAAAAACAATGACTAATGGCACCTCACTGGGCATTATCACAGTCATTATCACAGGGTTTGAAAGATAACATTTTTGTCTAGGGTAGGGCTAGGAGGGTCTTCTTAATGCTATTCCATCTGAGCAACTTCAGTGTTGTATAAGACCTGCTTCCAACTTTTATGCTTGACTATATCAGCACCTTTGTAAGATATTGGCGAGAAGAAGTGAAGAAAGGGAGGGAGGGAGGAGATTGCATCTTATGAGCTTGATCACACACTTTCACATTTATTATTTCAATTAGTCTTTGCAACAACCCAGGGCAGTAGGAAGTTTTATGCCCATTTAACAAATGAGACTCACACATAGGGAAGGTTAGAGCCCAAGGTCACATAGCTGGTGAGAATGGTAACAGAGCAGCAAGGATAAAAAAGGGGGCAACTGGACTTTCTCAAAGTCTTGTGTGGCAGCTCAGATCTCTGAGATAGAAAGAGTTTTAGAGGCTCTCTGTTCCAAACACCCATCAGCTACATGAAACCCTTCTTAGGCTTGGAGAATTAGGTATGTGCACTTGAACCGAAGGTCAACCTAATAAGAGAATGAAGCTGACTTTTAAAACCTAATGGCTGTAACAGCACAGCCCCCACTGCCTACTTTAGCCCAGATTCCTGCTGTAGACACCCAGTGCAGGGTAATGTGGACCTGGGGATGGGGAGAAACCCCAACAGGCTGCCCTCGCAGTATCTTGGTTCTCACCATTGGCCTTGAGCCTGAAGGAGCCTCAGGTCAAATCCAGTCCTTGCTAGTGCGGTCCAGGCACCCAGGGAGCTGTCTCTGTTCCAAATCACCCCACGGCCTGCACCCCAGGGAGCAAAGCTCAATGGGAAAGAATGTATTCCTAACATCCATGTACTTGATTCCATTTCTTTCTCTGAATTTCCTCATTGGGCTGTGGATGCTTCTCTGCTGCCTTAGAGGGTAGAGGAGGCCCCACGATGCACGTTCTTCTACCCTGTAACTCCTTCTCATTCCTGCAGGCAGGCCTGGGCGCACTCCAGCCTCAGAGTGAGTGCAAGAACTAGAAACTGGCGGCCTCCTCGTATGATTCATTGGTCTCTCATTTCCCAGCCAGTGACATATCTTGGCTCAAAAATGAAGTTTAATCTTCATCAAATCTTTGAAGAGGAGCCCAGGAGAACTGAATGGCATGAGAAAAAAAAGAGAGAGAGGGGAAGGAGAAGGAGATAGAGCTTGGTTTCCGGTATCCTTCAGAACAGAGGTCAAGAGCAGGTTGGGCTAGTGCTCTGAATTCTCAAACAAGAAGTTCAGTGAGGTCTTGGATGACTATGGCAATGCAGTTGGCTCAATTTCCAAAGGCTCTGGGAAGAATACAAAGTATTACGCCTGCATAGAAAGCTCATGTCTCCTGGTCGAGCCTCCTTGGGTCCTCCAGGTCACAACGGCACCTTCTTCCGTGATCCCAGAGCATCCTGCCTGTCCCTCTTCTCACCAAGACACACTGTGAGTAGACCACTGCTCAGGCCCCTTGCTACACTAGAAGCTCGCTAAATCCAACAGTAAGATTTTCATCAGCTTCATATCCACAAAGCAGCTAACATTGTGCCTGCCATACAAGAAATGCTCAATAAATGTGGAATGAATGCAGTCTTATTGGGAAGATAAAAGCTGCATAGGCACCAGTGAAAAGCACATGCTCGGCAGCGCAAGTGTGGCATGCAGGGGGAGAACCCCAGGTGGTGAGTCAGCCCACTTGGCTCTGATCCCAGCTCAGCCATTAACAGCTATGTAAACTTGAACAGGTTGCTTCCTCTTTCTGGACCTTGCCAGTCCAGGCACCCAAACTTCCAGGTCTGTCAAATTAAGGCTGGCAAAGGACTTTTGGACTCTCTTCCAAAAAGGGGTTCAGAGATGGGAGGGGTCCCTAAGGGTCACAAAGATGAACACACTGCCTTCTGGTAGTTCCCCTCTGAGCTACCCCCTTTGGAGGTAGGGTGTCCCCTCAAGATTATGTCTCTTGGTTCCTTTGCCACCAGGAACTGAAGGGTCTCAGGTGGAGGAAACCTCTTAGCAAAGATCTGACCCTATAGGCTCCTCTCCTTACCATACCCTGCACATCTTGCTTAAGAAAGAAAGTGAGTTTTCTGGTCTTTAAATCCTGGATAAATTTTTTCCCACCATTTTGTAAATCAGGACATCTGCCCATGCCAACTTTGGAAGCATGTAAGATTCTATCATCTATCTGCAATTGTATTCATCCCTTGGGACATAATCCATCTGCCTCTGGGACTATGGCTCATCCGGTCATATGGCATGTTCTCTTACCAGCTCTTCACCTCTCTGAGGCCTCAGGCTCTGCTACAACTGATTGTTCCACATTTTTCCCATGTAGGAAAATGGATGAAATGAACAAATGAACAAAATGAACAAGGATGGAAAATGAGTTGTTCTGGGTTCCTTCTACCATCCATTAACATTTCACCAGCCATCCCAAGAAATGAGCTGGCAACGCCTTTGATCTTTCTTTTGTTCTGATCACAGTCTTAAAAGCAGCTCTTTTTGTTCCCATTCTCAGCACTACATGAGAGCTTCATCTCCTTTAACAATTTCAGAACTCTGACTCGCTTCTTACAGGTCTCTGCAGGCAAACTTCAAAAGAAAATAGGCAGTTATTTTACCAGCAAAATGAATTTCTTCAGGAAAAGCAGGAGAGTTGCAATTCAGGACAAGAAACCTATGGTGAACCTTAGCAAGTCTGATGAGACAAAGAGAAGGTCGGTTTTTATTAGGTGCTAGGAGGAAATTAGGGAGGGTTGTTTTAAACAAACGTTCACTGGGGAAGAACAAGAGTTCAAGGCTGAGGTGGTTTCTCATGGGCTGCAGGTGTGCTTTCTGAGTTGTTGCTGGGCAGGAGGTGAAATTCCTATGTGAAAAATGTCCTCCCTTGTCAAGATAATCCTAATCTTCCTTCTTTCTGCAGTTCGGCAGGTTGCCAAGAGTGGTACTTGTGTAACAGCTCTTCCTTCAGGGCTCCCTGAAACCATTTGAAAATCCATTTAATTTGTTCCAAGAGTGGTACTTGTGTAACAGCTCTTCCTTCAGGGCTGCCTGAAACCATTTGAAAATCCATTTAATTTGTTTCCTCACTGCTAACCTTGGATTTGTCACTTCCTTCCGGTCTCCAGGATGTGCTTTTGGAAAGCTGACTTCAAGGAGACCTCTGAAGTCCACTACCTTATTTCTAAAAGTTGTTTCCCTTTTTCTTTTTCAGTAGACTCCTTTGCAATTGAATCTGCTTCCACTTTACAGGGACCTGAATTTACATCTGATTTTATATGGCATTCGTTTCCTTAAATCTAGGGAAGGTATCAGGGTTGTCATTCTTGGCTACTTCTATCTAGGACGATTTCCCCCAATTTTTCTGTCATTTCCTTCTCTTCAAAAGCAGTCATTTCTTTTTTGATCACCTCTGAGTTCACAGACTGTGAGGACTGTCCCAAATTCAAAATAGTGTTGGGCTCCGAAAAGAGGGAGGGACACAGAACTGAGATGGGGGCAAGGGCAAAGGGCTGACTTCTCCTATGAAAGTCTACAGCCTGTATCTTGAGGAGTAACATTTGCTAATTCTGGGGATTAGTTGGTACATTTATGTCCATTAGATGATTTTTGGTACTTTTCCGTATTTGTCTTCAAAATAAAATACTACATTAAAAATATTAAGTCCAGAATGATAGTTCACCTCACTGCTTCTTTCATTTTCTAAGAGAGAAATGGGTGAATACCAGAATTCATCAGAGGTTCTGCTTCTTCTGCAGACATTTCAGCTTTGCCTTTTAGGGTGCCCCCCTCACACCTGCTGTCTATACATATTTTCCAAAGGCACTGCTTCTACTCTACCTTTTCTCTCCCTGCTGTGATCTTTCCCTCATTCTTGCTGTCCTTGGCACTCATTATCACCCCTGTCTTCCTTCTCAGAATACATCCCCTTCTGACCCCTATCTTGCTTCCTTCTTTCCACCTTGCCTAGGAGTCCAGAAGTCATTTATTCTTGCTAGTGAGTTGGGATGTCATGATGCATTACTCAGGTCTTTTGCCTTTTCCTCCTGAAAGACACATGCTTTTACTTATAGCCCACATCATTGGTGACCACCTTCTCCCCATGAGCTGACAACACCTTTATGAGAAAAGCTGTCCTAAACCACAGACTATCGTCTGGGCTGGGGAGGTGGGGTGACACGGGAGGACTAGACATCTAGAAGTGGGCCTCCCACCCAGGGAAAGGACACAAAGACCAACCCAACCACCCTGACAGTCTTCCAATGTCACTGCTGGGTGAGACACACAACAAAACAGAAGCCATTAAAAACCAAGATAAGAACCATGTTAACAAAATTTATAAAGGAAGTTTTATGTGCAAGATGAGCAGCAAATGTGCTGCTTCCAACAACAAATGCTCAGCAGGTGAGGAGGGAGGGTTTGATAGGTGGCAGAAAGCAACCAAATGTGATGGAGGAAGACAAAGGTAGCATCATTAGTCCTGAGGTCCTTGTGTCTTGTGGAAGCTTATAAATCCTCTTCAACTGCACAGGCCACAGAAAGTAGGTGTTGTGTAACAGACCATCAGAGCAGGAAAAGTTGCAGAAAAGGTAGTGAAGCAAAGTCCTTCTTTCTGTAGATCCAGCATTACCCAAATGCGTGATAAATAGCAGGACCAGGGTGAAGACTTCAGTAATAAAGGGGATGGCAATTCTGTTCCTTAAACCAATCATAAGCAGAGACTCATAGGAGCACATTGTCTCCAGTTAGCATAAACCCCCAGATGAGTCAAAGGCAGTGACCAATGTATACATGCTATCCTGGATCAGTTTGACACTAAGCAAAGAACAACAGAGGTAGAGGCCCCAAACTAGAATCCATGAAAATAAATGCTCCTTAGACATTTCTGGCTCAGTAGTTCACTAGTGTTCTACAGAGCAAGGATTTTTTTTTTATGTAGTAAACACCGGAACCAGAACTGTACTACCTGTTTTTTTCCAACTTAGCGTGTATGTACTTTGCGGTACACACACATGTATACTCACCATGCTCTTAAATTAACAGTTTAGTAAATTCTATGTAGTTCACTCTATAGTATAGGTTCAGCTTATATCAACCATCTTATTGCTGTTACTGAAAGTTAACGTAAAAGAATTTGGAGGGGGGAATGTGAAGAACTATTTGAAATGGACCCCACCGACATTTGCAGTGAAAGCTTCAGTGTCATGGGGCGCCTGGGTGGCTTAGTCGGTTAAGCGTCCGACTTTCGCTTAGGTCATGATCTCGCGGTTCGTGGGTTCGAGCCCCGCGTCGGGCTCTGTGCTGACTGCCAGCTCAGAGCCTGGAGCCTGTTTCAGTCTGTGACTCCCTCTCTCTCTGACCCTCCCCTGCTCACGCTGTCTCTTTCTCTCTCTCTCCTAGAAATAAATAAACATTAAAAAAAAAAAAAAAGAAAGCTTCAGTGTCAGGAAAGGGAAGTTTGGTAAAGAATTCTAGCATAGAGAATTCTAACTTAGGTGAGCCACATGGGACCCTGGGCAGTATACCAAAACTTTCTAAAATTTGTTTCCCACTAAGATGGCATTTCATTAGAAAACAAGGAATTATTATCACATATGATGCTAAATGGTAATAAGAGCTCAAAATCACACTGGCGTTCTCATGAAACAATTCATGATCCATCGCTAAGTGAATTACTGATCCTGGATGTTCTATCAGAAAAAGGATAAAGAAATCAAAGAAGAAATAAATAGAGGAAGGGATAGTCTATTTTCCTGGCTGGAAAGACCGTATCGTCAAGGTGTCCGTTCTCCCCAGCTTGACCTATAGATTGAGTGCAGTCCCAGTTAAAATCCTAACAAGTTAATTTATGGATATTGACAAATTTATCCTTAAGTTTATATGGAGAGGCAGAAGACCACAGTAGCCAACACAATATAGAAGGAGAAGAACAAAACTGTGGACTGATTGCCTGACTTCAGAACTTATGATAAAGCGACAGTAATCAAGACAGTGTGGTGTTGACAAAAGAAAAGACAAATAGATCAATGGAACCAAACAGAGAGCCCAGAAATACACCACCATAAATACAGTCAACAGATGTTTGACAAAGGAGTGAAGACAATAAAATGGAGCAGAGATAGTCCCTTCAACAACTGGTACTAGAACAACGGGACATCCATATGCAAAAAGATGAATCAAAACATAGACCTTGTGCCCTTCACAAAAATTAATTCAAAATGGATCAGAGACCTAGGTCTAGAATGCAAACCTATAAAACTTCTAGAAGATAACATAGGAAAAACCCTTGGGTGTGGTGATGACTTTTCAGATACAACACCAAAGACACAATCCATGAAGGAGATAATTGATAAGTGAGGCTTTGTAAAATTAAAAACTACTTCCCTGGAAAAGACAGTATCAAGAGGATGAAAAACAAGCCACAGACCCGGAGAACCTGTTTGCGAAACACGCATCGGATAAAGAATTCTTACCCAAAATATGCAAAGAACTCTTAACACTCAACAATAAAAAAAAAAAAGAACGACTCATTTAAAAAATGGGCCACAGACACCTCACCACAGAAGATGTACACGTGGCAAATAAGCATATGAAAAGATGCTCCATATCAGATGTCACCAGGAAAATACAAATTAAAGCAGCAAGATACCACTACACGCCCATTAGAAGGGCCAAAATCCAGAACACTGACAGCACCAAATGCTGGTGAGAATGTGGAGCTATGGAAAGTGCTGGGGAGAATGCACAATGGTACAGCCACTTAGGAAGATATTTTGGTGGTTTCTTATGAAACCAAACACACTCTTACCGTACAATTCAGCAATTGCGCTCCTTGGTATTTTCCCAAAGGAATTGAAAACTTATGTCCACACAAAAACCTGCACATGCATGTGTCTAGTAGCTCTATTCATGATTGTCAAAACTTGGAAACAACGAAGATGTGCTTCGGTAGGTGATGGATAAATAAGAGGCAGTCCATCCAGACAATGGAATGTTATTTCGCACTAAGAAGAATGAGCTATCGAGCCCTGAAAAGACCTGCAGGAAACTTAAATGCACATTACCAAGAGAAAGAAGCCTAAGGTACACTGGGTGACTATGATGTGTCCATATGTGTTTCACCCTTGGTAAAAAGCATCCTGAGAAGTGATGTTGATAATAAGGGAAGTTATGCCTGTGTGGGGGTAGAGGACAGGTAGGAAATCTCTGTACCTTCGTCCTAATTTTATTGTAAACCCGAAACTGCTCTAAAAAATGAAGTGTTTCTTTTTTAATTAAAAAAAAGCTTATGCACTGAAAAATGAATAGAAGTTCATTGATTGCAATTCTTTTAAAAAGATCGACAAATTTTGGGGGTGAACAGTGAAATATCTGCAGTGCATGAATAAGAAGCTAAGTGTACACATTTACAATTCAGTTATAATGAATCGTAGTAGCAATAATAAATTCCCTCTAATTGACCTGGTTTGGGGATGTTAGGGCTCCCGACACCTACTTACCTGCTTTTCACTAGATATTCACAATATCCATGTGCAGCAGGTAAGATCAGTATTCTCCTTTTACACATGAGAAAACGAAGGCTCAGAATCTATGTCTTCTGCCTCTGAATGTGGCGTTCTTTCAAGGGCAAAAGGGCCAAACTAATTTGACAACTGTCTTTTTATTGCCACTTCAATACTTAAGGTCAGAAAGACTCAAACGTGGCTCAGGAAATTTGGAAAAAGTACAAATGCTCCGTAAATGATAAAATTCAAGCAAATGTTAGTGGCTGTTGATAGCCTCTGCTGGGCACTGCTCCCCAGGTTTCTGAACGCAGACATGGAAATGTCATTTCCGTCCCAATGACAGCACAGCCAATGAAACACCAAAGGCCCTGCTGAGCAAGGAGTGGAGACCCTACCAGGGCGTCCCCTCCCTCCATCAATTGCATTTGCCGCCAGAGCCAGTGCCGAAGGGAGGAAATTGCAAGCCTCCCATTTTATGACCTTCATGTTGTGCTGAAGGATTTAAAACAGCCAGCCCCACCAGGGGAGGCTGGGCGCTCTGGGAAGCCTTTTCTTCATATTTCGTTTGCTTCTGTTGCAGTCTCTGTTGAAGCAATGAAGGCAAGTGCTAGTGGCCGTGACCCTCTGTTGGGCCTGCCAACCTGCTCTGGATCTGAGGTCAAGGGGGAGTGCGTGGCTCCAGGCCAGGGTGGACCCAGTCTAGGGTGGCAGGCTCACAGTCGACTTTCCAGAAAGCCTTACATATTCAGAATGTTGTATAAACCACAATGGCTGAGAGAACTCCAGGGTTAGCCAAGTCTAAATTCAAATCCACGTTCAGCCACTGGCTAGCAGTACAACTGTAAAAAAATTATATAACTTTTCTAAGCCTCAGTTTCTTCTCCTGTAATGGGAGGATAATAACCCTCACTTCATACCATTTCTGTAAGGATTTAATGAGATAATGTGGATATTTGGCATAGAGCCTCTCATAAAACAATGACTGCTACTATTTCTATTATTACTGTAATAACTATTAACCAACTATTATTTAAGGGCTTAATATGCCAACCAACTGGTCAAGAGTTGAATGGAGTGAAAGACTTAAGAGAGTTTGGGTTTAGGAACTTTGGGTCAACGGATCAGAGCACTTGGTTATCCTTCCTTCTTTGGAATGGTTGGGAAAGATGGGTTTGGGGGGGTGAGTTTATAAAGTGAGTTTATTTTCTTCTATATGCATTTTAAACAAAGAAAGAAAAGGGAGAAAAGCCCTTCTTCCTTCCAGGACCCAAAGTCCACTGGACTTGGAGAAGGTCAAGCCAGGGCGACCCCCTTGGAGAAGATGTCACAGTAGAAGGCAATGGCATTGAACTTGTAGTCCATGGGGAGGAGGTACCCCATGTGCTTGGGCCCTAGGCTGACACCACCAGAGTGCCACAGCCTCATCAGGGTGAATCTAGACAAAGATTTCTGAGCTTAGGTTGCTCAGCCCTGGGTCAATGCCAAAGGAAACCATCTTTCAGCGGCCAACCCTTCCACACTGAGCCCACACGGGGCAGGGAGGCCCATCTGTGTGGGGAGGAAGACGGTCTGTTAAGCACCTCTGTTAGGTAGATTTTCTTACCTGTTTATGCAACCCACCACCACCACCTAATACCTTCATTTTACAGATGATAAAAGAGGGGTTCAGATAAAGACCATGATCACGTTGCCAGTAAGTGACTGATCGATCACTGGTGTGCATGACTCTTAACACTCTTCTGTCTAAGATTCCACAGGACCTCACCCAAGTCCAAGAAAGAGCTCGTGAATTTGGAAATCTGGAAAGTCGATTCTAGCTGTTGTTCTGCCCCTAACTAGCTAGATGACCTTGGGCGAGGTCTTGCTTCTGGGAGCCAGGGATCCCTCATGTGCAAAATGAGATGGTGGCTTCAGTGACTCATAAGGACCAAACATGCCTGCCTGCATTCTAGGAGAGTGAGGCAGGGTGGTCATTCCAGGCCTAGTACGCTGGGAGAGAAGTGTCCTCACCCATAGACCACAAATCAGTATAGGTGGAATCCACAGGGTATTCCTGGTTCCATCCCATCAGGATTTCCCTGCTCCATCTGTACAACCTGTTTCCCAGACCCTACACTTCCTCGTCCCCTTCCTCTTCATCCCTACAAGCGTAGTCCCCACAGCTGGGACAAATGCCCACAGGTCCCTCTTCTCTAAGCCATATATTCAGCAATATTCAAATGGACAGTGCTGAATTGCATAGTGTCCCCAGCTGACATTAAGTCAGGTTAATTCCTACTTCCTTCCTTTGAGATTTAATTATTAACAATTCTTGTCCTGAAATCACGAGGAATCCTCAAATCCTTAAATGTTCTGGGGCTAAGAAAGGACTAATCTGGTGTTTGGTCTGGAGCTGTGGCCCTTCCCTTTGCCCCCTCCCCATGCCCAACCACATGTGCTCAGCCACATAAGGAATTAAGAGACACCAGCCTACCCATTGGAGAGCGAGTCCTTCGAAACCACACTCACCCAGACGACCTCTTAGATGGGCAAGTACAGCCTCTTGTTTTCTCAGTGAAGCTCTGAACTAATTCAAACCTGAGGTTCCAGCTTTACTGAGAGGAGCAAAGGACCAGTAGTCTGGGAAGACTCAGGGTAGATGTCAACAGCTGATCATCTGAGAAGTTTCCACCAGAGTCCCAGACCTGGGCTTGGGAAATACAGCTATTAGGTATTAGCTGGTCCAATGCTAACAATGACCCTAGGGGAAAGGGAAGAAAAAGGGGGACATTCACCCCAAGAATGCATTCCTAGCAAGTCGGTGTGAACGTTCTATGTGTACAAGGTGCTGCCCCATAGTATGGAGGCTCCAGACACCATCCTGAAGGGGCACGGCTCTGATTTGCATCCTGGCTCCTTGGCTTGTGAGCTGCGGGACCTCTGGAAAGTGATTCAATCCCTTCCTAACTCTTTGATCTTTTCTGATGTGTAAAATGGGGCTAATCACGTATCACATAAGGTCTTTGTAAGAAATGAAATAGTGCAAAGATCTTTTGGTAAGCACTGTTAGATTTTAACTATTATCATTTGGAGAACTCGTAGTGAGGCCTGCTGCAAAGCCAAGCTCTTTTGTTTGACAAATTCAGCTTATTGTATGTAAACTTTTCTTAAATAAATCTTGAGGCTCCACATCTCCCAGCAGAAGAAAATTTGCTTTCTTTAAAGGCAGGTAAGAGAGACATCGTATCGCTATATGAAAGAAATGAATGACATAGACTCCAACGGCTTCTCCCAAAGAGTTCAAAAGTGCTCCTCTGAACTTAACGGAGGACCACGGGGGAGAAGAAGGAGAAAAATAGTGGGGGAGAGGGAGGGAAGCAAACCATGAGAGACTCTTGAATGCCAAGAACAAACTGAGGGCAGATGGGGGGTGTGAGAAAGGGGGGTGATAGGCATGGAGGAGGGCACTTGTGGGGATGAGCACTGGGTGTTATATGGAAACCAACTTGACAATAAACCGTTAAAAAAAAAAAGTGCTCCTCTGTCTGAAGTGCTTCTCCTTCTGGACCTGGGGGCAGAGACCCTGTGGGGAGAAGGGATGAAGTTATGAGGGGGGCGGCATACAGGGACTGGAGATCCTAAACAGAAAACATCTGCTCTAAGACACCTTTCTGGCTAAAAAGCATTCACTGTGACCACTCTCTGCCATTCTCTCACACAGTGTCCCTCGGTTGCCTGGTCCCTCGATGCTGCTCCATTCATTATGGAGGAGCACTGACCTGAACAGAGCCAGCCAGTCACTTCTCAGAAGAGATAAGGAACAGAGGGACCCACACAAATTCCTCATCATCCCAGAGCTGCCCTATCCCACCTTTGTGAGCCTCTAAGACCTTGAAGCATATTTTTTTAATAGTTTATTGTCAAGTTGGTTTCCATATACCACCCAGTGCTCATCCCCACAGTGCCCTCCCCCATGCCCCTCCCCCCCATACCTATCAGTCCTGAGTTTGTTCTCAGCATTCAAGAGTCTCTCATGGTTGAAGCATATTTTTAGGGGTGGAGAGGTGATGAGCACATGGCAGTGCGGAAAGATGGGTGACACTGAATGGTCATCACTGTCCTGTAAGCTTGCCAGGCAGGTTTCCTCTTAGACAGTCCCTACCTCATCCAGAAAATATAAACTAGTGGGAAAACAGACCCCAAACAAATGTGGTATGAGGCTCTGGGGAAGATGGGAGCGAGGAATGATCAGGAGGAAGTAAAACCTTATTCCTTCCCAAAAGAACCAATAGGAAATTAGCAGAGAGAACAATTGCCTCTTTCTTTTTGAAAGAAAAAGGCAATCCCTCTGTTCCTTTCTTTTTGAAAGAAAGAGGCAATCGACCAATGAATGAATGGATTGGGATAATTCCAGCTGGTAGAGGCATCAATGGAGGAAAGCAGAACAGAGCCAGCTTGGAGGTTCTAGGGATCCATATGGATTTGTCTTAGATTCACATCAGCCCCGGAACAGAAACCACAGTGTTTGAACATTTGAAAACTCCCACAGTGGGAAACCCCCAAAGAAAAGACCCGGTGGAGCCATTTTTGACTCCAGGACAACATATACCAGAATTCCTTCCTGCACTGCTCTGTGTCCAACAAACACAAAAATGTGTTTGTTCTGTGAGACTAGCTCACATAAATGACATGAGCTAATCTCACCACATCCAGAAATCTCT
Source organism: Hyaena hyaena (assembly GCF_003009895.1). NCBI lineage: Eukaryota > Metazoa > Chordata > Mammalia > Carnivora > Hyaenidae > Hyaena > Hyaena hyaena. Next base: position 2,499,609 of record NW_024080849.1, read on the forward strand.
GAAACAAAATGAAAACCTTAATTGGCCCTAGACCAACTCCAAACACTGAGAATGTTTAATCCCAGGGTTTTCGCCCACTCATGGGTAACAAGGGCAATTTCATCAGCAAAAGCCCCCTCCCTGTGCTTGAACTTCTCATCTTCCTTACCTCCCCTCCCTACATGGCCCTCCCTCCAGTCTCACAGACTGAAAGCTTTACAAGCATTCTTGACGCTTTTCCTCATTCCTGATTCCAACATGATTATGTCCTGCTAACTCTTCTTCTGAAAAGTATTCACATTTGCTTTGGTTTTCCACCTAGAAGACTGCAACCCCAGCCCAGGCCCTCATCCCCTTGCACTGGTTTTATGGCCCTCTTGCCATCCGTGTCTTCCCTCCAATACTATCTGCAGAAGGGGTCTTTTCTCATTCCATGCCCTCATGACATGTCAGTGGCTCCCATCCCCACAAGCTTTGTCTACTCATAATCACACTCAACTCATCAGCAGTGGTGTCTGTTTGAAGTCTGAAGCCCTCTATCTCTCCCTGACAGAGCCTGCCCAGTCCCTATGCTTAGCTTGGGGGACATCTCTACTATGAAGCCTTTCCTGACTCCCCCAAGGACAAAGTTCTATGTTACTTTGTTCACTCCTTTTACCTAACACTCCATATTTTATCCTTTAAGTGATAATTACAAAGCTAATCATTGGGTACTTACTCATTTCATTCAACCCCCTTCTTGACAGTTCCCTGCATAGGGCCTCACAACAGAAAAGTTGGGATAAGTGTGTGTTGAATTTATCTTCACTGTTGCAAGCCTGTTTACACATACCTATAGTCCATTACTCACTTTACCCTGATCCTCTCACCATCCTCTTCCCGATCGCTATGCTTATTTAAACCCTACCCACTATTCAAGGCTCACCTGTTTCTAAACTTGTGCACGGAATCCCAAAGGGCAGAGTACTTCCACCTCAATTTCATCTCCTTCTAGGACAGGAGATGACTCTAGCCTGCATACCTAGATTATGAGTATATTAGGGAATCTGATTGGGTGGTGAATATGATTGCAGTAAATCATTTGACAAGTATTTCAAGATAGACTCCAAGCATGAAAACAAGGGCCAGATATCAGGATATACTAGCTGGATAATATAATTAGGACAGTTAATAACTACGTGAATTACCATATTGGAAGGATGTGGTCCTCAGCCCTACACTTAAATTATTCCAAAAATATTTATTAAATTCCATATTTTTATTAATGACCTAAGGTATACAAGTTATGCCTAATACCCATTGCTCAGAGACAGGAAAAAGGGTAGGAGGAGTGGGTCATGATTTATCAGCAATGGGTTTGAAAAATATCTAAGTGTTTTGACTGGTATGAAACTCAGTAAGTCAAAATGATAGAAGAAGGAAGGAAAGGAGGGGACAAGGGATGGAAAGAAGAGGGAAAGAGAACAAGAGGAAGACAGGTAGAGGAAAAATAAATTATCTCAAGTAACATAGGTGAAAACTGAGCTGTGCTCTCCAAGGCTTTGGACCAGTAAGGGGTCTATGTGTTGATAACAGCTTTGTGGTCAAATTAGTTTGTGAAACACTAGATTAGGGAAAGGCCAAGAGGGCTGCTCAGGTCCTTCACTACTCTGAAGCATATTCTGAAATCTCCAAGACTTTATGATCGTCCACAGGATTTCCCAAACATAGGTGACTGAAACAAGCGGACCACCCAGCCCTGGCCGCAGGTCATGTCACAGGAGCTGAGGTGAGTGGAACTCACTTTGAGAAGCAAAGGACTTCAGAGCCTATCTAGAGTATAGCATGCAGCTCCAGGCACCTCAAAGGAAGAGAAATAGAGATCCACCGGATGAGATTAGGAAGAGCAATTAGGTTGGCAAAAAAATATTCAAAACCATAATATCTGAGGAATGTTGGAAAAATGGACATGTTTTGCCTGGAGAAGAGCTGACTTGGCAGGTGTGTGAGGTGATCACAGAAGGTAGAGGGCTTGATAATTGCAATGAAATATGTGAAGAGCCGGCATAGGAGGAAGGAATTAAACTTGTTCGTGTGTGACCTCAAAAGATCAAACTGGGACCAAGGGTTAGAATTGGAAATGAGTCACATTTTAGCTTATCTTCCAGTTTTCTTTATATGTATTACTTTGGGCTAAAATTTTGGTGAGGTACTTACTTCCAGCTAGGAGTATTATGTTCAAGAGTTTCCAATTCCCCTGATTTCTTTCTTTCTTTCTTTCTTTCTTTCTTTCTTTCTTTCTTTCTTTCTTTCTTTCTTTCTTTCTTTCTTTCTTTCTTTCTCTCTCTCTCTCTCTCTCTCTCTCTCTCTCTTTCTTTCTTTCTTTCTTTCTTTCTTTCTTTCTTTCTTTCTTTTGCCTACCAAGAGGAGTTGAGTCATGGGGGATCAAATGGGGCGCTCAAATCCTACCTGAGGTAGTGAAGAAGAGATGAGTCCACGCATGGGTCCCAGCCAGGACCTTGAGGGAAAGCTAAGAGTTAAGCCAAGAAGAACAAAGAACAACCCTAAGTGCAGAGGATGGGGGCAATGAAGAGGAGGTAGAGCCGACAGTCAGGCCTAGGCAGAAAGAATATTGGGATGGGTGCAGGTAAAGAACCTGGTCTGAGATCATTGCCATGAACAGCAGCTTCTCTGTAGGAAATTAAAATATAAGATGTCAGGCTGGCATGAAGACACAGGATGCCAAGGGGTCCCGGACAGCTAAGTTGGGCATCAGTGGGGAGCTTTTCTTAGGCCATTCCAGGTAGATAACCTACCATAGATCATAAGCAGTGAAGTGACACTCACCCAAAACTCCAATATTTGCCTAAATTCCACGAATCTCCTCCAATTCTCATCTGAAGATTAATACTGTAAGAATCGGTCCATTGCTTTGAATTTCTTCTGAATTTGTACTAATTGATCCAAACTCCTCATTTGTAAAATGAGGAGACAGAGACCCAGAGAAGGGCAATGATTTGTCACCGTGACAAAGCTTGATAGATTACAGAAGGGCAGAGCACAAGCCACCGTCCTCTGGATTTCTCAGCCCATTTTTGTCCCTTTGTAATCACCATGACCCCCAATACAAGATCAGTTCCCAGTCTTTGCCCCACAAATGATGGTTGAGTTAAATTAAGTAGACAGTGGTGTGTCGATAACTAGCATTATTCATGTTCCATTAGTGTAAATGGAAGACTAAGGAGCAAATGCCACTTCTGCTCTGGATGTAAGTTGATGTCCCTATTTGGCACTGGGAAAGGAAGGGCCCTTACCTTGGGCAGCTTACCCATAAAAGTGCTGGCCTGAGCTCTAAGCGCTGACCCAAGGAAGGCCCTGTGAACCCAGAGACACCACATCAGATCCTGAGGCGATGCTGAAGAAGGGCTCTGGTCCCTGGCTGCCTATAAATAAGGTGCAATATTAAGTTGAAATATGGACTATCGCTTTATCCTTGCCTGGCATTCGGGAACTCCTCCAGGCCCCCAGAGTCATGCCGCCAGAAGAAGCCATTAAGTCCCACAGCTCAGAGGTAAGTGCTGCTTCCCAGCCAAGGCTCATAAAATTTCAAACAGAAACCCTCCGAACCCAGGAAGATCAGCCTCGTTGACAAGAAACACATGGGCAGAGCCAAAACATGGAATGCATTTTGCTCTGAACGGCTTCTTTTGATGATGTTTCCAAGGGCTGAGACCACAGCTCTCTGCACCTTCATGGCATGTGCTCAAGTCTTACTTCTCTGGGCCTTAGCATCTTGTTAGAGCTCCCAGTGTCTGGAACTGTTGAGTCTCAGTGAGTTTCACTGTGCCTCAGGAGCAGCCCCTGGCCCTTTGGGCATGAATGCATGGCACACCATCAGTATCTCAGCCAGACCGTTTCCTCCACCACAGACTCAGAGCTGTGAGCACGGGCTCCCAACCATAGGCAGGAGTCTGATGTGGAATGCTCATCCTTGCTTGTACTGAGGACCGTTTCCTTGCTCGATCCACTTCCTTAAGTGAGCCTCTAGGCCTCCAATACATGACTTCTTCGTCAGATTCCCAACTACACCCTGAAGGTTACCATGATCCTTCTCAGTCTTCCAGCTGTCATTACTGCCCTCATTACTGAGCACCCATTCCAGGCCCTGGGCTGTGATCACCGGCCCCTTGACCCCACCCTCGGGCATTCGAGAGGTCTTCCTCCCAAACGGCATGCTTCACCTCCTCTGCATTCCCTCTCCTCTACCCTGAGCACTCCTCCAGAAAATGTGCTGTGTGGACCTCTCCTAACCACATCATTGCCTTTCCCCATTCACTTGTAGCCCTCTGGTCTTCTAGCCACATTACAATGCGTTAGACACAAGAGGATGAAAGTTTGGGAGCATGTTACCATGTTTATCTTCTAAAATTATCTCTGTAGCTAAACTCTGTATGTGTGGATGGCTGGGTGGATTAAAGAAATAACTAGTAACTTACACCAGGTCCTAGACCCTGTCTAACCCTAAATATCCTATATTTGGTACAGGAATCTTCAGCATAGTACTCAGAAACGTACTCAAGAAAGGTACTTTTCTCTGATAAGGAGGCCAGTTTTTCTATCCCAGAAAACTTCCCAATCCCAAGGTCCAAATCATTACGTCTTCTCCCTGTTCTTTTATTAAGCCTTCTCTGTTCTGAGCAAAGCAATCAGAGGTACTGGTCCTGGTCTGTGTTCAGGCTGCTATTCTCAGCAAGGCTGAGGACTAATTTAGGCCTTCTCCTTGGCAGCCACCAGCTGCACCAAGCACCCAACAACAGCCACCCAAAGCCTCCTCTCTCCTAGTTCAAGCTGTCATAACAAAGTGCCATAAACGGGGATGCTCATAAACAATGGAAATCTATTTCTCATAGTTCTGGAGGCTGGAAGCCCAAGACCAAGGCTTCTGCAGATTCAGTCTCTGATAACGGCCTCCTTTCTGATTCATAGACGGTTGCACTCTTGCTGTGTCCTCACACAGTGGAAGGGGCGAAGGAGCCCTCTTGGGCCTCTTTCATTAGGACACAAATCTTATTCATGAGGCCTCCACCCATATGACCTAATAGTCACCTCCCCAAGGCCCCACCTCCTTATACTGTCACCTTGGGGTGGGGCGGGATTTCTGCACATAAATTTCAGGGGGACATAGACATTCCGACCATAACACCTCCCAAATCTCATTTTACCCTTAAAAAAAATTTTTTTTTATCTCTAACAGCAGTCAAACGTGGTAAAGATTTTTCCATTGGTGTTTTTTTTTAAGAATGAAGGCGAGTGGAAGTAGAACAGTTCAACATCAGACATAAGCCATATAACCATAAAGGAGAACAGAGAATTAAAAAAAAAAAAAAAAAGCCCCTGCCTAGAGGGCTTGCTGTGTAAATTAGACACACAGAGGGACTAAAAGACAGGACAGGCACCCATAGAGAGACAGGTGGCAGCCAAGGATAACTGTCTTTGTTCCTGGCCAGGCTAGCGTGTCATCTGCCACTTTTGAGGCAGCTCAGGGGAAGGCTCAAGAGAGAGACTGAGAGAGGAGAGACTAATGATAAATTACTTCCAACAATGAGTGGAAATGAGGTAGGATTGAGAGGAGCCCAGACACGTGGCTCCTGGTTCCTGTCCTCCCTTATTTTCCCATGTGTGAGAGAGGAGAAAGAAAGGACAGTATTAATGAAACTGTTCCCCAATGCCCTCACACTAAGAGGAGGGTGTCCAGGATTTGACACTAGGTCTGCTGTGTGTGTATGTGTAGGAGTATGTGTGTGTGCACACACACACGTGTTTGCTGTTCCAGCGTTAGTTTATTCTTCTAACGTGTGTTATTGTGCTGAACTGTGTGTGGGGGTGACATCTTCCAGTCTCGCCCACGCCATAACCCCACAGCATTCCCTCTTCATAAATTCCAGGGCTAGGGCCCAAAGGTATCTCAGTCCAACACATCTTGTCACATTGAAATAAAAGCAAAATTAAAGCATAGACATTGTGGAATGCCTCGTAAAGCTCCCCCCGCACACAATCAAGGCTCAGATTTCCCAACGTCAAGTCGCTACTCCCGGGGCAACCCTCTCAATAGGCACGTGGAATATGTAGGTCAAGAGGGATGGATTTTAATCCTTTTATGACAAGGAATTACAGCAGCTCAAGGCACAATATTGAAGGAGCGTGTCTTGAGCAAAGTTGATGGAAGGTGGCAAAGTCTGTTCCGTGTGGGACTCACCCTGGATACACTGAGGACACTCCAGGACTTTGCTGGAGGCTCACAACATGCATCTCTATCCCGTGAATGTCACATAAACTGCGCCCCCCTCTGCCTGGATGAACCACCTTGTAAAAGAGAGAAGAAGAGCGGGAGGCCGTGAGCATCCAAGTCCTGGTCCTTGAGTTCACCTGATAATCTCATTCCTTTGGGGATAGTCACCTCCATTTACGAAATGGCAACTCCCCCAATTACATAGCAATAAATTACAATGTTGGTTGGAATTGAGTTCTTTGTATTTTTCACGGTCTTTGGTGATTTCAAAACTTGCTGAAGACAAGTGTCTAGAGTAAGCCAGTCAGAGGAAGAGAGAAGAGATTCACAAGGTGTGACAGTTCTGATGAATGCATAATTGGAATGTCAGAGGCTGATTCTTCCAGAACCATGGAAATAGCTAGGAGCCAGAAAGATGCAAAAGCCTTTCTTGGAGAGGAGAGACCCTCCCTGATTTATAAGAGGGTGACAGCTTTCAGCCCTTCCCAAGGTCCCCTACTGCATCGGGATGGGAAGTGCTAAGATACAGGGACGGAAAATGGTCCCCCTAGAAGTGCCTGAGTCCTGAGCGCTGGCTTTCGGAGCTGAGATGTGGCTGGCCGTCACGCCGAAATCCTCAATTCTTGAACTGTCTGAGGGAAAAGAAGAGAGAGGCACCTTGAGCCTGTGGTTCATTTCTCTGCATGGAAGGTTTGGGGCAAGCCCTGATGTGTGCACTCAAAGCTGTCTTTCTGGATTTGCAAGTAGATTAATGAGGTTGAGTTTTACAGAAAACAGGTTTCTAAACACATTAGCCACAGGCCAAACTCCTCAGAGGAATTTTATTTTTAGAAGAGCCTTGAAAGTATTTCCTTTACAGTACCATCAATCCCTGTGACCACCTGAAACTCCATTAACCATCAGCCTTTGGAGACACTAGAACTATTCGCCCGATCTTGCCAGAATTTGGTTGAAAACTCCGTGGGCACAAACCTCACTCAGGAAAGCTGGGAGCAGGCAGGGTGGGAGTCCTGCTTCAGTTACACTCGTCCATCACCTGCTCTTCAAGTTGGTCAGACAGAAAATGCCAGGTCGGAAAACCAAGTTCGTCTTTGGCTTGGTCACAATTTCTCTTGGTCTCAGTGTTTCTGTGAAATAAGAAAGACTTAAAAAAGAAACCATTTCCTCCTGAACCCAGGCGTTGCTTCCAGAGCCACAAAGACACACCTGAGTTTTCTTCAGCTCTGTGAAACGCAGGTATTTATTACCACAAATTTGAGCCGAATCATATCTGGAGGTTCTACATTCAAAGTGGAAAACATTTTCATCATTGCTCTCTCAATTCTTCCAACAAGCCTATAAAGTATGTCTTACAGACGAGGAGGTTAGAGAGGTTATGTGTGTTCTCAGTCCCAGAGCTATTAAGTGATAAAATGGTACAACTCATTTGTTTCTCCTGCTAAAATTCCCCAACAGTTTCAGCTGAATTCGGCGACCGGTCACAAAGATGTTATCTGTCTCAAGAGTTTAGTACTGAACCATAATCATAATAGTTGCTACCAACTGAGATTCTACGATGAGCCATGTGTTTGGGCAGTTAGTTAATCTTCACACCAACTCTGCAAGTAGGTGATATTGTCCTCATTGTATAGAAGACAAATATAAATATAAACAGAGTAAGGATTCAAATCTGTGCTGTGCGACCTTCCACTCCACCATTAGGGGAGAAAGAATTCCATTGGGGACCCTTTGGAAAGTCTAACAACCTTCCCAATATCACCAAGATCTTGGAGACTTACCCTCAGGGTGCTGTGATCAGGGACAACTCTTTAAAACTCACCCAATTCTATTTGCTGGTGGAATATCCAAAAGGTGTGATAGCTTCCTATGTCTTCCCTGAAGGCTTTCTACCTGAGTGGGGGGCGGGGGGTGGGGAGCTCACTCTTGTCCTGGGGAAATCCAGCCCTTGCTAACCTTCCCCCTCTGACCACAGCACATTATGGCACTTTCAAAAGCAATTATTTGTTTATCTACTAAAGGTATCACCCTGTTCAGGAGATTATAACCTTTGGGGGAACAGAGCTGCGAGGTTATACTTTGTGTCTTCCTTGCCCCGCAGAGAAGGTAAAGCAGGAATTCTATAAATACATCCAGCTGAGGTGGTGAATGGGTTGATGGGTCTGTGGGAAAATTTAGGGGAGACTCCAGTTTACCTCTTCAGAAACTTTCAAAGGGCTGTGTCAAGTAGGGCGTGGAGCCTGAGGCTGCATTTGAAAAGACCCCAAGGGAGCAAGGTGTAGGTGTTCTAATAGACGTTCAACCTTGTACTCAGCCAGAAGGGGCAAAGGTGTCTGGCAAAATTGCGCCCCTGCAAAGTGTGGCTGGTTCTAGGTAGAGAGAGGCAAGCATGCAGTCTGCAGAGGTGTCAGAACACTGTTCTCCAGTTGAGGCTCCTAACTAAAACATGTCCTCCCATGAGGGCGGCAGGTGGGGGGGTGCCTCTGCCAAAGTTCTCCCAAGTCTGCCTGTGCTTTTCCCCCTGGAAGGTTCCCTTCCCAGAGGCACATCCATAAACAAATCACTCTAATCACCGGCTGCTTCCGGGGCAAGGCTCAACCTCAGGGCATCGAGAACCGACTTCGCCCATAGAGGAAAGCCCGCTCCGCTCCTAGATGGCCGAGAGAATTAAGAGGAATAGAAGCTCCCCAGAGAGTTTACATCGTGTGCAGTTTAAAGAGAATGCTCAAGTGCAGTAAACACCTCTTACACACGTGTAACTTCGTCATTCCACAAATGTTCTGCCCCATTTGCCAATGCAGGGCAACAGCCCCCTGTGCCCACCAACTCTGCAGGGTGTCCTGGCACCTGTCATTAGTCAGCGAGGACTAGGGCGTGCTGTGCATTCTAATATCAACGAAAGCAAGCATAATACAGTTAAACATGTTCTTCTGGCTACCCCCATTCTCTCTCTCTCTCTTTCTCCAAAAGCTAATTATATGCGATTTGGGGATTTTTCCAGAACTAGGGATTCTCCACTTCATTGTTCCTCCAGAGTCAACAGCACTGTGGAATATTCTATTCTCCTGCTTAGAGAAGCAGGTCTGCTATCTCGCTCCGGGCTCCGTTCAAAAAGGAAACCCGGCAGGAATTCTGCACAACTGGACCTGACCTTGAGCAGCGCAAATCTGGGATGTGTTAGGGATGTGAAAACAGCCCTACATTTGCATGGCGCCTTCCGTTCTCCAGGCTCAGGATGCACCAGAGACTTCGCGGGGGCCTTGCTGGCAAAGCAGCCTCCCCTCCCACCCGGCAGCCCAGGCCTGACCACAAAAGGCCTCCGTGGGCCTCTGCAGGCAGGTTGGACCACGTCCCTCCAGCATTCCGCTGTTCCGGGACGAATTCCGAGCCAATAATCCCATCTCCATTTGTTTGCCTTCACAAAACGTTATATGGGAGATGTGTTCCTCTTCATTTCCTGTCTCACTCTCCGTTGACTTTTTTAAAGTTTGCGCTTCCCACCCAGTGGGGACGGATGCCCTCGGTGATCCCTGGGGCCACATCAAGGTGGTGGGTGCACCCAGCTGACAGCACGGGTGAGGACCGCAGGTGCTTGTCTCCATTCAGGGTGACGTCTAGCCTGTCGAGATGGAATCTACGCGACTCAGAGGCTGCCCCATTCCGACCTCGGGCTGCGGGCTCCTTCTGCAACTGGCTCTGTCCCCCTCTGTTCCACCCCTTACCTTCTCCCCTTTCCTTGGGACTCAGGGCTTGGAGTCTCATCCAAGGTCTGTGCCAAGGAGGAGACAGGCATAACTTCGCTAATCGCAAATTTGCTGATCCCAGACTTGCGGGGGAGGTGAGATAGGGCCATGCGCATTTGTGGGAGATGAAGTGCACGCACATAGTTCCAGTCCCGGTTCCTGGAAGGCAGGGTTCTTTTTTGGTTTGAATTCCCACGAGAAGTGGCTATTTTGAAACCAGCCTGGGGGATAGGAAGATAGCTGGCCATTCCCATTGTCCAAAAAGAGAGTGAGAATATCCAGAAGGTGAGAGGCCCTCTGTGGCTAGTTTGAATACATTCTTCAAGTTGTATGTTAAAGTTGATTCTTTTCCCATACTATTTCCATAATGTGCCTTTTCTTTATTTATGTTTCCATGAAAAGCTTTCTTCCTATACTCTACTAATTGTGACTCTCAAGGCTTATTCAAAAATCTTGGGGGAAAGAAAAACAGAGAACTCTCCCCCCCCCAAGCACATTATGAGTGCCCAATAATCTGAAACCCGACACAAAACTGTAGAGTCAGTTAAGATTTTCTCCAACCCTCAAATCCCCTCCCCCCCAACCAGCAACACACACACTTTGCTTGCCTCTCTCCCCACCTTGGTACCCCCTGGGCTTTCTGGACGCCTGGGGCTTGAAGCAGGGGCACAGTCCGCGGACCCCCTTCCTGAGCAGCCCTGGTGCCTCCGTTCACCTCTTGCCCCATCACACAATTTCTCGAACAAATTCAGCTGGATGTGTTAATGGCTGTTCGTGGAAAAGAACAATAACAACCCTTTACGTACCTATGCAATGAAATACTTTTCAAAGTGACGGACACCTTTCAACTCTTTTACGTTCGTTATTTCATCTGCTAGTGTTTTTTATATTGATTGGCTCATCAGTTAGATAGGGCTGAGATTTTCTTCTCCTTTTTGTGGATGAGGAAACTGAGTTTCTTCAAGTTTAATTGTCTGGCCTGAAGTTACAGAGCTAGAAAGACGGGGAGCGGGGTCTTGATCGATATGTTCCGGAATCTGGTTCCCACACTGGCTGGACAATTGCTCTGTCAGCCTGTGTGTGTCCTTTTTGAAGAGAAAAGCTAGAAGAGGCAATGCCTTAATTATCTCTCAAGGCAAAGACATCTCAGAGCCATCGAGGTACTTCTTCATAGCACAGATTCTTAAAAAGCTCCACCCCAGGCTTATTGGATCTGAATGTCTGAGACTGGCCCAAAAACCTGTAACTTAACGTCTTAATTTCTAGGACGATTCTTAGGCATGATAATGTCTCAGAACCTTTCCCTTGAGTCAAAGAACTAGATTTCTAATTCAGACTTCAGAGAAGGAAAGATCAAAGAACTATTTGAGAAACAGAAACTCACGTTGAATGCCATTAACACTTTCCTTTTAAAAAAGAAAGTTTATTTATTTACTTTGAGAGCGAGCGAGCGATTGGGGAGGGACAGAGAGAGAGAGAGAATCCAAGCTGACTTCCTGCTGTCAGCGCAGAGCCCAATGTGGACTTGAACCCACAAACCGTGAGAACTGCCAAAATCAAAAGAGTCAGAAGCTTAACCGACTAAGCCACCCAGGTGTCCCACCGTGAGTACTTTCTGAGTACACACCTACTGTCTGGTGGTCGGTATGCTGCAGAATGGCAGATTCTGCTTAAGTATTGATCCAAACCCCTACCCACCACTTCAAGGCTCCTCTACTCCACCCAGGAGCACTCCCTGCAGTTTGAAGGGAGGGGCATGTCTTAGGCTGCTCTCTGCCATCCATCCTCTGTCTCCATGTTCTGCTTGATATTGTTAAAGTCAAAAAGAAAAAGAAAATACAAAAGAGTACTAGGCAAACACCTTCCTTCCTTTCAAAAACATGTTTCTCCATCGTTTTTGCAAGAATAATAACATTATTATCAAGGACCAAATCCCCACTGTGGCTACATTCATGTAAAATTCAAAAACATCTGGATCATTGATTGACTTTTTCTCTCTTGATTTGAATGTGCAGCATTGTGTACAACCAGCCGTGTGTGTTCCCCCATGGGAACTGCTGAGGATGTAAATTCATCCCTCAGCTCTTTAATTAAAGTTACGAAAACATCAAGGGGGTCTCACCCTTGTAAACACAAGGAGCTTTTCCAGGAAATGGCTCTGCCTCTTGTGTTAACAGATGTCATGGGGCAGTTGGGCGGGAGAATGTTGTTTTAAAATTCTCAATCTGCCTCACAGGAGTTTTTCCCTTAGATGGTTCCTGGATAGCGTCACATGCTTTTCTCCTTTCCACTCTCACATCTCTTCGTGTAGCGTTTCTCTTTGGTCTTGCTGCTATGGTCTGAGTGTTCGTGTCCTCCCAAAATTCATATGTTGACATCCTATGTTGAAACACCCAGGAGATGGTGTTAGAAGCTGTGACCCTTGAGACATGACAAGGTCACGAGAGCTGTGAGGGTCATGAATGGGATCCATGCCTTTGTAAAGGAGACCCCAGAGAGCGTCCTTGCACCTTCCACCAGGTGAGGGCACAGCAAGAAGTGGGCAATCTGCAGTCGGTAAAAGACATTCGTCAGAACCTGACTGCGCTGGCACCCTGATCTTTGACTTACATCCTGCAGAACTGTGAGAAGTAGATTTCTGTTGATTATAAGCTTCCGAGCCTGTGGAATTTTTGTTATAGCTTCCAGAATGGACTGAGATGCCCACCCTGAGCATTTGTCAGGGGGACCAGAAATAATCCAAAGGCCAACTCCTTAGACCCATGAAAGTCATTATCTGCCATTGGCTGATTTCCCTGGATTGGGTCACATTTTTATTATTTGCCTTCTGATACTGAGATAGCGATCAGCTTTATACTTGTGCAATATTGGATGCATCTTCCTTGCTTTAAATGCCCAGATGAAAAGTAAAAAATCTTTTCAGAAAATCAGGATGCTTAGCATGATGGTGACAAGCTTCCAGATACCTGACAGATTTAGTCCTTTATCCAGATCCTTCTTGGGTTATTGGTTCCAATGTCTTCTTGCATGCTGCTTTGTCAACAGTGAGCAGCCTTCCAGTGGAGCATTCTTCTGTTCCAAGGAAGGGTGGCAAGCTCCTGGAAGGAAGGGCTGAGCACCCTCACCCTGGGAGGAAATCAACTCAGTACAGAGGATACCTAAGAGAACATTTCACAGAAGCAGGCAAGTGAGAAGACTCAGCATATAGGAGGCTGGACTCTCGAAGATAAGCAATTCTGAGTTAAGCCATGGTGTAGCAGCCATTCCTAATATATAGCTGATGGGCAACTAAAGAGAACGGAGATAAAGGTCATTGGAACTGACTCCCTCAAGGAACTGACCTGGGAGGGCAGAGATGCCTCCATTTGGATGCCAAAGTCCCTGGAATGAATACTGTATAACAATGTGCTCAAGTCATCAAGGACAGACATAGACAATCCACAAGACATCAAATGATGAAAACAAAAGCCAGTAAATAGAGTAGCATGAGAGGGTTGGCCTTCCAAAGAGGTGCTATGCCCAGAAGTCGAGAAATTGGATCCTAGACCTAGCCACCACGAATTTCCTGTTGACCCAAGGCAAGTCATTTAACTTCTTTGAGCCTTGGTTTAACTCATATGTAAGAGAAGAGGGCTAGGTTGGACGATCTCTATGGCTTCCTCTAGCTCTGACATCTAGTCCCATCTGGTTCAGGGAGGAGGGAGTGGAGGGAAGCACAGAGGCCCTAGATGATGGGTTATTGCTGCCAAAATCACCCTTTCCCCTCCCTCCCCCTGTTCTCTCATTGAGAGACATGCCCTTTATTATCTTGTTATTGTTGATGTAGTGTTTTTTCCCACAAAGCTCTGTGGGATAGGACAGCAGAGCACACACAGAGCAGATAGGAAAGGAGAACAAGAGTGGGAAAGGGGGGGAAGGGCTTCTCCAGGATTCCCAAAGCCCTTGCTCTCCAGAGCTGCAGGCTGAGGAGGCATGTCTTCCAGGCTGGGAATCTGAGAAGGTGAAGATCTCTCAACTTTCTCCAGCCCCTCCAAACTCTGCAACCTTTTCACGAATGTTCCCAGTTCCAGCACCAGATCACTGGTCATTGTTCTCTGCCATGTCCTGCTTTCTTTCCAAGCTTCCTTGGGGGTCTGGCTCATTCCCATAAAGGCCAAGATACTGAATTGGTAGGATCTATAAGGCACAGTATACTTCTGGTAACAGATCATTTTTGCTACATAACAGAACATGATAAAATTTAGTGACTTAAAGCAACAACGATTTTATTTACTCCAATCCTGTTGGTCAGCTGCGTGGTCTTTCTGGTCTGGGATGGCTTGTCTGTGGCTAAATGGCCTAGAATAGAGCTGTCCAATAGAAATGTGCTATAAACCACGTCTGCAATTTGAAATATCTAGTAGCCACATTTTAAAAATCTAAAGGAAACAGGTGAAGTTAATTTTAAGTTAACCTAATATGTCCAAAATACTATTATTTCAGTGTAGAGTTAACATAAAAATTCTTAGTGAAATATTTTACATTCCTTTATTATACAAGTGTTCAAATTCCAGAGTGTATTTTACGCTTACAATGCATTTCAATTCAGGGGCATCTGGGTGGCTCAGTCGATTAAGCATCTGACTCTTGGTCTCAGCTCAGGTCGTGATCTCATGGTTCGTGGGCTCAAGCCCCATGTTGGGCTCCGTGCTGACAGGGTGGGGACTGCTTGGGATTCTCTCTCTCCCTCTCTCTGCTCCTCCCTCCCTTATGCTCTCTCTCTCTCTCAAAATAAATAAATAAAAACTTTTAAAAAAAAAAGGTACATTTCTATTCATACCATCCACATTTCAAGTGCTCAACAGCCACTGTCTAGAACCTCACTTGTATGTCTGAGGGGTCACATGGCATGGCTGGAATGGCCAGACTGTCTGGGACTTCTCTTCACATAGTATCTCATCCTCCAGATGTGTCTGCATGACAGAGGAACAGTTCCTCCTGGCAATAGAGCCCCAACACACAAGCGGTTTTCAAACCTCCATCTGTTTCATGTTTGCTGAAGTCCCATTGGCCAGACTGAGACACATGAGCTAAGCCAGAGTCCATGTGGGAGGGACTTATCTGAGGGTGTGGTTTCCAGGAGGTGCCTAAAGAGGAGGCCATTTCTCCCAAATCCCCAGGCCCAAGGGAAATATCTCACCACTGCTGTCAGCTTCTTCCTCCCTCCTTCTTAGAAAATTCAACACAGGGGAAAGCACAAAAAAAGGAAATTAAAATCATCTGTAATCCTGCTTCCCACAAATAACCAGAGATAACCCTATCTCCCACAGACACTGTTTTTCCATGATTCCATTACTTTTTCAAAGCACATATACATAGTCAATTTATACACTGGCAATCAAATCAGAAAATGCCAACTACTATCATTCTTAAATTTTCCCACATTATTAGATATTCTTCTAAGAAGTGAATTTTAATGGTTTCATAACATTCTATTGCATGGATATACCACAGTCTATATAAATAATCACTTATTGCTAAAGGATTGTGTTGTTTCCTGTTTTTCACACTTATAAATAATAAGGAGATGAACCACCTTGGTTCACACACTTTCCATTAATTCAAGCCAATTTGTGAAGAATGGATTCCCAGAAATAGAATTCCTAGGTCAAAAAACAATTGCACATTTCAAAGTATCTGACTGATCGATCAGTTCAACAAATAATTATTAAGAGTGTATAATGTCCAGACACTCTTAAAGGCACTGGGGATAGGGCAGTATGAAAAGCATACAAAACCCCTCCTGTCGGGGAGGTTACCTTCCACTGGAGTGAGCCTTCAATAAGGAAAGAAGTATATTACCTAGTATGTTAGAAAGTACTAAATGCTATGGAGAAAAGTAGATCAGAGGTAGGGGGCAGGAAGTGCCAGGGTGGAGACAAGGCTATAAATGTCAATAAGGAAGTCAACAAAGACCTCACTCATATAATTTTGCTCCAAATATATCCTTCATTTCCTTTCTTCAAGGTATAGAAGTTGGGGGGAGGGCAGGACACTGGGGGAAAGTATTAAACAGGTGATCATGAAGGTCAAAGTTCAATTCATCTTCATCATCGGACTGGCCCAGACTATTCTATTTGCCTTCACTTGTGAGCAATTGTAGGATTACAATCAGACCCCAATTGTAGAATTACAACCAGACCCCGTGAACCCCTACAAGCTAGGGGCTCATAGGGGAGGAATCCCATGCAGCTAGTCCTGTGGGGTACACACACAGTGGTACCCACATAACTCTTGGAAGCAAACACAGGAGGGAGATATTATGCGGGCAGTGGGCTTTTTGAGCCCCAGCCTCACCTCTTTGGTCAAGTGCTTCTTCTGATTGGCCAGAAACCTCCCAGGGGCTGTAATCAGTGCCTTTTTTCTCAGAAAGCTCAGATCGCACTACAAACCCTCTACCACCACCGTAGGAAAGACTTGGCAAATACTGAACATTGCGTACATATAGTTGATGAAAGTGTGGCAAATTAAAACCTGAGTGGATTTTTTGAGTTCAGAATAATGAAACAGCTTTATTTGAGGAGGCTGAAGAGAACTTCACTGTTCGCACAGCAAGCCTGTGGCACTGAGGAGGCAGAGTGGGATTAAGAAAGTGATAGTAGTCTCATGAAAAAAGAACTTTGGCCCAGTTGTTATTCTACCATTGATGACTACATTCATGTCCTCGGATACAGTACTGTTTCTAGAATTGCCATCTTTTTATCTGGACATGCAAAACACAAAGCAGGATACATCTCTACCACTGAGGACTGGGTCACAGAGGGCATCCAGAAAGATCTCCCATAAACTATCCTTTGCTGCTACTCACAAAAGCATTCATTCATTCAACCAACAAACATTTATGATGTGCATGTTATATGCTAGGCATTATTCTAGTTGTTGAGAACAACTGCTCTGGGTGTCGGAGATGAACAAGAAAGACTAGTTCAGATCTACATTTTTCTTGCGGGGGCGGGGGGAGGTAAATATACAAGTATATGAATACAACCAGGTAGTTACAGGTACTACAAAGAGAAATTTAAAAAGGGTTAATGTGGGGGGCCTGGAGTCGGTTGAGCATCCAACTCTTGATTTGGGCTCAGATCATGATCTCATGGTTTGTGAGATCGAGCGCTACATCACGCTCTATGCTGACAGCACAGAACCTGCTTGGGATTTTCTCGCTCACTCTCTCTCTTCCCCTGCACATGCTCACTCTCTCACTGTCTCTCTCTCTCTCTCTCTCTCTCTCAAAATAACTAAATAAACATTTTTTTAATGGGGGCAATGTACTAGATAATGGTTTCTTCAAGTTGGGTGCTCAGGAGAGTCTTAGGAAGTAACATTTAAGTTGAGATCCAAATGACAAGCAGGAGCCAAACATGTGAAAATCAGAGGCCATGGGGAGGCCCACGTGCCCCAATTCATGTTCAAGAAACAGAGAGGATGCCGGGGTAACTGGAGCACAGTAGATGATGGGAAAATGGTGTGAGATGAGGGTCAGATAAGGAAGCCCTGTAG
Source organism: Hyaena hyaena (assembly GCF_003009895.1). Taxonomy (NCBI): domain Eukaryota; kingdom Metazoa; phylum Chordata; class Mammalia; order Carnivora; family Hyaenidae; genus Hyaena; species Hyaena hyaena. Next base: position 2,517,135 of record NW_024080849.1, read on the forward strand.
GGGTTTGGGTTTTAATCTGAAAGCCATTGAAGAGCTTTAGGTAAGACATTGCCCCTCTGATAATGTGCATAAGATATGGAGAAGGAGATTGAAGGCAAGAGTAAAAATAGAAAGACCAGCAAACAGATGACTGCTATAATCTAGGTGAGAAACAGAAGAAGAATTTGGGCAGTGGCGGTAGAAAAGAAAGAAGTGGACTGATTTTGCTATATTTTTCAGGAAGTTTCCAACAGATAAGACGTTGGCTTGGGCTAGTAGATGAATACTGAGACCATTTACAGAAATGAACAAAACTACAGGAATAGCAGATTTTGAGGTAAAACTTAAAAGATCTGTTTTGTCCTGGTCTGGTTGGAGAGGCCTACTGGACGTCCAACGGTGCTGTTGAGTAGACCGTCGGAAATGAGCCCAGAACTTCAGGCAGAGATCAGGTTTGCGAGTCACAAGGGTGAACTTGCCAGACGTGGATGCAGTTTAGTGTGATCTTTCATTAAACTCCTCTCATGAATTTGTCAAGCAATAAAATGAACGAGTAGTCGTAAGGAGAGTGAAGAGCACTCACTCAGCCTCACAGAACCAGAATCATCTGTCAGTCACTGAGAAAGTCACGTCTTCGTCTGTGAAATGGAGTCACTGGTGAGTATCTACCAAGAAGGTCTGTTAGGACCAAAGGAACAAACATTCGCAAAAGCGCTTCGCAGAGAATCCAATACAACATAGGCCTCTTTTAGCCAATGGCTGTCTGCTCTCCTCAACCTGAAAAGCCTTCTAGAAAAATGCCAGGAAAAATACAGGGACCACCCTCAGAAAGAGTGTGCCCCTGCCTCACAGGCCCTTTTGTTGACAGCTTTGGCGAAGGAAAAATCAGAGCTCTCACTTGAATCCGAGATCAGCTGCTTCTGGCGGGGGGGGGGGGGAAACGGCGATGAATCTCTTGACAGTCATGCTCTTTGTCAGCTGATAACATATTTTTCCCAGATTATTAGACTCGAGCCAAGGAAGCAACAGTAAAAACACATTCTACAAATATTATTATTGCTTCTGAGTGGAGTTTTAGTTTTCTCTCTCTCTCTCTCTCTTTTTTTCTTTAAGAAAGTGCCTGCGCAGAGCCTATTTTGGGGGCTGGCTTGAGTTGTTTTCCTGGCTGTGTTCCAGGGAGGTTCATAGCAAGGGTTGCTCAAACTGCAGATAGTGGTTTTGTGGGCTATTTGTTGATGCTTTTAAGTGCCCCAAAGACCTCTCATTCCCACGTCTTCCTAGTGCAAAAAAAGGAGGTACAGGACTCCTGACCACTAACAGCTCCTCTGAAATCAAGGGGTTGGGGAGGGAAGGGGGCAGGGCGGCTACTTAAGTCCGTGGCCATCTCACAACAGTGGCAATTCTGCTCTGGCCCTGCTCCAGGGTCCTGGTGGGAAAATCTGTAGATAAACTACCACAGCAAACGGCACCCTTGGGGAATGTTCTTGTGGTGTTTCTGTCACAAAGGGGCCCTCTGCGCTCAAGAGGTTTCCACAAAGGACACCGTCCCCACATGGTGTGTCACAAAGAGGGCACAGGGCACGGTCTCCAGGAGGGAGGAGGGGCAGGGCTGCCGCCAGAGCCACAGCAGGGCCTGGACAGCCTGCAGACAGAGAGTGCTCCCTGGCCCACTCAATGGGTCCTTCCTTCTGGGTGAACAAATGAAGGCTTCACGTGTCACAGACACGGCTTCTCCAGGAAGCGTGGGGACCAGCCTCCCCCACTCTGATTTTGCTGGGAACATTGTAACCTCCCCAGAGCTTCTGCCTGAGTGGAGAGAACTTTCCCCGAAACTCTTCAGGAATGGGGCAGGGGGGCGGGAAGGTGGGCATCTCCTGCTGGCCACAGAGGGCTGAGAAGGAATAGGCCAGGATTCAGGAGCCTAACCAAAGCCAGGAGTTCTGGTAAAGCACCCCTGGCTCAAGTTCTCCTGTTTTCACCAACGTTTCATCAAGAACACAGAACAACCTCCCAGGGAACCCCATGAATGATACAGGCCCTGACCCACTCGTACACAGCATGGGAAGGAACCCCTCGCCTTAGGGCTCTACCTTATACATTGCCCTGGGTGAGCCTCCCTGAGCACAGGGATTGGGGGAGGTTTCCATTCTGGGACTGGATCCAACTGGGGGTCTCTGAGCAAACTTCACTCTGTTATTCAACAGATCTAGACTAAGCTGCTTGCAAGTGCCAGAGGTTTCCTGGGGGCTGTAATCCAAAGGCAATCTGCCTCCCAGGTTCATAGGTTAATGAAGCACACAAATAAATAACACCCCCCTGAGCCTCAGTTTTCCTGCTGATGAAGTGTGGATAACAACAACAATGTGAAAACATTGTGCATGACCAGCGGCGTATGAGTGCTTCGCTAGATTATGGTGTAAGCAGTGAAAACAGAAGGACTAGAACTACATTTGTCAATAGGGGTAAGTAAGTGCGGTGGAAAAAGCACACTGGAGAAGGATACATTTTTATGATCATTCATATACAGGTTTAAAACATGCAAAACAATATTAGATTGTAAATACATCCCTTTGTGATGCTTTATAATAAAAGCAAGAAATTACGCGTGGGGATGCTACGTCAAATTTAGACAAACTGTTACCCCTGGGGGTGGGGGGGGGGCACTGGAAGGGACACTCAGGAGTTTGCCAGAAGGTGTACTCAGGAGTTTTCATTGAACCTGAAATGTTTTATCTTTTCAATGAGCTGGTAGGTACATGGGTGTTTGCTATATGACTTATGTTTAGGTCTGTCTGAAATACACAGAAATAAAAGAATTTAGTGCTACACTGAACTTGTAAAAATGATTAATTTTTAAATCCTTATAATCAGTCAATTCTACGGTGGTACGGAGAACTCAAACAACAGATAATCTTAAGCATATCTATTTGGGTATGGAACATGCTGTCCGATTTCTGAGGAAGGGAAGATAAAAGCCCTCACCTGTTGACTTGTATTGATAATTATTATTATCAGCTTTTATTGAGCACTTACTATGTGCCAGGCATACAATACAGTGTCACTAAGGATTTCACATGCATTCTTAGCATTTTCAGAGAGAGATCACTGAAGCCCCTTGAAGTTAAGGAACTAAACCTCACAAGACCATAAGTAGGGGAATCAGAATTCAAACCCAGGTCCTGTTGCCTGAGTATTCAGCAGTTGAGAAGTTGTAACTGGGAAGTAACTCCCTGGCAAATGTGACACACTTCCTGATTCTTTGATTGACATCAGCCAGGTCCCTCACCCACCTTCTATATCTCGGCTTTCCCTCACTGCCTGGAACACGAGAAGGGTAACAATCAGCTTCCTCCTGAATGGACGTTCTAGCTGAAAATGGCAAACAAGGAAATGGTGGCCGGATGATGCATGCATGGGGAATAGATGGCAAATAACTGGGTGGTTGCTAGATAGGTGGATAATGGGTTGTACACTGTAGACGTGTAGAGGGAAGGCGGTGGCGGGTACATGATGACTAGGTGATGAGTGGCTGCTGGTGAGATGATGGATGGCTACATCATAGAAGATGGTCACGTAAAAGGTGAATGGTAGATGGAGGAGAGATGAAAGCTGGGTGGTAGGCAGTGAGTGGTGTATGGCAGATGGATCGTTTAATGAATACATGGAGGAGGATGGGTGGATGGCAGGTGGATGGTGAAAAGATGATGAATGAAGATACTGAATGATACTGAATGAATATGATAGTGAATAATGGATGTGAGGGGAGAAAGAAAATGTTCAGACCTCTCTGTGGGCCTCGGACTGAGCAAGGGCCATACAGGTACATACAGTGGTGAAGCTCAATGCAAGTCTCCTATGTCATCCACTTTGGTGCCCCTTCTGTTACTGCCTCTCATGGCTGTCCCTTTGCTCAGTCTGACTGTCCCTGTTGCCATTTCCACAAACAGCTCTGTGAAAGCGAGGTAGGCTCACACCGGCTTTTTAATTAGGCTATTCCATTCTGGACTTAAAATACTTTTTTGCCTTTTATAAATAATAAAGTTTGTTTTTCATTCACACTTAATTCCGCAAATAACATATGAATACATGTTTAGAACAATCAAGCCAAATTCTCTATCAAACATTATGTACATAGCTTCAAATGCCAGGCTGACCTCCAGTTCGGTGGATATCCTAGACTTTCTATCCTAGACTTTCTCCAGCCATTCACACACACCTGTATATGCCTATAAAATATGGTATAGTGGCAGACCTCCTGGTGCCTGATAGATATTCCCTGTGGTCAGGGAGGCTCGCCCAGGGCAACGCACAGTGTAGAAATGTAAGGTGAGAAATTCTGAATGAAGACTTTAAAAACCCCATCAGTTTTTGTTTCACAGATTATGAAAGCCCCACCGTTCAGTGAGTATTCATTTATGATTATGTTTTCCTGATGGAATCATAACAAAATGCTTCACATTTATCATTGCGAAATGGCTCTTTTTTTTCCTAACCATTTAACCTGATTCAAAGGGTTTGAATATCTTGTATATCTTCCTTTGTGAAGCGTCTATTAAAATCTTTACTAGGTTATCTTTTTATTATTCTATAGTCTTTATATATTCCAAAGAGAAGTCCTGTTGGATACATGAAAGACAGCCATTTTCTCCCAGTCTGCAGCCTTCCTTTTTCATATACTTAAGGGTGACAAAGAGCAAAACTTTTTATTATTTATGAAAATTAAACAATTTTAACCATTTTTATAGTTGGGGCTTTTTTCTTTGTTCCATCCCTAAGGTTTTTGCTTACTCCAAATTTGCAAAGATTTTCTGCTTTGCTCTCTTCTGGAAGTTTTTTTAGTTGTAGCTTATACTTTTAGATCTATGATTAATTCCAAGATAATACTTGTATAAGGAGGAAGTTAAGGGCTGAGGTTCATTTTTTTTCCAAATGGATAGCCAACTGTTCTGAAAAAACAAACAAACAAAAAAACAGATATCCAGATCTAGAAAATCCAAAGAGTACCAAATAAAGGGAACTAAAGAGACTCACACCAAGACACATTATAATTAAACTGTCAAGTTAAAGACAAAGACAGAATCTTAAAAGCAGCAAGAGAAAAGCAACTTGTTACATACAAGGGAACACCCCTAAGACTAAGCATAGTTTTCAGTAGAAACCTTGCAGGACAGAAGGGAGTGGGTGATATATTCAAAGTACTGAAAGCAAAAAAACTACCAACCAAGAATACTCTACCCAGCAAAGTAATGCTTCAGAATTGAAGGAGAAATAAAGTTTCCCACACAAACAAAAGCTGAAGGAATTCATCACCACTAGACTGGCCTTACAAAAAAAAAAAAAAAGTTAAAAGGAGTTCTTCAAGTTGAAATGAAAGAATTCTAATTAGTAACATGAAACATATGAAAGTATAAAACTCACTGGTGAAGTTAAATTTAGAACAGTCTAATACTGTGATGGTTGACTCACATATAACTCTCATATAAAGGTTAAAACACAAAAGTAGTAAAATAACTACATTGCAATAACAATTTGCTTATAATATTTGTTTATACAATATAAATAGATGTAAAGTGTAACATCAGAAACATAAAAAGTGGGAGGAGGGGCACCTGGGTGGATCAGTTGGTTGAGCATCCATCTTTGGTTCAGGTCATGATCTCACGGTTCACGAGTTTGAGCCTCACATCTCGCTCTTTGCTATCAGCCTGTCGATGCAAAGTTTGCTTTGGATCCTCTGTCTCCCTCCCTCCGCCCCTCCCCTGCTTGTGCTCTCCCCAAAATAAACATTAAAAAAACATATAATATAGGGGGAGGGGTGCCTGGGTGGCTCAGTCGGTTAAGCGTCCAACTTTGGCTCAGGTCATGATCTCACGGTTTGTGGGTTCCAGCCCCACATAAGGCTCTGTGCTGTGGGCTTGGAGCCTGGAGCCCACTTCAGATTCTGTGTCTTTCTCTTTGCCCCTTCCCTGCTCATTCTCTGTCTCTCTCTCTCTCCCTCTCTCTGAAAAATAAATATTAAAAAAATTATAATGTGCACTTGTGGGGATGAGCACTGGGTGTTATATGGAAGCCCACTTGACAATAAACTATTTGTAAAAAAAAATTATAATGTGGGGGGAGTATAAAAATATAGAGAGTTTTTATATGCATTTGCAGTTCTTATCAGCTTAAAATAGACCGTTCTAAGTATAGGATGTTTTAAGTAAGCTTCACGTTAACCACCAAGCCAAATCTACAGTAGACATGCAAAAGAGGAAAAGAAGGAAATCCAAGCATCCCATCGCAGAAAATCACCAAAACACAAAGGAAGACAGCAGTGGAGGAAGAAAGGATCAAAAGGACTACAAATAGCCAGAAAACAATTTTTTAAATGGCAATGATAAGTCCATACCTCTCAATAATTACTTTAAATGTAAAAGGACTAAATTCTCAAATCAAAAGACATGGCTGAATAGGTATTAAATAAATAAATAATATTTAAAAATTTTTTTAAAAACCCAGTTATATGCTGCCTACAGGAGATTTCAGCTTTAAGGACACACATAGACTGAAAGGGAAAAATATTCCATGCAACTGGT
>NW_024080849.1:2526191-2552167 GCF_003009895.1 Hyaena hyaena
AATGTTTTTCCATTTCTTTGCATACTCTTCAATTTATTTCATAAGCTTTCTATAGTTTTTAGTGTGCAGATCTTGTACCTCTTTGGCTACGTTAATTTCTAGGTATTGTATGGGTTCTGTGAAATTGTAAATGGGGTCAATTCTTTGATATCCTTTCTGTTGCTTCAGTATTGGTGTATAGAAATGGAACCAATTTTATATCCTGTGACTTTGCGAATTGAGCCTAACCTTACACCTAACAGAGCTAGAAAAGGAGCACCAATAAAGCCCAAGGCCAGTAGCAGAAGGGAAATAAAAAGATTAGAGCAAAGATAAACGATATAGAATCCCTCCCTCAAAAAACAGCGGAAAAGATCAGTGAAACTAGGAGCTGTGTTTTGAAAGAATAAACACAATTGATCAACTCCTTGCCAGGCTTCTCAAAAAGAAAAGACAGAGGATCCAAACAGATAAAACCATGAATGAAAGAGGAGAGATCACAACCAACACCACAGAAATAGAAACAATTATAAGAGAATACTATGAAAAATTATATGCCAACAAACTGGACAATCTGGAAGAAATGGACAAATTCCTGGACACTCACATACCACCAAAACTTAAGTGGGAAGAAATAGAAAATTTGAACAGCCCCATAACCCGCAAAGAAATGATTCAATTATGAAAAATCTCCCCAAATTCTACTGGACATTTAAAGCATTTAAAGCAGAGTTAATTCTTCTCAAATTGTTTCCAAAAAAACAGAAATGGAAGGGAAGCTTCCAAAGTCATTCTATGAAGCCAGCATTACCTTGATTACAAAACCAGACAAAGACTCCACTAGAAAGGAGAATTATCCCTGATGAATCCAGATGCAAAAATTTTCATCAAGATACTAGCAAATCAAATTCAATAGCACATTTAGAAAATTATTCACCATGATCAAGTGGGATTCAGTCCTGGGCTGCAGGGCTGGTTCAATATTTGCAAATCAATCAATGTGATACACCACATTAGTGGAAGAAAGGATATAACCATATGATCCTGTAAATGAATGAAGAAAAGGCATTTGCTAAAATACAGCATCCTTTCTTGATAAAAAACCCCTCAAGAATGTCAGGATAGAAGGAACATATTTTAACGTCATCAAGATAAAAATCTGCACAGCAAAGGAAACAATCAACAAAACGGAAAGGCAACGGACAAAATGGGAGAAGACATATCAGATAAAGGGTTAGTGTCCAAAATCTGTAAAGAACTTATCAGACTCAATACCCCAAAAACAAATAATCCAGTGAAGAAATGGGAAGAAGACATGAATAGACAATTTTTCAAGGAAAACATCCAGATGGCAAACAGACACATGAAAAAAAATACTCAACATCACTCATCATCAGGGAAATAAAATCAAAACCAAAATTATATACCACCTCACATGGGTCAGAATCGCTAAAATTAACTCAGGAAACTACAGATGTTGGTGAGAATGTGGAGAAAGGAGAACTTCTGCACTGATGGTGGGAATGCAAACTGGTGCAGCCGCTCTGGAAAACAGTGTGGAGGGTCCTCAAAAAATTAAAAATAGAACTACCCTAGAACCCAGCAATTGCACTACTAAGAATTTATCCAAAGGATACAAAAATGCTGATTCAAAGGGGCACATGCACCACAATGTTTATAGCAGCACTATCAACAACAGCCAAATTCTGGAGAGAGCACAAATGTCCATAGACTGATGAATGGATTAAGAGGATGTGTATGTATACAATGGAATACTACTTGGTCATGAAAAAGAATGAAATCTTGCCATTTGCAACAACGTGGATAAACTAGAGTGTATTATGCTAAGCAAAATAAATCAGTCAGAGAAGACATGATTTCACTCATATGTGGAATTTGAGAAACTCAACAAATGAACATAGGGAAAGAGAGGGAAAAATAAGATAAGAAGAGAGAGGAAGGCAAACCGTAAGAAACTCTTAAATACAGAGAACAAACTGAGGGTTGCTGGGGGGGGGGGCATGATGGGTGATGGGCATTAAGGAGGGCACTTCTCGTGATGAGCACTGGCTGTCATATGTAAGAGATGAATCACTGGGCTCTACTCCTGAAGCCAAGGCTACACTGTATGTTAACTAACTTGAATATAAAATTTTAAAAACGGTGGGGGGACTGGGTGGGATGGCAGAAAAACATCTCAGGCAGAGAGGAAGATTAAGGAATGGTATATTAGATAATAATTAATTCAGTTTTGCCAGAGCATGGAATTTGAAGCAGGAGATGAGACTGGAGAGGAAGATGGGAACCAGCTCAAACGAGGCTTCATACACCTTCTCCAGAGGGCAGTGAAGGATTTGAAGCCAGGAAGGCAGATTTCAAGGTGGTCAGCTTTACAGCTCAGACAAGTGCTCTAGAGCCTGGAGAGGAAGGGTGTAAATCAGACAGTGGGTTGCATTTAAGGGCCACCTCTAGGGGCTCAGGAGAAAGACGAGACTGCACTGGGACCGAGATCATGGACACAGGGATGAGGGTGACGGAAAGCAGAGAGCAGGACAGCCCGAACTATCCCAAGAGCCCAGTGAGAAGTAGAAAGGAAGTACTTTCTTAAGATTTGAGAAAAATTTTTGTGACAGACAGTCTGGAAAAGCTTAGTAGAGGAGAGAGGACATGAGCAGCCCTTTAAAGAAGGAGAAGACACAGGTGGAGAAAGGGGTAGCCCCCAGGGGAAGGAACGGAATTAACAAAGGCAAAGAAGCCAAATTATGTAGACTGTGTTCACAGAAGAAGTGAGTTGACGGTAAGAATGTGGAATCTTTGACAGGCTCTCTACATTGTAAATTCTGGTCCCCATAGAAGGAATGTGTTTGTGCAGGAAAGATTATGTTTCCTCTCCAAAACCCCTACTTTCCTAAGGCATAAAGAGGCTACCATGAGCTCAACATAGAGAAAAATTAAGAAATTCTTCTAGACTATGATCCAGAAGGGAAAAGACAGAGTCCCTTCTGATGTCACGAAAGCTCTGGTGGTCTTTTGGGGAGAATGTCCTTCCCCTGCTCTGGCTTTCTCATTCCCCACCTCCAGCCCTCCTCTCTACCATCCAGTCTCTGTCTTCACTACTCATCTCTGTCCCTTGGCACTTAGCATCTTGTGCCATTTAGCACAATAGGTAAATAAAGAAGAGAAATTATGTTTCAGTAAAACTTTGTTTATGGAGACTGAGATTTGGATTTCGTAAAATAGTCACATGTCACAAAATATTTGCCTTTGATTTCAAAGGTTTACATGGCTGATTTAAAAAAAAAAATTTTTTTAATGTTTATTTATTCTTGAGAGACAGAGAGAGAGAGACAGAGCGTGAGAGGAGGAGGAGCAGGGAGACACAGAATTGGAAGCAGGCTCCAGGCTCTGAGCCATCAGTACAGGGCCCGATGTGGGGCTCGAACCCATGAACCGTGAGATCATGACCTGAGCCGAAGTCGGACGCTTAACCAACTGAGCCACCCAGGTGCCCCTACAAGGCTGATTTTAAAGGTTTGATTTTAAATGCTTCAAAAACCATTCTTAGCTCACATACCAATACAACCAAGGGGCTGGGTTTGGTCTGTGGAGTGTGGTTTGCCATCCCTGGTTGAGGAAAAGGGTCTCATACAGATGAAGGGTGGGGACAGGTCAACAGGCATAGAGAAGCTGTTGGCAAACCTACACTCCTGTGGGTTCCAGAGGGGAACCTGCCTATATCAGGGCAGAAAGTGAAGAACAGAGCTGTTTCTGTGCTTTCATGCATGCTTCCCTGGAACCACTTCCCAGCTAAGTGGTTTAGTAATCTGCTTTAGTGCTCCTTTTCCCATAATCAGGGATACAGCGATGGGGTTTTACGTTGCTTTTATATTCATTAAATTTTGAAATCCTGCTTCCTATATTTCTATAAACCAGATGATGGTATTCAAAAAACACACATAATGACACAATAGCCATACATATTTTGACTATGATAGGCTCTTCCAGCTACCAAGAATGCCAGGTAACACCTAGGAGCGTGCCTGTGAACAGCTGGGCCACACCGTGGCCCCAGCCGCCCATCCAGGCAATGGTAGCACCTCCTATACAGCCCTGAGACCCACTCTTACCCAACTGGCTGCTTCCACTTGTAAAGTTTTCAGATGTTCTGCGGGCACACAGTGTGTTATTTACTCTCCCAAATCCCCAACTTTTCACCTATTAGAAACTAAATGATCTTTTCTAGATCCCATAGATTTATATGGTCTTTCTTTATATGGAAAATACTTAAGAATCCTTGAGCTTTGCCTTTTCTCCCAGCAGCATGGCTGGGGGTAGATGCATATCAGGATGCAGTGATTAGGAAGACTGACGTACAAGAGTCTTGACTAAGAGCCCAACCATTTTCCTCGGCCCCAGCACACGTCTCCAGATTTCCTTCAAACAAATCATCAATGCCCTGTCGAATTCAGACTCTAGAATCCACTCGGTCTCCCCTCCCCCTGACCCGCTGCACCCAGAAGAAAAGGATTCCTGTTATGATATTTCCCTTCTGTTCTGCTCCCTGGAAGCAGTCATTGCTCCTTACTAGAGAGGATGTTTGAGAGGCTCCCACTGACGTATTGGCTCATCTATGTTTCAAGGGCTCTAACTCCCCAGGTACCACCCCAGCCTCTTCCTCCTCTGATGCTCGTAATCATTTAGAGGTGAAGACAAAGAGAAGGAGTCGGGGGAAGAAGAGAAGCCCTGGAGAAAATGAGAGTGCGTGTTGAGGCTTCTTGTTCCTGACACCCCTATCCTCAGCCAGTCATGATGGGGGTGGGGGGGTAAAGGATCCAGCCACTGAATCCACCCAGGACCCAAAAGGGTGTGATTCACGGAACTCAAACCTGAAAGGACTCTGCCAAAGAGATTTCATGGAACCAACGGTGGAAAACTTGGCTGTGTACATTTCCACCAAGTCCAGGCTCCCAGGAGTCGCTTGGCTGGTGGTGGAGGGCCTTCCCCTCCCTGCTAGAGTGTGGGGACGATCGATGCACTTTTCCCAACTCCCCGGATACAGTCAAAACCCCGCTTTCTGCCACAAGTCACAGAGTTGATCCGGCTGGCTTCCTACAGCTCCTCGGAAAACACATTCATTCTCTTCTCCCATTTGATCTTTCTTCCACATGCCTTTTGGATTAACGCTGGCATTTTGTTTCCATCTGTTTTCAGCTCTTGGTTAAAAACGTCCGAGCCAGTCTCTAGCCTTCTGCATGGCTGGGGGTCCTCTGCAGGCACCGCTCCAGAGCAGGGACCATGAAAGATCACTTGCGCGGCTTGCTTCGAGTCCATGGACACTGAGTGGGCGCCTCCTATGGGCCGGGCATAGTGTTCCCTATCAGGCACACCGAGGTGCCATGGCACACCGCTGGCAAAATTCAGCACAGGCTCCCGTTGCACTTGAGTAAAAGCTCACGTCATTACGGTGACCTGTAAGCCATAAGATACCCCCCTTCCCCACCCTCGGACCTCACCTCCCGCAACTCTCACTCTGACCCCGCAAAGCCACTCTGGCCTCGTGGCTGTGACCACGCCTGCCACCTTCTGCCTCGATGCCCTGCTGTTCCCTCCTCTCTCCCTGGAAGCCCTTTCCCCAGAGCAGCTAACTTCCTCACCTTCACACCCTTTGTTCAAATATCACCTTCCTCCAAGACTGATACTGACAAGACCGGCGGCAACCCTTCGCCAGCACGCCCGATGCCCCCACCCACCCACTCTAAATGATCCTTCTCTGCAGCACTACTCACCCTACTGCCTTGGCCTGGGTCCCTAGAAAACGGAGTTGGAAGGAATACGATCCAGGGAAGAAGACATGAGGGAAAAGCGGGAGCGCATAAAAGCAGGGAGAACAAACGTGAGGCAATAGGTTTCCAAATGCCCCCGGTGTTGTAAACAGTGAGGGCAGGGCCCCACAGGACATCTTCACGGAGGCTGGAGGAAGCAGCACACCTCCAAACAATTTGCCCACGAGAAAAGAATGTAGCCTTCAGTCTCTGTCTTTCGTTGGCCAAGGTCCACCCCAGGGGTCAGAGCACCCTCATATGTCCAAGTGATATGGAAGCAGTGAGCCCAGAGGGGGCTCCTCACCTTTGTGGGAACAAGAAGCCTCAGAATGGAAGGTGGGGGTTGAAAGATGCAGGATAGGCACCAGGCGAGTGCCTGGGGGCAGACACCCCTTGCAATGGGCCCCTGAGCTGTAGGCGTGGCAGCAGTGGATGGCCCCAGGACTGCCTCAAAATGCAGACCCCAGTGGCCCCAGACTGGCAGGCATAGACCAAGCCATTGCCGGGCCAGCTCACGTGCATGGATCCGGACTGTGCATGAGCTGAATCCTGCATAACCTTCAAACTTGGCATTCGTCTCCCCCTGCTAGCAAAGAAGTTCCACAAAGCTTTGTCTGCTTGTGTTCCCTGAGGCACCCAGGGAGTCTAGGAAAAGGTCCGGCGCAGGGTCAGTCGTGAGCACCCTGGTGAAAGAATGAAAGGGCGGTGATAATGAACGAGGTTCCCCAGGGGACACAGAGAAGAAAACGGCTCGGGCTCAGCGCAGCACAGAACAGGAGCTCAGCTAGGGTGGCAGACCCGGCCGCGGCTGCAGGAGCACTTGGCCGAGCGGGGAGCAACTGATCTCTGAGCCCTGGTGATCTGACTTCAGATGTGACAGGTTATACCCAGCCTGGTGTATCCCATAAAACAAGGACCCTGGTCTAGAAAGTGGAGATCTGGGCTCTAAGCCCAACGTGGGCTGTGAATCGGCTGCAGGATCATTCGAGAGTAATTACTATTTATCAAGTACTCACTTTCTGCCAGATCACAGTATAATTTACTGTCTCTGTCCATTTGGGCTGCTATAACAGAGTACCATAGATTGGCTGGCTTATAAACAACAGAAATTTATTTCTCACAGCTCCAAAGGCTTGGAAGCCCAAGGTCAAGGCGCCAGCAGATTCGGTGTCTGGTCCATAAACAGCTGTCTTTGTGCTGTGTCCTCACAAGGCAGAAGGGATGAGGGAGCTCCCTGGGTTCCCTTTATAAGAGCATTAATCAGGTAGAGGAGGACAGAGCCCTAATGGGCTCCCAAAGGCCCTGCCCACTAACATCAACACTTTGAAGGGTAGGTTTAATAATGTATGAATATGGGGAGCAGGAGGCACAAATATTTAGTCAATGGCGTTTACAAACATCTTTTATTTCATTCTTACAACAATTCTTTGAGAGAGATATGATGGTCCTCATTTAATAGACAGGAATCTAAACTGAACCCAGAAATGTTCAACAGACCTACCCAAGTTCTCCTGGCTAAGAAGCATCAGAGCTAGGATTTGAACTTACAACTTCTTCAGCCAAAGTCTAAAGCTCATAAAAACCACCCTAGAGCACCAAAACAGCTGAGTCTTAGTGGCCTCTTTTGAAAAATGAAAAGATTAGACTACCTGAGCTTTAAGGTCCTTGCCCATTGAGCTGTACCCTAAACACGTCAAGGTCAAGGAGAAGTGGTCCAGCCCAGACTTGGTGGCTAGAGACTGGATACTGTCTGGGACTAAAACACTTATGGTGTGCTGGTAGCCAGGTCTGAGTCACCAGCAGCCCCTGTCCAGCCCCGGGCCAATGAACATGAGTATCTCTATGCTGCCCGTGAGGACAGGCAGAGGACATCAGCCTGGCCAGGGTAGACGAGCCACCTGATGAAACTTGCTATGGGATCCTGAAGGCACACATGAAGACAGAGTGTCTCTGCATTTCCAAGTAACGGAATGTGATTGATGAAAGCCCGCCTACCCACTCACTTGAGAGCCTTAACATTTGCAGGTATAAGCGCAAGTGCAGACAAAGTCTGTGACTTGGATAATGCATCTCAAAGTCTCCACCATTGGTCCAGATCACCACCATCCCACAGAAATGTTATATGAGCCACCTACATAATTTTATATGGTCTAGTGAGTGGCCACACTTTAAAAAATAAAAAGGGGTGGAATTAATATGGATGACGTATTTACTTTAACCCAGTCGATCCACAATATTGTCAATGCGGTGTGTAATCCGTATAAAAGCATATTGAGACATCTTACATTTTATTTTTCATACTAGATCTGTGACATCGAGTACGTATTTTACTGAGGGCACATCTCCGTTCAGAAGCCACGCTTCAGGCGCTCAGTACGAATCAATATGAACCATGGGAATTGCGGCCCGCTGAATCGGACGGTGCAGGCCCAGCATCCGCTGGTGCTGATGGGGAACACACATATGCATGCACACGCTCACACCAGAGCAGCACAAATAACAAGGAACTCGGGCAGATCCCTATAGCTTCAGGACCAGCAAACAACCCAAGTTACAGCCCCACCCCCTGGCACCTGGGCGCAGGTGCACCGACCTGAATCCATGCACACAGAACGCAGACAAATGAGAGGAAGCCAGCCCTTGATGGGGGACAGAAGACATCCAGCTTGCTGCCCTTTGAAGTTCAGTTCACCTTCGGCTATCAAGAGTGGCAGGCCAACGAAGAAAACACCAGAGGCCTTCAAACCATCGAGGCAAGAGGTCCAAGTTCCTTGGTCAGCTCCTTGGGAAATGAGATTTGTATGAGATTCAGGAGAGGGGAGAAAACTGTCGAAAAATCACAACGTTAACGATGTGTGTATTTAAGTGGTGTCAAACCACAGGAGCGTGGCATCCTAACGCATTAACAAAAGCCTTGGGCCCGTGCTCATTTACACTGAAAGTCATTGCTGCCTGAAACTGACTCATAGAAGCAAGGGGTGGGGACAACATGTGTGCTTTTCAAAACCGAAGGACTCGGAGGCTGCTGGGGGGACTGTGGGGGTTTTCCAGGGATGGGGTGGAATGAAACGGATTTTTAAAAGAGAAAGAAAGAAAAGAAACCCTTCCCAACCATCCTTTGTAGGCTCCCCCATGCCACCCCACCACGCAAAGCACTGAAGGAAGGGTGACTTGTGGGCCCCCACCGGGAGAAGGGCTGGTACCTCCCAGGGCAGACATCGCAGGGGCCCAGCCCCCCTGGCCGCTCCCCCTTCAAGAGCGAACCACACGGACGATGCCTCAGAACTGCTCTCGGGGTGTGTTTACTCGCTGCGTTTGTGGGGCCAGGACTGAAGTCACATGGAAGGCACATGCAGGATGTGCTGTAATCATCTCCTGTTTATAATTCTGACAGAAGGATGGCAGAGTCGAGGATGGGATTGATCCGGTTCCAAATCTATTTCCTGGAGTCAGATTTAAAGGAGAAATGTTAAGGGCAAAGCCTCTAACGATATGGGTACGTCACAACAAGTTACAAGTTTATTTCTATTGGTGTTTGTCTGGATTTTTTAAATCTGTTGCTTTCTTCTCACACGTACTGCCCAGCCCCCACCAGAGCCCACGGAACGCTGAAAGCTGCCTCCTTCTAGTATATTCTTATCAAATTCAGAAAAATCTGAGTTTCTAAGAGTTCACTTACAGGACAACGGTCCCCTTTCGCTGTAATGCCTTTATTGGTTTTTCATTGTTATTGTTCAGATTTTAAGTGTTACCATCTGACCGTCTCATTCATTCTCAGTGATGTTAAACACCCGACCGATGCCGGTCTGGTTTCCCAGTTTCTCCCCAAACAACCACAGCCTCCCATGGATCTGCTCACATTTTCCGGCACGCCCGTGTAAGAATTCGTTTTGAGGCCCGAGGAGTCTCTTGTGTGAGCTGGCCGTTCCCCTGGAGCTGACTCTGAGACCTTGTTCCTCTTTGTCTCTCTCAATTAGGATGGGATGTTGTACAGCTCTTGCCAGGGAGTAGATTTTCTGGGTGCCCTAGCACAGTGTTTAAATTCTGGTCACATGCCCCAGCTAGGAAAGCTGCCAGGCAATGAGGAAAACAGGTGAGCTGGAACGCCAACTCTTGCGATGACTGAGAGTAATTACGACCGTCGGCACCGCACTTTACAGTTTACAAAGTGATTCCGCACTGGGTGTCTTGTTCAGCCTCACAACCATCCAGCGACGCTGGCAGGGTCTTCACCTTCTTTTTATAGTGAGGAAATGGGAGGCTAGGTTTGCTGAGACATCTCCCTAGGGTCACACGTGGAGCTCACGGCGGAGCTGGGCATGGGAACGGCTCTTCGGGCAAGAAACGCGACCCAGCTTTGTCCACGGGTCTTCTCCCAGAGACATCAGCAAGTAGTCCTGCCCGCTCCTTGGGACACTTTCATCACGCAGTCAAACCTGGAGTGTAGGAGACGTGTTGAATCACAGTGGACATGCCTCTTTTGCTTAACGTGTTTCGAAGTCTCTTCCCCCATTGCCTTTTGGTGCTGCATAGACAAAGCCATTCCAACATTCACCCAAAGTGAATACAACGGGAGGGAAAAAGCAGAATGTCAACCAAGTATGTGCTGAGGGTCCGCGGTGTGAGAGAAAACTTGATTATTACCATCAAGAGATTTCTATTGCTGGAACAGAAAAGCTACGGATGGTGGGGGACTAGATAGCCACACAGGGCACCAGAACCAGAGCCATCACCTGGTCAAGGTGTTAGACGAGGCCTGGGTTGGGGGAGAACCATGGAGATCGTGTGGAGAAGGAAGGTGAGTAAGCCCTGGGTGGGGACTCCCCGGTTTCCCCCAAAGACAAGTCACTAGGCATGCTCACAAAAGACATAGATTCCTGGACTTGCCTCCAGAAAGCAGGAGAGAGGCCTGATTAGCCTGTGCCCCTGGACGATCCCTAACATGGGGAAGGCAGTGAGCACCGGGAAGCATGAGTCAGGCTTCGCCGTAGGAGGGCTGGGGGGAAGGGCAGAAAACATGGTGAAAGCGATTGGGACAGGAGAGACATACAAGTTAAGCCAAGTACGGGAAGAAGGCTTAATTCCAAGTTAAGTGCAGAGATGGCAAGAAAGTGGCAGAGTGTAAGGCAGATGGAGGGAGGGAAGGCTTGGCTCAAGGAAAGGACTCCTGACACGGGCCCTGAGACAGCAGCTGGGTGGGGCCCTTGCTCCAGGGGCCTCCCTCGCTGGGCCTGTCCTATAAGCCTGTTCCGGGGACCACGGCCAGCGCCTGTCCTCTCGTTTCCAGCTTGCAGAGCCAGCAAGGCAGTGACATAAATGATGAACACATGATTGTGCTCAACACCTGAACTGATTTTTCTTTATCACTGACTAAGCCCCAGGAGACCCCAGAGATTCTGTCCCAGAGAAAGCCTCTAGCAGCCACGGTGAAGGTGGAAAGCTTCTTGGTCTAGGGGAAGCCTGGAGTCAAAGCCCAGCTCCAGGAGAACGTCACAAGGCAAAAATCATGTCTTGGTCCTTGGTTTCTTCCTCAATTAAATAATAATAATACCTAACACTTACATAGCACTTACTACATGCCCAGCATTGTTCTTTATAGCTTTGCATGCCTTCGGCCTTTTAATTCTCACAATTACCGCGTAAGGAAGGTTCTGCTATCGTCTCTGCTTAACAGATAAGAAAACGGAAGCGCAGAGAACTTGTCAGTTGCCCAACAAGTCACTGACGGGGGCAAGATTCAAACTCGAGTGGTCTGGCTCCAGAGCCCAAACTTAACCACTGTCCCTACCTTCTCTCTAAGAGGAACGCTGTAGGCCAACACAGAGAGAGCAGGTGTACATACACATGAGTGCATCAGCGTGCATGGGGAGTGGGGAGGGGGACGCATGGGAGAGGAGAGATTTGGTGGTGAGGGTACCACAGTAGATTCTAAGACAGAAGACGTACGGTGCATTAGGAAGACTTCGTGAGACAAGTCTACCCATCTGCCGGAGAAAGCCCGTGGCAGAAAGGGGATCTGGGGTGAAAGTGCTGAGCACCCCGTGGGTTCATTGGTCCCATTTGGCAGGTGTTCAGTGAGTCCCTGGTATGTGCCAGGCCCCGGTGCAGACATAGGAGACACGATGGTGAGCAAATGGGCACCCTCTCTGCCTTCATGGGGCTTACGCTGTAGCAGAGGAGACAGACACCAAAGAAAGCCAGCAAATGAAAAGTGATGAGCGGCATGGAGAATGAGAACTGGGTGATTTTAGCTGGGGCGGATGGGAAGGCGTGTCTCAGGTTGGGTGGCTCAGCTGTGATCTGAGAGGGCCGGGCGGGCGCAGGAAGTGGAACACCAGCGTGATTAGGGAGCACTGGATGGGAAGAGGTGGCAGAAGAGAGGGCGGGAGACGGACAGCACCCCGAGGTCCCCAGGAGGAGGCTTGAGAGCAATGCTGTGGGGAGACATTGAAGCCTTCAAGCAGGAAACAGACATTATCCAATTTATGCTTTAAGAAAAAAAATCTCTGGCTGCCTGTGCAGAGAGTTAGCCTGCAAGGACCCAGTTAGGAGGTTGTTGCTATTGTGCAGGCAGGGGAGGGTGGTGGCCGGGCAGGTGGTGCCTGAGGGGGTGGAGAGAAGGAACGTGACCGGAAGCCTATTTTAGAAGTAGAACTGAAAAGCATTTTGTTCCCACCCCCATGGAAGACAGGTTGCATAGAGAGTGGCAGGATTTAAACCCCATGTGGATGCCTTATTTACCAAGCCTAAGTCCAAAGAGGAAGGTAAGAAAGACCACACGCTTGCACAGCCTGTACCAGTGGGGAGGACAGACAGATGCAAAGGTTCAGCCTGTTTTGGAAAAGTGGGTCTTTGCCACTCCGAAAAGTGGATGTGAGAGGCCAGGTCCTCTCAAGCACTTTCCAATGAATCGAATTTAGGGCAGCGATCCAAACAGAAACAATGGGTGTTCTGTGCAGAGCTGAGCAAGGTCCCCGTGTTTGGCGCTCAGGCAGACAGACAGCCGTGGTTACTGAGTGCGTCCTGGGGCACGGCGCCAAGCCAGGAGACCCCGGGCAAAAAGCAGGCTCGCAAAGCCTGGAAGGGGACATTGCCATCAGGGACAACACTGCCTCCTGAGAGCACAGGACAAGGGATGGGTACTTAGAGCCCCAAGGGGAAAGGGAAGTGCAGGGGCAGCTCCATCTGTGGGCATGGACTAACTGCCAGGGTCAGGGGCTTCTGGAAGTGGAGGAAAGCTGACATTGGCCTTAAAATTCTTAGTATTAGATTTCATTGTTAATAGAATTTTCTTTTAAATTTTTAAAAATTTTTTTAGAGAGAGAAAGAGTAGGGGAGAGGGGCAGAGAGAGAGAGAAAGACAGAGAACCTCAAGCAGGCTCCACACTCAGCACAGAGCCTGACATGGGGCTCAATCCCACAACCCTGCGATCATGACCTGAGCTGAAATCAAGAGTCAGGCACTCAACTGACTGAGCCACCCAGGCTCCCAAATATTCCCTTTAAATAAAACCAGAGGCCTTAACAAATTATTTGCTGGCTTCCGAATCTTGTTCCCTCGTTTATTAACACCAGGGCTTCTCACACTTTAACATGCACTTGAATCATCTGGGCAACAGGTTAACATTCAGACTCTGGTTCAGTAGATCTGGGGTATGGCCTGAGATTCTATATTTTTTCTAAGATAATTCATTGTCAAGTTGGCTAACATACAGTGTATACAGTGTGCTCTGGGTTTTGGGGGTAGATTCCCAAAGTGGTTCATCGCTTACATACAACACCCAGTGCTCATCCCAACAAGTGCCCTCCTCCATGCCCATCACCCACTTTCCCCTCATCCCCCCATCAACTCTCAGTTTGTTCTCTGTATTTAAGTCTCTTGTGGTTTGCCTCCCTCCCTCTCTGTTTGTAACTATTTTTCTTCCCCTTCCTTTTCCCCACGGTCTTCTATTAAGTTTCTCAAGTTCCACATATGAGTAAAAACATATGGTATCTGTCCTTCTCTGCCTGACTTATTTCACTCAGCATAACAGTGTCTAGTTCCATCCACATTGTTGCAAATGGCAGGATTTCATTCTTTCTCATTGCCAAGTAGTATTCCGTTGTATATATAAACCACATCTTCTTGATCCATTCATCGGTTGATGGACATTTGGGCTCTTTCCATAATTTGGCTATTGTTGAAAAAATGTGGAACGCTTCACGAATGTGCGTGTCATCCTTGCACCAGGGCCATGCTAATCTCTGTATCATTCCAATTTTAGCATACGTGCTGCTGAAGAGGGCACAAGAGGTTCTGTATGGTTTTTATGTTTATTTATTTATTTTGACAGAGAGAGCTAGAGACAGTACGCAGGGAAGGGGCAGAGGGAGAGAAGGAGAGAGACAATCCCACGCAGCCTCCACACTGCCAACACAGAGCCCGACTCGGGGCTGGATCTCATCAACCGTGAGATCGTGACCTGAGCCAAAATCAAGCGTCCGGATGCTTAACCCACTGAGCCACCCACGCACCCCAAGATTCTGAATTTTTATTTCTCTGGTGACCCTGACCTTGATACTACACTTCGAGTAGAGAGGCTCTGGCGCAGTCACATGTCCCTTTCACCTGCCATTGAGTCCCTTCCTCACTCCACTTTGACTTTAGAATAAAATTAGTCCATTGACAATTTATTGGAGTTCCGCTATATACAAGGCAATGGGCTGAGTGTTGAGAGAGAGAGAGAGAGAGAGAAATAAACAGAATACGATGTCACCTTGAAGGAAAGTGCAAACTGGCTTGGCGGAGAGATGGTTGCCAAAGCAGTATACAAGGCCCGCCTCCCCCAGGCCTCCTCCTGACTAGAATTACAATGCATTGCCCCGCGTAACCCCCCTTGCACCCTGAAACAGGAATTATCTCCATCTTACACACAAGGAAAACCAGGCTAGGGAAACTTAAGTTGATTTTTTCAAGCTCACACAACTATTGAAAAGTTGGATTTGGATTTAAATTTGGATCTGTCTGGCCCCAAAGTTCAAATTCTTTCCATGAAGCCATACGGAGGACATAGATCTAAGTATAAACACCCCCAAACACTGGGCCTCATGTGATAACGTGCAAACCGAGAAGCACAAACACCTTGCCGGAGGAGCTCTGCAGGTGGGGAGGTAGGCGATGGAAATACGGAACTGTAGCGTATTTACTCAGTTGAATTGGGCTGCCAGGAAAAAAAGCAGCAACAAACACTCCATGTTGAGAACGTTTTTTTTTAATGTTGCAGGAGAGAGATCGGTTTCCTTGTTTGTCATAAATTCTCCTTTTATGGACTGCAGTGCCAAAGTCCAGGAGGCCACTTGCCCAGCCAAGAGAAGCTGGCATCTCTGGCTCGTGGCACCAGATGCGTCCAGATGTTTTGCGTGCAAGCACCCAGACGGAGGGCTGCCCCTCCCAGGAGCAATCTTCCATTTCACATCCGCCTTGGTCCGAACAGAGAGCCGAGCTCGGTCTGGAGACCCAGGACGCGAAGGCGCGTCATACCCAGCACTGTCTGGCTAAATCGGCACCCCTGTCACGGTGAGCTTTCCTTCCACAGCCACTATCCCCTTGCAGGGCCTCTTGTTCCAAGCTCGGCCCTCCTGAGTACCCACGGACAGCCTGGCTCCCATCAGCCGCTGCCGGACTGACCACTAATGAGGAGCCCCCGGGGCGGCATGTCTGGGATTCAGAAGTGACTCCACTTTCTCTGCCGCTTAGTCATTGTTACTGGGATGGGGACAGGAAGGCCAGAACCCATGACCATGCGAGTCGCCATCGCAAGAGCCTCACTTCTTTGCACTGCCACCCTCGGGGCTCCCCCTGAGCCCCGCGTTCCTGGACGGCGCCAGAATGTTCCATGTCATATTTGGAACAGGAAGGGCAAAGAGAAACAAGATGGTGTGTCATTAAACACTGAAATGCCTGGAAGTCAGCGCCAGAATTATGAGAAGGTTTTAGTCACATTCTCTATTTCTTGGACACTAATGCGGGCTTTCTATTTCCTGCATGGGACACCGTGAACCGAAACACGTTAATTAGGGAAAGCGCCCCTGGGAACGCTCCCAGACAGGCATCGCCTCCCAAAAGCACCAAGCAGCTTCCTCTCTGGACCTATCACTGTCCCTGATCCCCGTTTTGGGGACAGAAACCACAACAGGTCACCAGTGCAAAAAGGCAACTTGTGTGGGGGCATCCGCGCAGACTGGATCGCCCTTCGCCCTGAGGACGGGGCCTCCCAGAGCTATTTTCGCTCAGTCACACACGCCCCCGGGTGCAAACAGTATGTTCTGGCATCAAGTAAATGTATGAGGGACCTGAGCACCAGCATTTCTTCTGCCAAACGGTGTGGAGATGCTTTCTGGAATCACAGAAATCCATTTCTTTCCAGCAGCTGCTGACTACAGGGGCCGAGGATGACAGACACTTTAATACAAATTGAGCCCCTTCCATAATGAAACGAGCTGGGTTTTAGGGGCGATTTGTTTAAAAGCCACATCGTAAATCAGCTGTCAGTTCTTCTTTATTCCAGGCCTGGCTGGCTCACCTTTACACCAAATGAATCGCATCTGAAACTTGACCTCCCAGCCCCAGAGCCTGCTGGAAACAACACGCGCTCAACGACTTCCAGTCAAAGCAGCAAGAACTTAAATCGTTCCACATTTTTAATAAATGGGCCAGGAACCCATGGGGTGACTCCCATTGACCTTGGTGCTCAACATATTGATCAGATGAAGAGGACAGAGATGGGTCTGCAACTGGCAGATTTGGGAGAACATTTGCTAACATTGGACAATGCCAATTCATGTTCTTAAGTACGACCAGAGTGAGTCTGAGCCTGCAGAAAGGCCCAGAAACATTACATGAATTGCCAATAACAGCTCAGCTTGGGGGCTGGGGGGAGGAGTGGAAGTACTTCCACCTGAAAGCTGGAGCTTTCTGCGAAGAGTCGGGCCTCAGCGACTCGTCCCAGCTTCTTGGTGCTCTGATGCTAAAAGAGAAATCTGATGATTCAGGAAGAAGGGAATTTGGAGCTCAGCGGGACAGGGCCTCAGAGCTGATGCCCTAAGCTGGCCTTGTGAAGCGCTCTCGTGAGCCAGGCCTGTGCTAACCACCACAGACATGCAGATAATGGAGTCAGGCTCCCTCCTCATGATGAAGATATGTTACAGTTTAACACAATGAACAGCTACTATAGGCCGGTGCCAGATCAGGGATACAATAAGGAACAAGATGTATGGCCCCTTCTCCCGAGATGTGCAGCGCCCAGCGGGGGACACAGAGGTGAAAGCAGAAAGTGACCACTTGGTGTGGGTGGTAGGGACTATGACAAGGTGCCCCTGAGGCCCGCGGGAGGACTACCCAGACATGGGTGCTCAGGGACATCTCTGCAAGCAGGGGGTGTTCAACAGAGGCCAAGCACTGAGCAGGGCTCACCACATGGGGTGGGGACCCAGGGGAGGGGCACACAGCAGAGCTGAGAGGAGGCCTGCACCTTGCAAAACTACAGGGAACACAGTAAGACTCGAGGATAAAATGTGGGTACAGGTGAGACAGAGAGCGGATAGCAGGTGGGGTGCCTGTGCACAGCGCACAGCAGGGGCGTCATAGCCATGGGAGAGGAGCATTATGGGTACAGAGAAGAGAGCCACAGAATTCTCTGAGGATGGCCTGGAGAAGTTTTTGCAAACACACGCACACATACACACAAACACCTAAATGATGGCTAGGCATTTACCAGAAGAAATGAGAAGACAAACACCGTTCCGGGCAGAGGCAACAGCACGTACAAGGGTGTGGGGATGCTGAAAATGAGCTCTAATCTCTCCCTCGAGCCCAGGTGGGGTCCAGAATGAGCAACACACCATGTACCAAATTCTGTTCTGCAAGGTCATATCAAGGTCAAGGCTATGAATCCTCAAGCTCCAGAGAAAGTGGAGGGGACCGACAACAAGCGATGCTTACTTACACAGGCCAGGGTCCTTCTGCACAGGGACCCTCTTGTGGAGAAGAGCCTACATTTCCAAAATCAGAAACATGGCCCAGCCAACTGGAAACATTTCAGGGGGAACCTCAGGGAAGAACTTGAGGGGGAATCACTGCTTTGGGGAGGTTCCTATCAGAACCTCCTTGCCTCGTGAACAAAATAGAAATACCCTCAATACCAGGACCCTCCAAGGTTATGCCAGTGTGATGTGTGGCACTCCCTCTGCACCAGGCACTGCGCAGAATGCTCCAAAGTCCGTCTCATTTCACTTCTCATCAGCCCGACGAAGGGTTCAGGCTTCTGATCACTTTATAGATGAAGAAACTGAAGATAATGTCCAGCCCAAAGTCTCAGGGCAGTCCATCAGGGGAAGGACAAGGACCCTCCAGCCACATTTCCCACCCCTCTGGCCCACTTCTCCCTATAGACAGGCGACAGCATCCCCAAACCATCTCCCACCATGTCACTGGAGAAAAACACGGAGACCAGGAAGAAAATGATTATCTCATACAAATATGTGTGCCCCAAAGAGATTACTGCACCTGCCTTTTGACCTTCCCAAGAAATGAATGGCACCCAACTCTCCTCAATTTACTAAAAATAAAGATGCCTCTTCCATGAGGCATCCAGACCATTTTGCATGTGAGATGCCTTCATTCTCCTTTCCTTCCGTGTTCCTCGAGATGCCCATTTTACAGGCGAGGAAATCAAACTCAGAGCCGTTAAGTATCTTTTCCAAAGTCTCGCTGTTACTAAAGTGCTCAAGTCGGGACTCCAACTAGGGTCCTTCTGACTTCAGGAACTAAGCCTTCCTGTAGCACCTGCCACCACGAGGTGGGATGGAAGGGAACTGTGGATCTTCCAAGAAGGAGAGTCCCCGTGGCCAGTGAAAGAAAGCTAAGTACCCACTATGCAAGGACTTTCACTAAGAGAAAGGAACTAGTTTATAAGGATGCTGACAGGTGTGTTCTGCCAAACACAGGTTCTTCCACAAAAGAAAAAAAAGTGAAAGAAAAATCAGTGCCAAAAGAGAGAGGAAGAGAACATCTGCAGATGAATAGAATGCTTGCTCTATCAGCCAAACTCACGGCTCAACTTTCCACCCTCAGATGCCATTGTTGGAAGGTCACTCTTACACTGAGAATCCTCATAATATAAGACAAGATAAATAAAGCATGGGGGAGGATGGGGCCCAAGAGACCTGGGCTGGACTCGCAAGACGTCGCTTGGGGAGGGGGGTCTGAGGAAGGAGGAGCCCATCTGTGTAGACTTGCACGGACCGAAGCTGCATTTTAGTTCATGCCCTGCTGCATAGACTCAAGAGCTTCCTGGAAATCTTGGTCAGAGCACTAAAAGGTGATGTCAGAGAGCCAGCACTGGAGAGAAAGGAGGCCTGGGTTTCAATTCCAGGAGTTACAGAATCTCCTGAGTCCTTCATTTTCTTTGTCCGAAACGTGAAAAAAATCAGACCCGATTATCTCTGGGGCCTCTCCTAGTTCAAAAGCATGTGATCATGACTCTACCAGCTTTCTCTTCATAGTCTTGATGTGAATGAGAGAGAGTATCCCGTGTAACCAGAACCATGAGAAGGTATTATAAAGAGGTTGGAACCTAAAGATGAGTTCTACCCACACCATGGCCTTTCCCAAGACTACAGCTCTGGTCACCAACCTACACAACACTGAAATCTCCTCTCCCACGTCTGCACCCCCTTGCTCTGAACTACACCCTTGTCCCTTCCTGTGCCTGCTGGGTCAGTGGGGTTTGAGTGCTTGGAGAAGAGGGAGAGCCCCCAATGTCAAGATGAAGATGCCCCCAAGAAGGCAGAGAATTAGCCCTGGGATTGCGACAATACATGTGGTCGTTAGGAGCGATGGGTTCTGGGCAGGCCAGGACTCTCTTACAAGCTATGTGATCTACGGGATTTCGCCTCCCTTAGCCTAAGTTTCCTGAGATGAGAGACAATGGTGATGATACTATGAATGGATAACAAATAATCTTTCTCATAGGGTCATTGTGACGATCAAATACATACAAAAACCCTAAGGCTCAGTCAGTGAAGCAAGTGGTGCTCCCAGGGCAAGACCACGGGCAGTGACCAGAGATCTAGGAGCAGGGCTAGGGGCTAGGGTGTGTGTGGAGCTCCGTACCCACTCCCAGCGCTTTGCCTACAAGAGTCCCAAATTACCACACATTTGATAGAAGGAAGAGGAAATATGAAGTACGTACGTGGGAAAGGGTTCAGCCACTCAGGCAGGGCTAGAGATCCCACCAGTCACCACCCAGAAGCAAGAGCCCCATGGGGCTATGGAGACGGGGGAGTCTGAAGAGGTAACTCTTTCCTGACTGGACCAACTTCCACAGAAAGTGAGTCAGGACAACCCCTTCAAAGGAGGTCGTAGCCCCCTGAGGCAGGGGCCTTTCCTGGGCTCGGCTGGGTCCCTAGCACCCAGCCTGGAGCTGGCACATCGTGAACTCTGATTAAATACTTGCTGACTTGAGTGAATGATTGGAAATAGAAAGGCTGGGGTGCCTGGGTGTCTCCATTGGCTGAGCGTCCGACTTCGGCTCAGGTCGTGATCTCACAGTTTGTGAGTTTGAGCCCCATGTCGGGCTCTGTGCTGACAGCTCAGAGCCTGGAGCTGCTTCAGATTCTGTGTCTCCCTCTCTCTAGGCCCCTCCCATGCTCACACTCTGTCTCTGTCTCTCTCTTTCAAAAATAAACATTAAAAATTTTTTAAAAATGAAAGAAAGAAAGAAATAGAAAGGCTAATGGAACAGAAATCCCAGTGAGCAAGTGAAACAGGGAGCTGAGGACCTAACCTGACTGGATTGGCCTCCACACCAGGGAGGTCCTAGAGGCTGGGTGACTGGGAAAAACTAAGCACAGTGCTTAGAGAAACCAGAGCTGAGAGAAGAAAGGGTCAGTCTGTGAGTCACCTGTCCTTCAAACCCAGGCCCTGTCTGAGGAGGGAGCCAAGTAATGTAAAACCGTGAGTCAGCAGGTTATCTGTGTTGCTACCTTCTGAGTCACCTCCTGACCCCCTGCGGACCTGCCCTCCCGTGTGACAGGGCGTGGGGGAACGTGCACGGCTGTGTGTTTATATCTATACCCACACACTCAGCAGACACCAGCAGCCAGGATGAGTCAAGAGCTTCTCTCACGTTTTATTTAAGCCGTGTTACTGGGCTGTCCTGTCAGTGACTCACTGCTTACCTGCCCCTCCCCCAGGAGAAGTGCCTTCTGACAGAGGTGAAGCCTGGCATGCCTCACAGTGTGTCAGGGGCCAAAGGGCTGCTTACTAGCCAGGTCCTGTCTGTCTCCAGGAGCCACGTGCTTCCAGGCTCTCTGTGCTGCCCCAGTGAAAATGAGGTCCCGGCCAAGGCTGAGCCTGGTGCTTACCCTCAGCCCTCCAGGGAACTCTCTCCCCTTCCTCAAAAAGCCCTCCCTAGTCTGTCCCTCTCTTCCCTTACCTGTGTCTGTTTCGTCTCCTCGGGCATAACTGTAGAAAAAGCAGCTCTTCCATGGCCATTGCAATCTATTACCAGAGAATTCTTGAGGGCCCCAGTGCCTTCCAATTCCCCTCCCCCATCCTACTAGAAGAATATCTAGTAAATCATTCTTCTCACCACTGAAATCATTCCTGACATTACTACCACATTAACCTTCCTCAGATGTAGCTTATTGCTCAAAAACTTCCATCTCATACCAAATTCAGTAAAAATGTGTCTTCCTAACACTGTGCATAGTGTGTGGCCAGCCACAGGCAGGGTGAGAAGAAGGAACTTCCATGTAGCTCTGGCCACAGCTAAGTGTCCAGGGGTGAGCCCCTGACCTAACCTGGGCTAGTCGGAGTCTCTTCCATGAAATTCTGAATAGGGGCTCAGGAATTCCAATCTCTGTCTGGACGAAAGGCTTAAACAAGGAAGCTGTAAAGACTCAGGAGTGTGGGGGGGCCCATTTTCCCATGACATGATCAGCAAAGCTTAGAAAGCAGCTCCACAGTGAGAGCAGGATAGAGCTAGCACGCACAGAGCAGCCAAAGGGACAGGGAAACCTATCGCCCTGTCCCCTACAGTCCCCAGCTGCCAGGCACAGTGTTACCCTAAAGTACTTTCTCCATGTCAGTATATAAACATGGAGGGTGGTAAATGAAACAGCTAAATGTCTACTTATAGTAGAAAGGTTCATTAGAAAAATATTTAAAATGACATGGTATATAATATTTTAGAAAAAAGTTTCCAAGGAAGGAAGAAATTCATTCAGACTAATTTTACTGAGCACCTACTATGGACCGAGCATTCTGCTTCACTTTGCATTCGAATTTCCAAAATCAGGTAGGCATGAGCCACACATGAACAAGCTTGAAAGAGAGAGAGAGAGAGGAAGGAAGGAAGGAAGGAAGGAAGGAAGGAAGGAAGGAAGGAAGGAAGGAAGGAAGGAAAGAAGGAAGGAAAGAAGGAAGGAAGGAAGGAAGAAAAGAAATTTATGGTGTCTGAAATGTTTTTCATTCTCTTTTTTTTTTCATTTTTTAGGTTTATTTATTTATTTTGAGAGAGAGAGAGAGAGAGCAGGGGAGGAGCAGAGAGAGGGAGAGAGAGCATCCCAAGCAGGCTCTGTATTGTCAGTGCAGAGCCCGATATGGAGCTCAAATTCACCAACTGTGAGATCATAACCTGAGGCGAAACCAAGAGTCGAATGTTTAACTGACTGAGCCTTCGAGACACCCATTGTTTATCATTCTTCTTACAGGTGACTGTTCATGATCTGAAAATGATCTCCAAAGGCCTCGTTTACAATTATACCCATCACTGACACTTCTTGCCCTGACTTCTTGTAGGAAAGGCAGGATTTTGCAGGTGCAGTAACCTATTAACTGGATTTAACTCTACCCTGGAACCTTTTTTTTCCCCAACACTTATTTATTTCAGGAAAACAGAGCACAAGCATGGGAGAGGCAGAGAGAGAGGAAGACACAGAATCCCAAGCAGGCTCTGGGCTCTGAGCTAGCTGTCAGCACAGAGCCCGACGCAGGGCTCTAACTCACGAACTGTGAGATCATGAATGACCTGAGTCCAAGTCGGAGACTCAACTGGCTGAGTCACCCAGGCGCCCCTACCTGGGAATCTTAATAATGCTTCATAATTTTTGCATTAATTAAAATTTACAGGTGTTTAAAGTTATTAATTGCCTTAGAACATAATGAAGCTGGTTTACTATGGACAAAAGCTCCTAGTCATAGTAAGAGGATCTCTGGAAGCATCCATTGTCTGTCTGTCTGTGTCTGTGTGTCTCTCTCTCATGTTTTTGGTTCCCAGATGTGGAATCCTAGGAGGAAAGGAAAGTGGGGGGAGACCAGAAAAGGGAAAGAGAAAAAATGGATGTTCTCTGAGAAGTCCTTTTACAATAGCAATAAAAATAGCTAGCCTTTATTGAGCATTTCCTATGCTGTTGAGGTCACCCACTGAGCTAGTGCTCTCCAAATGTACCTTCTGCAATCGTCAGGAAGAGTCTGAAAGATGGGCATGGTCCTCATACTCCCAAAGAGGAAGAAGCTGAGGTCTGAGTCTACTAGTAAGTGGCAGGATCACTAAATTCAGAGCGGGGTCCTTAATCGCCAACTCTGGGGACTCCTCTGACTCATATGGATATCGGGGCTCAGCCGAGCTCTGGCGGAATCACTCGGCCCCGCACCCATCAGCCAATCCGAGCTCCAGCCCGGGCGGTGGAGGAGGAACCGCCTCACCAGCCTAACGACCAGGAGCTCAGACCCCAGCACCTTTCCCGGCATCTGTTTGTCAGGCCCACTGAGCGCCCGAGCTTAACAGCATCCTCTTCATCAGGGTCCTGGAGTCCAGAGCTCTCGGGAAGGTCCCGAATGGAAAAGGAACTGCCAACCAGGCCACTGTCCCCAGAGCCTAGGCCTCAATGTAAAAGGGTTAAATTGCTCTTGAAAAGCCAGAAACCAAAGAGACAGGGTCCCCTCATACTCCTTTTCCCAGAGGCCCCTAAATGTCCCCAGGGAAGCAGGGGCCCCTGCAGCGACCCATCTTGTTTCGATTGTCCTGAAAATGTCCCCATCACAGCCCAGACCTGGGGGGGGGGGGGCGGAGCACAAGAGGCGCATCCTCCCTCTCCGGGCAGAACACACAGTGCCGTGCAGAGAGCCCACTCACTGCACTCGAGGCTATGACACTCAAGAATGCTTTCATACTTGCGCTTTGCTGCCTGAGTCCTTCTGGAATGCACGGACTTTGTCCCTTTGATCACTAGCATGGCTGCTCGGAGGGGCCAGGCGGTGGCGTTCGCAGCTTCTTCTGTCTTCATTCTCTGTCGATCGAGCCTCCGCCCCCCGAGTTTTTGGACACACTTCTGCCGTTCTGCGCTGGTGGTCAGTCCCTCCTCCTGCCCTGTCACCTCCCCCCACCCCTCAGAGTGGCCCTGGACGGCCAGACAGCAGGCCACCCGTGACCTCCCTCCTCTTCTCCGGGCACCTCCCCACTGTTCCCTGCACCCCCAGGACAGGGGCCCAACACCTAGATGCTTAGAAAGAAGCAGCTGGTTAATTGGCTGGTTGTTGGTGTTGGTTTGGGGTTTTGTTTTTTTTTTTTCATTTGTTTTAGCTTTTCATCCAGATGTTGGTGTCATGTAGAACCAGCCTGGAAGTCCTGTGTTTGTCATTCCATTCAGAGTACGTCATGATAACTAGAAGAAATAAGGCGCTGTTTGTCCTTTCTAGCACCATCGCCAAGAACAAGACCTGGGGGCCTACCCTACCCAAAGAAATTCAGTCTCTCTCTCCCTTTTTTGTTTTTTATGTTTATTTATTTTTGAGACAGAGAGACAGATCATGGGGGTGGGGACAGAGAGAGGGAGACATAGAATCGCAAACAGGCTCCAGGCTGACAGCACAGAGCCCAATGCGGGGCTCAAACTCACAAACCATGAGATCACGACCTGAGCTGAAGTCGGACGCTTCATTGACTGAGCCACTCAGGCGCCCCACCAATCTCTTTTCAAAAGGGAGAAAGGAAGGAGGGAAAAAGAGGTAACGGCAAGATTTTGGAGTCCGCTTAACAGTGGGATGAATGGGGGCCCCAGAGATACCAAGTCCTCATCCCTGGAACCTACAGTGCTGCCTCGTTGGGAAAAGGTATCTTTGCACAAGTGAGTAAGTTAAGGACTTTGAGATGGAGATGTCGTCCTGCATTGGTAATCCAGGGTGGGCGCCAAGTGCCATCACACGTGTCCTTCTAAAAAGGAGGCGCAGGGAGGAGACCTGACACACACAGATGAAGAAAATGCCGTGAGAAGATGGAGGCAGAGGCTGGAGTGACACAGACACAAGCCAAGGGATGAAGCAGCCACCGGAAGCTGGAAGAGATGACAAGGGAGCCTCAGGAGGAAGTATGCCCTGCGGACTCGGTTTGAGACTTTGGCTCCCGGAGCTGTGAGGGAATACATTTCTGTTGTTTTCCTCCGCCAACTTTGTGAGCATTTGTTAATAGCAAACCCAGGAAACTAAGGCGATGCCCCCTTCCAAGAGCCACTGCAGACGAGCCTGGAGATGGAGGTAAAAAAAAAAAAAAAAAATGGAAGAGGGAGAATGGACGGTAAGATCTTCTACACGTGGAGCTGAGTGAGGGAGGGGCCCTTGTTGGCCCTGCCAATGGGTCGGGTGGCTGGCTCAGCCAGCCCTGTGTGTTTCTAAGAGAGGAGCACAAGGGAAAATAGTAAATACAAGATCAACACCCCTCTATCTAACTGGGTTTGGGCCTGAAACTCCACTGCACAACCCCTAAGGAGCTGGGCCAACACACAGTCCCAGTTTAATGGCCAAAGGGCCTTACCACCTCTGGGCAGCTGTAGAAGACCAAAGAGTTGAGCTCCCCCAAACCTGTGTGGGTTGGTAAACACACCAGCTCATTGTCCTCAAAGCCCTACCCATTAGGAAATGTGGCTCTGGCACTCTCCACAATAGCTAAAACATGGAAAGAGCCTAAGTGTCCATCAACAGACGAATGGATCAAGAAGATGTGGTTTATCTATACCATGGAATACTACATGGCAATGAGAAACAATGAAATCAGGCCATGTGTAGCAACATGGATGGACCTTGAGGGTGTTATGCTGAGCGAAATAAGTCAGGCAGAGAAGGACAAATACCATATG